>NC_090933.1:938598193-938901223 GCF_040938575.1 Ambystoma mexicanum | reverse complement strand
GGTCAAGGGAGCGGAAACGTGACTTGAGCACTCCGAATGTGCGCTCCACTATGCCCCTGGTTGCAATATGGGCAGCGTTGTATCTTACCTGGGGTGGTGTGGTGGGGTTCCGGATTGGCGTCATCATGTGGTTGCTCAGAGGGTAGGCACTGTCCCCTGGGGAGGTGATAATAATTGAGATTATTAGGGTTGGGATATTTGTCTGTGTGTGACTTGCATGCATGTGCAAGGGCATTTGTACTGACCTAGGAGCCATGTGTCGCCATGCTGCCCAGCTTCCAGGGCCCGGCTCAGGGCGGACATTCTGTATATGAAACTGTCATGGGTGGAGCCAGGGTAGTTTGCATAGACAGAGGTGATGATTCCCTTTGCATCGCATACCACCTGTACATTGATGGAATGCCAGTGCTTGCGGTTTCGGTAGATGTGCTCAGTGGCCCTAGGTGGACGTAGGGCCATATGGTTCAATCTATGGCACCGAGCACTTTGGGGAAGTGTGCCACCCTGAAAAAATCCAGGACAACGGCCTGCCTTTCTGCGGGTGTTCTGGGCATGTATATGTGCCTGCGGACTGAGAGGCGCGCTGTCATGATTGCCAGTACCTGGTGTAGGCAGCGTGACTGCGTGGCCTGTGAGACCCCCCCCACTATGGCAGTGGTCCGCTGAAACGACCCAGTGGCCAAAAAATGCAAGACATTGAGCAGCTTCTCCAAGGGGCTCAATGCTTGGGAGCAAAGGGTGGGGGATGTGAGGTCATCTTCCCACTCCCTGACCAGGTCTAGGATGATATGGGGTGGAAACCTATACCTGCCGTAGACCTGGTCGTCAGGCATCCCAAAAAGGCTTGTCCGTGGTGCAAAAATGCGTGCCGTGGCTATTCTCCTCCTCCTGCGGTGTCCCACAATCAGTGCAGCAACAAATGGGGCATTCATCGTCGCTGTATATACGCGTTTGTTGTTTGCGCGCACTTTTATGCTGTGCGCGGGCGCGGGACGCCTCCGTGTGGGCGGACTCGTTGGTTTCCCGTATTCGGGTGTCATCGCGTGTGATCGGAGGGGAGCGAGCGTACACGCGATTGGCCTGGGTACGTGTGTTTCGGGGTGCGCGGGTAGTTCCACACGCCATTGGCCTGGGTACGTGTGTTTCGGGGTGCGCGGGTAGTTCCACACGCCATTGGCCTGGGTACGTGTGTTTCGGGGTGCGCGGGTAGTTCCACACGCCATTGGCCTGGGTACGTGTGTTTCGGGGTGCGCGGGTAGTTCCCCACGCCATTGGCCTGGGTACGTGTGTTTCGGGGTGCGCGGGTAGTTCCACACGCCATTGGCCTGGGTACGTGACGCCATTGGCCTGGGTACGTGTGTTCCGGGGTGCCGTGAACTTTCACACGCGATTGGTTGAAATCCACGTGTGTTCTGTCATCACGTGCAATGAGGGATACTCCCTCGCACGTCACGTCACAGACGCGCTCACGCGCTGAGGGCCTTTGGTCCAATGAAAATGCGTATGCGTGCAGACGCGCTTACGCGCTAAGGGCCTTTCCTCGAATTACACGCTGACGTGCAGAATTTTCACGTGCCAAATCACTCCGTATCAAGCTGGCCACGCGTAAGCACACGGAAGACCACGCTCCTGCCCAGAAGGCCGAACTACTGCCCCCCAGAGCCCCGAGCACGCTCCCACCTGCCATCTGCTGCTGCCTGACTGCCTGCTGCCCACGTGCCCTGCCATTTGCTGCCTGCACATCAGCCAGGGGTGTTGTTGGTGTGACCACCCCTGCTGGAACCAAAGACTCCCGACTGGGATTCCATCGCTCCACAGCCCAGCCCCAGGACCCAGTTGCCCACCCACTCCTGCCTCTGGGGTTGTCATGTCGGGGCAAACTCCATCTGTGACCACTGACAACCCCTGGCCAGAGAGGCAGAGGGGCACCAGCTTCAGTGCCACCGAAGTTGGTGTCCTGGTGGAGCAAGTCCTGGGGCAGTATGATGCCCTCTTCGGAAGTTCCCGCGCCGACAAGGAAGGACGGACTCGGATCTGGACTGACATCGTGACTGCCATCAACGCGGAGGGGGTGGCAGTCCGCGACTTCCAACATGTCAAGAAGCGCTGGGAGGACTTCAGGTCCAGGACCCTGAACAAGGCCCGGCGCCTCTTGAAGGCAGCGGATGCCAAGGGGCGCCGGGGCCACTTGTCGGAGGAACAGATGAGGGTCCTGGAACACATATCCCCAGCGCTCCACGTCCAGGTCCTTGAGAGGCAGACCCGTCTGGAGTCGAGCGGTGAGTGTACATGCATCCTGATTGTGAGCAGTGCGTGTGGTGATTGTTCAGTAGTGTGCAGGTTGCACATCTGTTTGTATGGGGTCGAGTATGGGTGCGGGTGTACAGGTCCTTGGGGCTGACACATGCGAGGGCTGTAATGTGTGAGACATGGATGGTGCCTGTGTGTGTGGGCTTGCATGCCAAATGCAGTTGTGTGGGCACACAAGTTTGTATGAATGTGTATGTGAGTAGACATGTCCGTGATGTCACGCATGTATGTTGTTTTCAGCTGCATGTATCAGCGCTGTGTACATGTGCATGTGTGTGTATTTGAAAAGGGTGCAACAGTGATGCAACATGGATGCATGTGACAGCGGTATGTGGAAGCCTGATGGGCAGATGTGACATGGATGCCCGTCTGAACACTGCGACACTTGCCAGAGGTGTACACATGCATGCAAGTGTGGTGGTGTGTGTACATGTGTGGTGCACTTCCTGTGTTGCATGTGATGTCTGGCTCACCTTTGGCTGCTCATGCTGTTGTATGTGTATGGATGGTGTTGGCAGTTGCGATATGGCTGTGGTATGGTTCGTGTGTGCGAGTTGTAATGACATGTGTGTTGGGGATCGTGATGACATGTCTGAGGTTTGCCAATGCCACTCATGTACAACTGTCATGTGTGTATGTGTCCATTGTACATTGCCCTGATGCGTGTGTTTTGTTTCTCCCTGTCTGCAGCGTCAACTGATGAAGAGGGCGTAGAAGGTGCTGTGGAGCACAGCAGCGGGGATCCCACCGCCAGCCGGAGACGCAAGGCCCGGCTCCCCTCCCATGTTGTCATCTCGTTGGGGAGTGAGGAGTCCGGTGCCGCGTCCCAGGCCGCAGCTGCCGGGGGGAGGTCCAAGAGGCGGAGGTTGCAGTTGGACTCCTCGGCAGCAGAAGGGGCAGCTGGGACCCCACAGGGCCCAACGGGGGAAGATGGCACAGAGTCATCCAGGTTGGTGGGGGGTTTGGTGGAGGAGGAGGCCGTGCAAGCACCAGAGACGGGGTCTGGGGGTGGGGATCCCACTGGTGCTAGTGGTGCAGTGCAGGACCAGGGACAGGAGGCAGCACAGGCCGCCGCGGAGGTGCCTGTGTGCAATCCTGTCCCTGCATCATCTTGCACCAGCAGGGATGCCTATGTCCAGACCAGTTTTCAGGCAGGGGATGAGCTGACGTCAACTGGCCTTCCTCTGCCTGCGGACGTGGCTATCCAGGCCCGGGTTGAGCCTGTCCTGGCTGGTGTGGCGTTGCGTCAACGGGCCATGCGAGGTGACCTGCAGTCTTTTCATGAAGAGACTGCACGTCATCTCGAATGGCTCGTTGACCACGTCAGCCTGCTGGGACAGGTCACCCAGGCCGGATTCCTCCGTCTGATGGGGCTTGCCACGACCCCCTCCTCAGCTGGACCCCCTACGCGCCAGTCGTCCTCTGTGCCATCTTCCCACCCATCAGTCACCTGGGTGCCCTGTGGAGCTGCCTCTGACGGTGCGGCCAGGCTGGTGGAGGAGGCATCCCTGCCACAGTCGGGAGTCGGACGTCCAGCAGGGGTGGCCACGTCAACGACTGCACCCCAGCCGGCGGAGGATGTGCAGGCAGCAGGAGGCAGTGCAGGGGCAGAGGCACAGCAGCAGCAGCACCATGGTGGGAGCCATGAAGGCTCGGGGCCTTCGACATCGGAGGGGCAGGCATCGGCCGGAGGGCAGGAGGACCCAGGACAAAAAGTGTCTTCCGTGTGGCAGCGGTTGGGCCACGCCATAGATGCGGAGCGGCAGCGGGCGGAAGAGGCACGGCTCTCAATGGTCAGGGCGGAGAACTCCATGCAGAGGGCCCTGAGGCGGGCCGAGTGCCTCGAGGCAATCCGCAGGGGTTTGGAGGTGGACACGTCGACGGCCCTGCGGACCCTCTGGGCCATGGAGGAGGACCGCCTCCGGGACATTGAGGAGGAGTTCGATGATGCCCTGGCCCGGCACATCCAGAAGTGAGCCGTGGAACTAGCCCGCTGCCCTTGTACATAGTTATGTAGGTAGTGCTAGGTTTCATTTTTGTTTTTGTTTCATTTGGACCTTTTGGACATTGGCCACATTTTTGTATATATTTTTTTTATTAGTTAGTGTAGTTAGATAGGTTTCCTTTATTTTGTTGGGATAATGGACCCTGGCTTCTTGCATTGTACATAGTTGTAGACTTGTACATACTTTCTTTTTTAACATTCTCCATGGATCAATGGCTTTTATTTTTATTTCCCATTGGATTTTGTTTTGTGGACATTGACTTTGTACAACATTACTTTGGATTTCAATATTTATTATTTTTTTTAATTTTGAACGGACATGCTTCTTTTCATTTTTTTACATTCACATTTCTGTTTCTTCATTTTTGATTCTATTCATGTTTCGTTTAATACATTATTTTTTTGTTGAACTTCAATGTGTGGTATCTCATTGTTTTCATGCATTTCATGTTATGTGTTTTGAGATTCACTGACACCCATTGGGTGTATGTGAGGGACATGTGTTTGTTTTGGAACTTGAATTGGTGTTCTGTGATGTGATTGCAAATTATGAGTGGGTGGATGCAATACTCGGGTGGGTGTTTTGCATTTGGGGGCTGACCATAGAGACCAGGGTTCTGGATTGTGATGACATGTTGGGTGGGGAACATGAGTTGGACATGGGTGGGGGCCTGGTGGAGGCTGCCCCTGGTGACTGGGGGGTGTGGGTGGTGGGAGACATGGGTGGGGGCCTGGTGGAGGCTGCCCCTGCACTGCTGGGGGGTGGGGGTGCTGGGAGACATGGGTTGGACATGGGTGGGGGCCTGCTGGCAGGTGCCCCACAGTGCTGGGGGGTGGGGGTGGTGGGAGACATGGGTGGGGGCCTGGTGGAGGCTGCCCCTGGTGACTGGGGGGTGGGGGTGGTGGTAGACATGGGTGGGGGCCTGGTGGAGGCTGCCCCTGCACTGCTGGGGGGTGGGGGTGGTGGGAGACATGGGTGGGGGCCTGGTGGAGGCTGCCCCTGGTGACTGGGGGGGGTGGGGGTGGTGGGAGACATGGGTGGGGGCCTGGTGGAGGCTGCCCCTGGTGACTGGGGGGGTGGGGGTGGTGGTAGACATGGGTGGGGGCCTGGTGGAGGCTGCCCCTGGTGACTGGGGGGGTGGGGGTGGTGGGAGACATGGGTGGGGGCCTGGTGGAGGCTGCCCCTGCACTGCTGGGGGGTGGGGGTGCTGGGAGACATGGGTTGGACATGGGTGGGGGCCTGGTGGAGGCTGCCCCTGCACAGCTGGGGGGTGGGGGTGGTGGGAGACATGGGTGGGGGCCTGGTGGAGGCTGCCCCTGCACTGCTGGGGGGTGGGGGTGGTGGGAGACATGGGTGGGGGCCTGGTGGAGGCTGCCCCTGGTGACTGGGGGGTGGGGGTGGTGGGAGACATGGGTGGGGGCCTGGTGGAGGCTGCCCCTGCACTGCTGGGGGGTGGGGGGGTGGGAGACATGGGTGGGGGCCTGGTGGAGGCTGCCCCTGCACTGCTGGGGGGTGGGGATGGTGGGAGACATGGGTGGGGGCCTGGTGGAGGCTGCCCCTGCACTGCTGGGGGGTGGGGGTGGTGGGAGACATGGGTGGGGGCCTGGTGGAGGCTGCCCCTGAACTGCTGGGGGGTGGGGGTGGTGGGAGACATTAGTGGGGGCCTGGTGGAGGCTGCCCCTGCACTGCTGGGGGGTGGGGGTGTTGGGAGACATGGGTGGGGGCCTGGTGGAGGCTGCCCCTGCACTGCTGGGGGGTGGGGGTGGTGGGAGACATGGGTGGGGGCCTGGTGGAGGCTGCCCCTGCACTGCTGGGGGGTGGGGGTGGTGGGAGACATGGGTTGGACATGGGTGGGGGCCTGGTGGAGGCTGCCCCTGCACTGCTGGGGGGTGGGGGTGGTGGGAGACATGGGTTGGACATGGGTGGGGGCCTGGTGGAGGCTGCCCCTGCACTGCTGGGGGGTGGGGGTGCTGGGAGACATGGGTTGGACATGGGTGGGGGCCTGGTGGAGGCTGCCCCTGCACTGCTGGGGGGTGGGGGTGCTGGGAGACATGGGTGGGGGCCTGGTGGAGGCTGCCCCTGGTGACTGGGGGGGTGGGGGTGCTGGGAGACATGGGTGGGGGCCTGGTGGAGGCTGCCCCTGCACTGCTGGGGGGTGGGGGTGCTGGGAGACATGGGTTGGACATGGGTGGGGGCCTGGTGGAGGCTGCCCCTGCACTGCTGGGGGGTGGGGGTGGTGGGAGACATGGGTGGGGGCCTGGTGGAGGCTGCCCCTGCACTGCTGGGGGGTGGGGATGGTGGGAGACATGGGTGGGGGCCTGGTGGAGGCTGCCCCTGGTGACTGGGGGGTGGGGGTGGTGGGAGACATGGGTGGGGGCCTGGTGGAGGCTGCCCCTGCACTGCTGGGGGGTGGGGGTGCTGGGAGACATGGGTTGGACATGGGTGGGGGCCTGCTGGCAGGTGCCCCACAGTGCTGGGGGGTGGGGGTGGTGGGAGACATGGGTGGGGGCCTGGTGGAGGCTGCCCCTGCACTGCTGGGGGGTGGGGGTGGTGGTAGACATGGGTGGGGGCCTGGTGGAGGCTGCCCCTGGTGACTGGGGGGGTGGGGGTGCTGGGAGACATGGGTGGGGGCCTGGTGGAGGCTGCCCCTGCACTGCTGGGGGGTGGGGGTGGTGGGAGACATGGGTGGGGGCCTGGTGGAGGCTGCCCCTGCACTGCTGGGGGGTGGTGGTGGTGGGAGACATGGGTGGGGGCCTGGTGGAGGCTGCCCCTGGTGACTGGGGGGTGGGGGTGGTGGGAGACATGGGTGGGGGCCTGGTGGAGGCTGCCCCTGCACTGCTGGGGGGTGGGGGTGCAGGGGGACATGAGTGGGGGCCTGCTGGGGGGTGGGGGTGCAAGGGGACATGTGGCTTGGCTGGGGGGCATGCCCATGGTGGATGGGCTGCCTGCGGGACATGACCAGGGGTGCAGGGTAGTCCCCTGTGGTGTGGGCTGCCTGCAGAGGTCATGGAGGGGGTAGAGGGGAGACCTGGGAGGACCCACACTGGCAATTCACCTCTTCAACTTCCCGCACACCTACGTAATACACTGCCCCACTCGCACAGTCCCAATCGCGTGTAGGATTTCTCGCGCACCCCTGAAATCCACGTACCCAGCCCAATCGCGTGTAGATTTTCTCGCGCACCCCTGAAATCCACGTACCCAGGCCAATCGCGTGTAGATTTTCTCGCGCACCCCTGAAATCCACGTACCCAGGCCAATCGCGTGTAGAATTTCTCGCGCACCCCTGAAATCCACGTACCCAGGCTAATCGCGTGTAGAATTTCTCGCGCACCCCTGAAATCCACGTACCCAGGCCAATCGCGTGTAGAATTTCTCGCGCACCCCTGAAATCCACGTACCCAGGCCAATCGCGTGTAGAATTTCTCGCGCACCCCTGAAATCCACGTACCCAGCCCAATCGCGTGTAGATTTTCTCACGCACCCCTGAAATCCACGTACCCAGCCCAATCGGGTGTAGATTTTCTCGCGCACCCCTGAAATCCACGTACCCAGGCCAATCGCGTGTAGAATTTCTCGCGCACCCCTGAAATCCACGTACCCAGCCCAATCGCGTGTAGATTTTCTCGCGCACCCCTGAAATCCACGTACCCAGCCCAATCGCGTGTAGAATTTCTCGCGCACCCCTGAAATCCACGTACCCAGGCCAATCGCGTGTAGAAATTCTCGCGCACCCCTGAAATCCACGTACCCAGCCCAATCGCGTGTAGATTTTCTCGCGCACCCCTGAAATCCACGTACCCAGGCCAATCGCGTGTAGAATTTCTCGCGCACCCCTGAAATCCACGTACCCAGCCCAATCGCGTGTAGATTTTCTCGCGCACCCCTGAAATCCACGTACCCAGGCCAATCGCGTGTAGAATTTCTCGCGCACCCCTGAAATCCACGTACCCAGGCCAATCGCGTGTAGAATTTCTCGCGCACCCCTGTAATACACGTACCCAGGCCTATCGCGTGTGGGGACACCCGCACACCCCTGAAATACACGCTCCCCGCTCTGCGTTTGCTGCTGCCCTTTGCGCTGGATTGGGGATTTTGATGGCTTTTCCCTGCGCAAGGGGCGTTCTTGGGGGCGTAACTGACGCTGCTGCAGGGTCGCTGCGCCACTCTGCGCCACGGCTGGTTGTGGATGTTGGAATCCATGAATACGCTGTGCGCCTGAATGTGTTTCGGCGCACGCGGCTGGCGCAGACTACCGCACGCGCACACTGTGCGCCAGCCGCGTGCGCCACTTGTGCGCCGAATTCTATGAATTGGCCCCTAAATATAGGACTCCTTGAACATCTACGTACTATCAAAAACAATGATTTACAATACCCACTGTCTATGCATTTCATTCTGGAACACACTGAACAAGATATGGATAAAATCAGATTCCTGGTATTGGAAAAAGTGGACTCGCCAACGAGAGGTGGGAACAGGGAACTCCTACTAAGAAGGAAGGAGTCAGAATGGATATGCAATATGGACACCTGTGCATCTGGCCTTAATCCGGAACATGAAATGGCGTATTGGCTTTCGAATAAACAATACTGACATAATCTTCATTTAAAACATTGTTGCTATCTGCAAATTGATTGTTAACTTAGGTACTTATTTAAGTACTTAGTAAAATTTATGTTCAACAATGTGATGCATGTCTGCCTGTAACTTTATATTTTTCTATATACCCAATCCTCTTTTCCTTATAGCTAACACATTGCAGACAGTGCACTCTATTAACAAATCTATTCAATAACCTGGATGGAATGTATTGATCTCTAAATAGTATTCCCCAAAATTAGTAACCAAGTTAACCATAGACTGAAATATCTCTAAAAATGATAAAAACTCTAGAATAAAAAATCCAGCGTAGAGATGAATTACTATTCTCTATCACATAATAAATCTTAAATAGAGAATGACCACTGAGTGTAAAACAACCTCCAAAGGAAGGTCCCCTGAGTGTAAAACAACCTCCAAAGGAAACATCATTGATGGTGAATAGAGCTAACCAGTCCTGCAATAAGAAGCAATTTATGGATAATGACCATTACAAATAAATGCTTTTTCCAAGCAAATGATTTTTCTTAAAAAAAAGAAAACAAGCACTTTCATCTTTTTAGATGTAAGACCTTGAGGTGGCCATATTATGCCGTTTCAAATAGTTTAAATAGTATTTAGCATTGATACAAATGTAACCCCATGACCTGTGACACTCAAACATGGCCGACGCACACCAAAACGCATTTTTACCGGGAATAAAAAGGAAACCAGATGCAAGTTGTACTCAGCGCAGGAAGGACACTGAGGACAATCGCATTCTGGAAAAATACAAGAACAAAGCTAAGGAGATGGGGATGTTTTGCAGCAAAATCTAGAATCTTCTCTTTAACTTTTCTTTTACCTTTTTTTGGGTGAAATTTGCCCCGTAACCTGCTGGTAATGGGGCATACTCTTTGAAATCTTCAAAACTATTTGGAGTACATGGAATCTGTGCCAACAATGACAAATAACCTAATGATAAAATATTTTTGTTTACCATTACTGCAGTTAACTGGTTTGGACCTGCCATGAACTACACTTTGATTTATTGGGAAAATATATAGAATTCACATTGAACTGGCATTGAGCTAAAAAACGACTGACTATTGTTACAGAAACTAATAGACCTCACCATCCCGTCCTCTCTAAAAATAATGTCATCTACATGTCTAACCAAGAAAATGATATAATGACAACTGAACTCATGACCACACATTTACTTATGGGAAACTACCTGTTCATAAGAAGGAGTAATCTAACTAGTGCCATAGCACAAAGCGGATAGAAGGAAATCATAAGAACAACATTTAAAACAACTGAACAGGGTAAGTGCATACATATTTGCAACACTACTGACAATGTATAATTAGATATAACATGCATGTGTAACAGCAAATGTGACAAAATGTTTGCTTTTACTTGACAGTTTCTCTCCTGAGGAACCATGGAGATACATCCATGGAGAAACACATGCCGGAAAAACAACTAAAGGAGGAAAAAAACGCATCAATGAACTCTGAGACCAATTGACAAAACTGAATGTGATGTGTGGTTTGTTTTGTAACCAACAAATAAAAGAATTCAAGTAAAATTAATACATGTGAGTATGTATTTCATGAATAAATATAGCTAGCGCATGCTTGACTGGTTCAGATAAGGAGCAAAAAACTATTGTATGTTATTGTTGCGGTCACAATAAACTGAGCCTTAGCGTGCATACAGCTCAACCTACACATGACCTAATGGGCTCGCCCTGGAAAAGATCCTGAATTGAACGGACACTTTTTTCATCTATGAATATAGCAACATATCCCCAAGTGACATTGTTTAGCTTGATCAACTAAGTGATGCCCCAAAGATATAGATCATAAGGAAAGTTAAACAAATGTACCTTGCAATAAAAAGCCATAAAGGTTGCACGTGAATGCACATCTCCTTACATAAATAAAAAAAATAAGAAAGTGTGCTGTCAAATTGCTGTCACACTAGCTCCTTTAGTGTATAACAGGCATGCTTAATGTATAAAAACACGTTGAGACTGATTTACAAAAATGTTTTCAATGGGACTTTCCCTGGTTAAAACATTTATGTAAATCAGGCCCTTTGACTCACCAAGCATAAATAGCTTCTGTACAGAGGAGGGTTTAAAGGCTCTAGGATTGTGTTTTTCAGCAATAAAAAGGATGCAGGAAAAGAAGCAAACTGTCATGCAATGATGCATGCTTTAATGGGGCGGGTATCTTTGAGTGGTGTGGTGACGCTGGTCCGTGCGCTTGGGTCATGATGTCACAAGCTCTACCGCGTAAGCTATATTGATGACAAAACAGAATGCGAAAGCTATTAGAGTCAATGCACTCAGAACCAACTTCATATATTTGTAGTCTTTTACTAATTGCAATTCATGATATTACTGACTTGTTAGCTAACTCCGCCATACAATCAATCAAAATTATTTCTAATTATTTACTAATAAAACTGCACTCAATGTGGTCCTCATGGTAATTATATCTTTCTAAATAGAGGTGCAAATCACAGTAGTGAAAACATCTAAACAGAAAACAACAACAAAAGCCTTGCAATGTTCAAGAAAACTGGATTAATCAATTAACGAAAGAAATACAATAAGGGCAAATCAATACATTGGAAATCACACACACAAAGTTATTCTCATGCATCAAAGAGATAGCAAAGAAATAAATTAAGAAATGTTCATAAAACATTTCGCAACACGCTTGGTCTGTATCCCTCCAGAGACTACTGCATCCTGAGCCAACGTGCTTCCTTTTGGCTCCGGATGCGATTCACATTCATGGTAGGTGTTACAATTCCTATCACACCCAGCACTTGAAACAACATCTGGGCAACGTAATGTTGCTGCTAATAAAATTGCCTCACCACAGGAGATATGGGATTGTTGGTCATTATATTAGAGCACAGCTCGATCCACCAAACCTTTGCTTTCCTGGTAGTCTATCCAACATAATATACCTGAAGAGGAGCTCTTATCAAATGTAGGACATTAGCTGTAGCCCAAGTGGTGTCTGAGTAAAGTATCCTCTCCCATTCTAGGGCAAGACAGTACATTTCCCTTGATAATGTTATGTGATGAATCCTATGGATCCCTCACTGAAACCCTGCCTAAAGTCTCCTCCCAGGTAGCCAGGGAAAGGGAGACGCTTCCTGATCCTGACCATGGGGCTGGTGGACTGCGGGAGGATCGCCTGGGAGGAGACAGGGCCCAGAGTGGTGAGGAGATACCCTGGGATGAGAAACTTTCAAGGTTGTCAAAACAGGTAATGGCTTATTGTCATTATATTGTATCTGAACCATATATAAAATCTGTGATGCTGGGCACAAGTAACATAAAGCCCGAGTCAGTCATACCAACAGAAAGACCCCTCAAGGTAATTCAGGATAAACACCTTCCTTATTCTCAAAGGTATAGTGTAAAGAAATTTAGAAATAATGCCTTAAGTAAATTGTCTTCCTCTGTGACAGCAAATTCTAATGGTTCATCTTTAAATGACTTTAAGGGAATTAAAGCTACCCTTAAATATAAGCAGCTACCTAAAAGAACCAACTTTGTTATTGGGGATCACACGTCCCATAATCCCACGAGTACTGGGACGAGGAAGAGAGCTGAAGAGGCATGCATGGTAGTAGTCAGGCAATTAAGCCTAACAGCCCACACCTGAAGGAACAAGTTAAGTGGTTAAACATTGTATCTACAGTTGAAGGAAGAGCAAGCATTGCCCAAGCCAAGGGTATTCCCCATTAAGACTGAAAGCAGCCTTTCTAAAAGCCAGAAAATAATCCAACCAGGACTGCAAGCCCAATAGAAGTTTAACATTGTCTACGATACAAGTGTGCAAGCATTTCCTGAAGCAAAGAGAGTAGCACCAAGGCTTCTGGTGCTAACAGTTGGCAGAGAGATGAAGGAAAAGTTGGGGACAGGAAACTTGACTAACAGTTGGCAGAGTATGAAGGAAAAGTTGGGGACAGGAAACTTGATGCTCGTAAATATTATTGGAAGTTGCCACAATCTATATTGCCAAAGACTTTGAGCTTCAGTAGAGAAGTAGGTTGTAAAGGCAAACTTAGGTGGTGGTTGTGGCTGACAGACAAGAGAGGCAAAGAGGCTGCCCCTTTTAAAGAGAGATATTCAGAGGAAGAGTGCCTTGTCTGTTTGAAGGTGTTGCAGTACCTTAACATAAATTTTGTCAGAACTAAAACCTTTTTGAATCACAGAGTACTGAAGCTGTGGTGGAATCACGAAGTACTGAAGCTGTGGTGGTATTTTGTAAATTCTAAATTGTATCTCTGGGTGTCAGTGGATGCAGAGCTTCAGTGGTACAAGTGAAGTGTAGTACTGTGGGGCGAGTGAGAATGTCCTCATGGTACAGTTTAGTAGAAGTGAAATTGTTGAAGTTGTTGAAGCAGCAGTACTGGGAAATCATCCTGACAAACCTACTGCGAATCCTTAGTTGTGAAAAGTGACAAAGTATTGTGGCTGGGAATATCATTGGTGCTGTTTTGAGGAAGTGGAAAGCCCATATTTCACCTAGAAGAACAGACTTAATATTGTTGGAATTTTGGTTAACAAAACTTTACCTTCACATTTGAACATCAAGAACTGATTTGAGACTATCTTACCTACAAGGATTTCCTTGTTTCTTTTGTTAAACATTGGAGCTGAATTCACATTGAATCAAGGGGGAGGGAATTTGCCTGGGTTATTGAGAGGTTATAAAGAAACCGTGAATGTTATTGTTGTTATTTGAATTGCCATACATTTTCTTAGTTTTTGATGTTTAGAGTGAGGGCCAGACATCCTGTATTAGAGTGTTTTTCTTTAGTTTTGTTAGACAGGGAAATCCTCAGCAGAGTAGGGATAGCGACGCATTTGATATCATTTTTACTTTAATGAAATGGCATATTTGGAACAATCATCAAACAGTTGTCTGTGTTGCATTGCTAAACCCTCACAGTAACCATAGTTAGTACAGTGAAACCATGTAAACATCCCTATCCTTCTTGACCTATCCAGTTGTGGACTTACAAGACTATAATCTGTACCTAAATAATTCTCTCAAGTTGTTGTTCCTCTTCTCCAGCATTGGATGTTTCATGGAGTCACATGCTTTGGATATTCCCTGCTGACAGGCTGGGAATCTTCTGTAATATTTTATAAAATAGAGATTTAAACTCACTTTAGTAGCCCATCTATGTCCTTTTGGGTGTATTGTGCCTCAGCCAATGGGACGTCGAGTGACAAGCCCCACCCAGGAGGTCATCATGCTAAGGAGTCCTTGAGGCTTTCCCTCCTGGAGAAAAAGTCAAAAAACAACAGAAACGCAAAATATTTCTTCACAACTTTACAAATACCTCATCTAGACAGAAAAGTGTTTCTTGTGTTCTTAATATGGAGAAAAAATGGCAGGCTCTGTTCAAGGCATGCCAGTCATGTGGTATTGAGAATGTTTATGAGGGTGACACAAATTCTGAATGCATATACTGCCTCTATCCTAATCACATTCAGGAGGATTGTGAAATCTGCGCTACCTTTAGCACAACAGCCCTCAAGGATAGGAAGAGAAGACTGACCCTTTGGCTCAATGAAGGCAGATACCAGCCTTCAGAGGCATAATCCTCTAGAAGTGTGGTTGAAAGCAAGTCAGATAGGCCAAAAGCCTATAAAAGGGCCAGATCAGAGGAGAAAATGACATCTTCTCCTCCTGCCTGGCTAACTATTGCCCGATCTCCATCACTTCTTTCTAGGCAAACTCCTGGTAAAGCTGGCAATCTCACACACTGAATCTGTTGGTTGTCCCCATGACCATCAGTCTGGATTCAGAGCAGCCAGAAGCACGGAAATTGCTCTCCTGAACATCCGTGAAGAGTGAAGAACTGCTCTCTAACCTTGATTCGAATTACCCTCTGTCCTCATCTTACTCGATCTCTCTTCTGCCTTTGACACGGTCAACCATGCCATCCTGCTCAATAGTATCTATGATAACCTAGGTATCACTGATCAGGCCATGGCCTGGCTGACCTCATTCCTCTCTGATCGACCGCCCCCCCCGGGTCCAACTTGGGTCCTTCCTTTCCTCTATCTAACTCTCTACCTGTTGTGTTCCGCAGGGGTCTAACCTCTCTCCCTAGTTGTTCAACCAATACCTGACACCTCTCACCCACCACATTGCCACTCTCTGCTCCAACTTTCAGCGCTATGTGGATGACACTCAGCTTGTTTTCAGGCTCCCCTCCGCCACCTATTCTCCTTCTCTCATCTCTGACTGTCTGTCTGCTATTCAGGAGTGGTGTGCCGCCAACAATCTCTGCCTTAATGCCAGTAAAACAGAGATTCTCCTCATCAGCACACCCGCACCCTCCTTTCCTGTCACTCTCTGGCTGGCCTAACTTGGCCCTCTTTCTGCTCCCACCTGTGAGACTAAGGACCTCTGGGTCATCTTCCACTCCTTTTCTCCTCACATCTCTGACATCTTTAAGAAGTCAAACTACCAAATGCACCTTCTCAGAGGTATTCTTCCTTTCTTCTCCTCCCCCCAGAAGCTCACTGACTCTAGAGCTCTGGTTCTCTGTAGGCTGGACTACTGCAACAGCCTCTTTCTAAATCGGCCTGCTTCTATCCTCTGCCCTCTTCAACTCATCCAGAATAGGACTGCAAGACTTGTCCTTGGCCTCAAGCCCAGCGATCGTATCCCTCCAGCACTGAAACCTCTGCATTTGTTCCCAGTGGCTGCATGATTAAGTGCAATACCCTCTGCATTGTCCACAAGGCCTTCTGGGACCTGGGTCCTCAATACCTCCAACTCTCTCTTCATAAATAACTTCCTACTCGAGATCTTCGCTCATTCACCTCCAACTCCCTCAGGGTCAGTCGCTTCTCCAAGCAACAAGTTGGTGGTAGCTCTCTTTCTTCGGCTGGGGCCTCCCTCTTGAACAGTCTCCCTGCCTCTCTGAAACCTGAGGAGAACCATCTCTGTTTCCGGAAGCACCTCAAGACCTTCCTCTTTGCTTCTGCCTTCTCTCCTCCTCTCCCCTGCTGTAACGCTCACCTGGTTCCCATGGGGGCGCTGGTCTAGTCTGGATTGCTGTGGCCTCTTCTAGCGTGATGCGCAGGACCCGGAACACCGATTGGACAGGACCTCCAAATCGTGCTTGCCTGGCCCGTAGGAATATCCTTCTGCAGATGAGAAAGGGGATTAACAGTCTGCAGAATAGTGTGCTAGCTCCCCCCTTTCCCCCTTCGTTCCTCTCTAACTTCCTCCAAACCCCGGTTTAAGCTCACCTTATGGTTTTGAATGATGAACTCTCCATCCTGCCTCTGGTGCAGGGGCGCGCGTTCGTCCAGTTACTTCACTGGTTTTCAGAATGGCGCTGGCAAAATCCACTTGACTTTCCTGAGCGATGCGCCGTAAGTATGAAAGTTCAAAGTTCAAGTGAGGCCCCCTTTATGTTGTCTTTCTAACCTGTGATCTGTCCTTTATTTCAGGTGCAGAATGAAGGCGATGCGTCGAGGGGTTAAACTGCCGAGGTGAGTAGTGATGAGGGCGATCCCTCTAAATGTCCTTATCATTCCCCAGAAATGTCTCTTGTCCTTTCCCCATAGGGGCCGGGGTACGGTACCTGCCAACGGGGCGGCGCCGACCCGAAATGTGGAAGAAAAGCCGGTAAGTATTATGGCTGTTAATCAGGCTTTCCTTCTGTGTTCCTTCTGCTCACCTTTTGTTTCTTCCTCTCTCCACTAGGTGCAGAGATGTGGCGTCTGATGCTGACAGCCGCGATGGAGCCGGGAGATGTCTCGAGGACAGGTGAGTGAAGCGTGGCGCTGCAGCGAGCAACGCAATGCTTTTAAATGGAAGTCTTTCTTCAGGGATGCTGGCGAGAAGATTCCGGATGCAGGTAAGAAGTTTGAAATAGTCCTTGGTTTTCACCTTTCTCTTCTCTTCCTTCCTTGCAGGTCTTCCAGGTTCGAGGCGGGCGTGGCTGGAGTCCAGGAGCAGGAGCAGACACGGTGAGCGTTAAGCTGCAGGAAGCAGAACAACGCGAAGCATGAGCTGCTGTCTGGGCGTGGCTTAAATAGCCTCCAAAGAAGTCCCAGGTATGTATCCTTCCCCAACTAGGTATGTATCCTTCCCTGGCCACGCCCGAGTGAAAAAATAGTCCCTATGAAAAAATAGTCCCTTTCAGGTCTCAGGGAGGCCTGAAGCGTGCAGCATGGTCTGCATCAGGTAAGTGCACAAAACACCTCCCTTTATGAGCCTGGCGCTTTTGGCGCCAGGACTGATGTCCAAAGAGCCCCTATAAGGGGCCGCTGGGCTTTTACCCGAGGGCATAATGCCTGCTTCCGGGGGTGCTGGGCCTGGCCTGGTGCTCCGGGGGTAGGCATCATGACAGCACTCACCCCCAAGGCCCCTCCCAAGGTCGTCCCTTCTGGAGGTTTTGGTTTGTTTGGGAAATTCCGATGGAACCTTTTTACCAGCCGAGGTGCATGTACGTGATCACTGGGTTCCCAAGACCTTTCCTGAGGCCCGTACCCTTTCCAATCAATTAGATAGAAAAGTTTTTATTTTGAGATCTTAGAATCCAAAATGTTCTTCACCTCAAATTCAGGCTCCCCATCTATCTGAATCGGTTCTGGTGGCTTTGTTAATCTGGTTCCTGGGTGCACTGGTTTCAAAAGTGACACATGAAAAACGGGGTGAATCCGCATGTTAGCTGGTAGATCGAGCTTGACTGCCACTGGGTTGATTATAGCTTTGATCGAGTAAGGGCCTAAATACCTTGGATTAAATGTTCGAGGCCCCTTGAGTGATAGGTGTTTGGTAGCTAACCATACTTGATCCCCTATTTGGTATGGAGGCACCTCTCTTCGATGCAGATCCGCATTCTTTTTGTATTTCCCTTTCGCATGTTGCAAATGTGCAGTTGCATCCTTGAAGGCTTGAGTAATCGTAGAATGCAAATGGTCCACTGCGGGCATTTCAAGGCTCAGAGGTGAGTCCAAGTCTGAAGTACGAGGGTGATGTCCATATAGGGTATAAAAGGGGCTCTGACCAGTTCCAGAGTGTATCGAGTTATTGTATGCATATACAGCCACCCATAAAATGTCCTTCCAATTACCCTCCGATTGGTGCAACATACATCGTAGATGTTGTTCAAGGGTCTGGTTCGTTCTCTCTGTCTGACCATCGGTCTGTGGGTGGTGGCTGGTCGAGAGTCTTACGTCGATTTGTGCCAGTTGACAACACTTTTTCCAAAAATGAGAAATAAACTGGCTTCCCCGATCGGAGACTAGTATGGACGGGAATCCATGCAAACGGATGATATTTTCGAGGAATTTCTTGGCAAGAACAAAGGCTGAAGGTAATCCTTTCAACGGAATGAAGTGGGCCATTTTGGAAAATAAATCCACCACGACCAGAATAGTATTGTAACCATTACAAGAGGGCAGGTCCGTGATAAAATCTAGTGACAGGGTGTGCAAAGGTGCTGGTGGAATGTCTAAGGGCTGAAGAAGACCGGCGGGTCTTGTCTTTTGACCTTTGTTTTGGGCACAAACTCCACAGGACATCACAAAAGATTTAATATCCTTTCGCCAGGAAGGCCACCAGAATTGTTGTTTAACCTTTTCCTCTGTTTTGGCAATGCCAGGATGTCCTTCCATCAGGGTATCATGATGACGGGAAATAACCAGTTCTTGCAATTCCTTTTCTGGCAAAAATAAGCGTCCTTGGAAGTTAGGTAAGCCATCCTTGACTGAAAAGTTAGACCCCCTTTTGATCCAATCCTGCAAGGCTGAAGAGTCCAGGAATTGTTTCACTCGTGCTTGAATGTCTTCAAGGGTTTGTAAAGTGGCTATCCCCAAAATTCTTTGTTCGGGAATTATCGGCACAGGTTCTGAGTTTGTGTCTATTTCTTCCATTCCAATTCGGGATAGAGCGTCCGCCTTACCATTCTTATAGCCGGGGCGGTAGGTGATTACAAAATCGAACTCAGCAAAGAACAAAGCCCATCGGAGCTGTCGAGACGATTGAGCCTTGGCAGTTTTTAAATATTGTAAATTTCGGTGATCAGTGATCACGGTGATGGTATGCCGGGCGCCGCGGAGATAATGCCGCCAAGCCTTAAAGGCGGACTTAATGGCTAATAGTTCCTTATCGGTGATCGCATAATTTATCTCCGGCGGCGAGAGCTTTCTGGACCAAAATGCTACGGGGTGTAGTTGGTTGGTTTCAGGGTCTCTCTGAGACAGGACAGCTCCCATGGCTAAGCTGGACACGTCGGTTTCGACTATATATGGGAGATCGGGACGCGGGTGCTTCAAAATAGGTGCGGACGTGAACTTAGCTTTCAACTCCTGAAAGGCCTGTTCGGCTTCCTCGGTCCATTCAAAACGTTTATTTTTTCGCAAGAGTGCAGTGATGGGTTACACCACACGTGAAAACTCTGGGATAAACCTGCGATAAAAGTTGGCAAAAACAAGCATGCTTTGGACACCTTTCACCGAACTAGGTGATGGCCATTTGAGGATGGCATCCACTTTCCGTGAATCCATTCGGACCCCTTTAAGTGTCAGGATGAATCCGAGAAACTCAACCTCGGTGGTATGGAAAACACATTTTTCCAGCTTGGCAAACAGTTTGTGCTGGCACAGTTTCTCTAGGACGGCCCTGACATGCTTTCTGTGATCAGATTCCAAAGAGGAGTACACAAGAATGTCATCGATATACACGACAACACAGACATCGATGAGTTCCCGAAGGACATCGTTCATGAAGAATTGGAAGGCTGCAGGCGCGTTGCACAACCCGAAAGGCATCACCTGGTATTCGAATAGTCCATATTTTGTACGGAAGGCCGTTTTCCATTCGTTGCCTTCTTTTACTCGTACCAGATGATAAGCCCCCCGGAGATCTAACTTGGTGTATACGCAAGCGTCCTTCACCTGGTCAAGGAGTTCAGGGATCAGAGGCAGAGGGTAACGATTTTTAACAGTTATCTGGTTCAATGCGCGGTAATCGATACAAGTTCTTAGGTCACCTTCTTTTTTAGGCACGAAGAACAAAGCTGAGGATGCCGGGGACTTTGACGGGCGAATGAAACCATTGGCGAGGTATTGATCTAAATATTGTCTCAAATGCAGATTCTCTGGTTCAGTAAGGGCGTAAATCCTGCTACAAGGGGGTTGTGCACCGGGCACCAGATCGATTTGGCAATCGTACGATCTGTGGGGAGGTAACGTGTTGGCCTGTTCCTTTTGGAAGACGTCCTGAAAGTCTTGGTACTCTGGAGGTAGTTGCACGGGGACAGAGGTTACTGATGCTAGATTAATCTTTGGATTCTCTGGGTAGCAGGTTTGTGCCCAATCTGGGAAGGTTATTCTCTTCGCTCGCCAATCAATTTGAGGATTATGTGTCTCTAACCAAGGGATTCCGAGAATAAGCTGAAACTGTGGAGCCTTGATTACATCAAACACAACTGCCTCTCGATGGCCATCCGGACCTACAAGTGTCACCTCAGCTGTGGAATGTGTTACCGGTCCAGAGGCAATTTCGGTTCCATCTACTGTGGTGATGACATCTTTGTTGGTTTTAGGACGCAGAGGGAGGTTTATCCTAGAGACCAATTCTCGATCCACATAGTTTCCTATAGCCCCGCTATCGATGTATGCCTTTATAGCATGCAACCGTTTAGGCTGTTCCGGATCTACGAGGACCATTGGCACAATGAAATGCGAGGTCTGAGAGTTAGTTTTCAAGCTCGGCAAGCGGACCCCTACGCTTGCCGGGCGTGGTCATTTCCCGATACAGAGTTTCCATGGATTTTATCAGCGGCTCCTACCACCTTCTTGGGCGGCTTAACCGGGCAATCTCGTAGAAAGTGTCCAGAGGACCCACAATAAAGGCATAATTGCATCTGTCGTCTTCTTTCCCGTTCTTTTTGAGTTAGGGGTCCTTTAACCCCTCCGATTTGCATAGGCTCCGAGCCATCAGCCCCCTTGGGGTTAGCGTGGGTCTTGGCCAACACCCAGCTTTCAAACTTGGACCGATCTGCTTTTCTGTTTTGCAGCCTGTGATCCAATTGGACCACTAAGTCTATATATTCAGTGCATTCTTGGGGCGGATTTACAACTTGTGCCAGGACATCTTTAAGTTCTCCGCGTAGACCTCGATAGAATAACGTGAGTCTTTTATCCTCTGGCCAACCAGTTTCCACAATTAGTCTATTAAAGGTTGCAATGTAGGATAGAAGGTCTTGATTGCCCTGTCGCAGAGATAGAAGTTCGTCATCCTGAGCCTGTCCCTGGGAGTGTCGAGCAAATAACCTTTCCATGCTTGTTTGAAATCCTTGAAAATCACGAAGAATCGGGTCATCTTGAGTTACCAGTGGGACTGACCAATCGGCAGCACAGCCGCTGAGATATGACAACACAACGGCTACCTTGGTCTGATCATTAGGGAAGGCCCCAGGTCTGCATAGGAAGTGCAAACGACACTGATTCATGAATATGGCGAATCGTTTGGGGTCCCCAGCAAAGCGTTCAGGTGGGGCCAGCGGCATGTTTCCAGGTAGATTAATCTGCACCGGGTTACTGGAAACCACAGGAGCGGGGTTCCCCCCGGAACCGGGTAAAGGAGTTTGTCCAGCTTGACCTTGCAAAAGCTGTCTAGCCAGGTCATCAGCTCTATCCTTTATTACAATCACTTCCCTCCTGAGGGCACTAGTCTCTTGACGAGCGGCGTGTACTTCGGCCCGTAATTCCCCCAGTAATTGGGCCAACTGGTCAGTTTCGGAAGTTTCCATAGCGCCTGGGTGGGAATTTGTAGGAAGGCTTCGCGTTCTGTAACGCTCACCTGGTTCCCACGGGGGCGCTGGTCTAGTCTGGTTTGCTGTGGCCTCTTCTAGCGTGATGCGCAGGACCCGGAACACCGATTGGACAGGACCTCCAAATCGTGCTTGCCTGGCCCGTAGGAATATCCTTCTGCAGATGAGAAAGGGGATTAACAGTCTGCAGAATAGTGTGCTAGCTCCCCCCTTGCCCCCTTCGTTCCTCTCTAACTTCCTCCAAACCCCGGTTTAAGCTCACCTTATGGTTTGGAAGGATGAACTCTCCATCCTGCTTCTGGTGCAGGGGCGCGCGTTCGTCCAGTTACTTCACTGGTTTTCAGAATGGCGCTGGCAAAATCCACTTGACTTTCCTGAGCGATGCGCCGTAAGTATGAAAGTTCAAAGTTCAAGTGAGGCCCCCTTTATGTTGTCTTTCTAACCTGTGATCTGTCCTTTATTTCAGGTGCAGAATGAAGGCGATGCGTCGAGGGGTTAAACTGCCGAGGTGAGTAGTGATGAGGGCGATCCCTCTAAATGTCCTTATCATTCCCCAGAAATGTCTCTTGTCCTTTCCCCATATGGGCCGGGGGACGGTACCTGCCAACGGGGCGGCGCCGACCCGAAATGTGGAAGAAAAGCCGGTAAGTATTATGGCTGTTAATCAGGCTTTCCTTCTGTGTTCCTTCTGCTCACCTTTTGTTTCTTCCTCTCTCCCCTAGGTGCAGAGATATGGCGTCCGATGCTGACAGCCGCGATGGAGCCGGGAGATGTCTCGAGGACAGGTGAGTGAAGCGTGGCGCTGCAGCGAGCAATGCGATGCTTTTAAATGGAAGTCTTTCTTCAGGGATGCTGGCGAGAAGATTCCGGATGCAGGTAAGAAGTTTGAAATAGTCCTTGGTTTTCACCTTTCTCTTCTCTTCCTTCCTTGCAGGTCTTCCAGGTTCGAGGCGGGCGTGGCTGGAGTCCAGGAGCAGGAGCAGACACGGTGAGTGTTAAGCTGCAGGAAGCAGAACAACGCGAAGCATGAGCTGCTGTCTGGGCGTGGCTTAAATAGCCTCCAAAGAAGTCCCAGGTATGTATCCTTCCCCAACTAGGTATGTATCCTTCCCTGGCCACGCCCGAGTGAAAAAATAGTCCCTATGAAAAAATAGTCCCTTTCAGGTCTCAGGGAGGCTTGAAGCGTGCAGCATGGTCTGCATCAGGTAAGTGCACAAAACACCTCCCTTTATGAGCCTGGCGCCTATGGCGCCAGGACTGATGTCCAACATGAGCCTGGCACCAAAGGCGCCAGGACTGAGACCAAAGAGCCCCTATAAGGGGCCGCTGGGCTTTTACCCGAGGGCATAATGCCTGGTTCCGGGGGTGCTGGGCCTGGCCTGGTGCTCCGGGGGTAGGCATCATGACACCTGCTGATTTCCTGTTTTATACTGTTCACCTGGCTACCCTCTGATTTCGGGCCCGGTCCCTGCTCGCCCAGTTGCACACCCGCATTCCCTCCCAACAACCCTTGCCCTTGGGTCTGTATCTGTAACCCTACAGCCCCCCCCCACCTGCACTTTTGGACACCTGCTGTTTGCACTTACCCCTGCACCTGCCACCTGCTGACCGCACTTCTTGTTATTGTTTTGATCCCATGTACAGCACTGCACCCTCCCTTTTCCCCTGGTATGTTTCCCTTCCCCCATCCCCTGCACTTGCGCAATCTCATTTTCACTTGGCCTAGTAAGATTGTTGTCTCTGTCCTCTCTCTGTTCCCCCTTCCTTGCCTCATCGCACCTTGAAACACTTGTGTATAGGAGCGTTACAAATGTCATATCATATCATATCATATTATATTATCTTTCTCTTTATCTGTGACCCACAAAAGTAAAAAGGAGGAAAAAACGGTCCATCATGCGACAACATCGCTGACGAGCAACCTGCCAACGACGAAAACGTCGACGGAGTCGGCAATAGACGCTCCTTCAGTGATGAATGTTGCAGAGAAACCACTGCCAATGGCACTCCAACCGTCCACGACAAGATCATCATTGACGACCATCAAACCATCATCGTCGACGGCCGCAAAACCATCGTTGGCAACCTCGTCATCGTCAACGACAACATCGTTATCGACCTCATCGATGTATAAACAGATGAAATCTTTTGTCAACGACGATACCGTCCACACGGTCATCGACAACACTCACCCCGTAAACAATGCAGCATCACTATCAGTACATGGAAGGTGAACAGCACCTTTCATGTTTGCGCCGTTGACAGCGGGTGGGACAAAAAAGGACATTAAGGCGGCCACATCTACAGACACACACACACAATTTCTAAAACAGGGAAAACTGAAGGTTTAGAAAAACAAAAGAACAAACACAAGTCAGACAAAAAACATGTGCCAAATAGGAAGGAGCAAGAGCAAATACAGGTGTCTGCACCAGCCCAAAAAGTATCTATAGTCATAAAACTGCCTATCAAGCACCTGCACTTACCTAACATCATGGAAGAGCATGACAAAATAACAGAAGTTGGGGAACATTCTTCACCTCAGTCACCTGAAGGGAACACTGATGACCCAATAGCAACCAAGGGTCCAACATTGTTACAGGTCTCATCAATTCTTCCAGATCAGATACTGGAGCACCACATTGATTCAGAGTTTGAGCAGGGGTTTTCATCCTAGTCATCTGAAGAAAGCCAATATTCACCACAGAGAACACTAGTGATAGCAAGGCTACAAAGTTACTGCAACCGACATTACCAACCCCGGCTGCTCCTCCCCAACCAACAGAACTGCTACTCAACCCACAGTCCCTGTTATCTTTACAAGTACTATCTACTCCTCAGAACCTACTCCAACAACTAGAGACCAGGCTACCAGTAAGCCAGTCCCCCCCGCAAACACCCGACGAGGCACCAGGCTCTTCGGGGGAACCCAGCAGGCATGGCAGCAACTGGGTGAACGAACCAATGGGACCACCCATCAGGCCTATGAGGCACAGACGACCCAACACGACCAGCACCACATTTAGAACATGAGGGTCCTCACCAGGGCCACACCATTTCTTGCACAGTCAAGAGGAAGGAGAGTTCCAATTCTCTACTATCGATGAGGAGGGAGGTAGCAGCGACACTGATACCTCGACCTCAAAATCTACACAACCAGATAACTAGGAGGACATGGACTTGGGTCTGATCCAAGATTCTGAAGAACCATCACGTCAGTCTCGACTGGATGACATAACTGCTTTACACAATACTTTACAAAAGGCTTATGAAGAATTTGGCCTAATACCATTGGAGCAGAAAAAGATTGCTTCCTTTTTGATCTAATGCACAAGCTCAGGAAGGCAGTAATGTTCACTTCCATCCTAGACCATGTTTGGGAGGAAGGGCTATTACTCATGAAAAAACCTTTCCCAGAACCAGCATTGAAAGGCTGATTGGAGAAGAAATGTAAGGCACCTGAGGTGTCCCCTACTAAATGTCTTAAACCCCAGCCAGCACCTGAGTCAGTGGTATCAGCAGCAGCACGTAGAAAGTCAAATGCTCAAGGTCAAAAAGGCGCAGTACCGCCTGACAATGACAGCAGGAAGCAGGACGCTTTCGGTAAGAAAGTCCTAGCCACAGGCGCCACAACAGTAAAAGCAGCCAACTAGCTTGCAATAATCTTGAGATATGACCGTAAAATGTGGATCCGGCTCACACCACTTTTAGAATACCTGTCAGAAGACAAAAGAAAACAGGCCCTGGACATTCTCTGAGAGGGTGAAGATCCCTAAATTCATGCTATCAACATAGCAGTTCACATAGCAGAAACAGAGTTTAAACAAATTAGTAATGGAATAGTACTTAGAAGACAGGCATGGTTAAAATGTACAGACTTCAGAACAGATGTACAATCAAAGGTGGTAGACATGCCTTTTAAGGGAGACCAACTTTTTGGTCCTAAAATTGATGACGCCCTAAAAGCCATGAAAGCAAATACTGATACAGCGAGATCGCTCACCAGACTGATGGGAGGTGCAGTTTTTCACTCCTTCTGAAGGGCCCCTGGTCGTTCTACAGTGACAAGTAGAGGCAGAAAGGCAAACCAAAGGACATCCTCATATTCGCAAGCGTACCACCAGGGATATCGCTGCTCAAAAAGACAACAGGCAAGCTCTAAGAAGGCGACAAACAGAATTCACATCTAGGGGCAGGTAGTAAAGGCAAGCCTGACATCTATTGGACATGCACACCCACGGTCCAACTGCAGCAATTAGGGGGCAACTTGCAACACGATCTACAGCAGTGGCAACAGTTAACCACAGACAGGTGGGTGTTAGACATCATAAAAAACGGCCACACCATAGAATTCCAGGTAACCCCGAAGCCCGCAATATTTCAACACCAGTCGCACCTAAACATCTTAAAGGGTGAAGTGGAGAAACTACTCATAAAATAAGCAATCGAAAAAGTCCTGCAACATCAAAGGGGCAAAGGAACATACTCCAGATTCTTGTTCGTTAGAAAAACCAGACGACTCATGGCGACCAATTCTGGACCTAAGAAATCTCAACCAATATGTTAAGAAACAAAAGTTCAACAGAAGTTGGCAGAGGTCATCAAGTCAATAAGGGAGAATGACTTCCTAGCATCACTAGATCTCAAAGCTGTCTACTTCCACATCTACATTCGCAGAAATCAAAGGAAATTCCTAAGATTCGTCATGTACACAAACCACTAACAATTCAAAATCCTCCCGTTTGATTTTCGCTCAGCCCCTAGAACATTCGCGAAATGCCTAGCTCCTATAGCCGCGTCGCTCAGGTAAAAAGGGTACCATGTATATCCATATCTGGATGATTGGTTGGTACGAGCACCATCACACAAAGTGGTGGAAATAGCGATCCGGCAGGTGTCCAGCACCCTCTTACGCCTCAGCTTTGTAATAAATTCAAGCAAGTCCTGCTTCAAGCCATAAAACACGTTAGTGTTCCTAGGGGCGCAGTTTAACACAAACGAGGGCTGAGTACGTCCCTCAGCAGAGTGGGCCGTGTCAATACCCCGTCTAATCAAGAAGTTCTACCCGGACGCGAAGGTCACAGTTGATCCGTCATGTAACTCTAAGGCACCATGTTGTCATGCATTCCCCTTAAAGAGCATTGCAGGTTACAAATGAGGCTGCTATAAGAATTCTTAGCGGATCGGTGGTCACAGGTAAAGGGAACATGGAATGACAAGCTGATAGTAACAAGGTCGCTCATGGACAGCTTGCGGTGGTGGCTCATACCATCCCACATCGCCAAGGGAGTTCCATTTAGGGATCTGCCTTTTCAAGAAACCCTGATCACAGATGCCTCAATAACAGGATGGGGTGCGCACACACATCAACTGTCAGTGAAGGGCTGTTGTTCCTTGACTGAGGCACAACGCTACATCAACATACTGGAGCTGAAAGAAGTGGCTCATGCCCTCCACACATTCCAGCCAGTGCTCAAAGACAAAGTGGTACGAGTGTCCACAGACAACACACAATGTATTATGCACAAAAACAGGGAGGCACAATATCAAAGACACTCTCCAGAGCAGGCCAAAAGCTGTGGCACTGGGCCATCCAGAACAACATGCAACTACAAGTATTTCACCTTCCAGGAAAAGGAAACAACACTGCAGATCAGCTGAACAGGGCCAACAACCAGTCACACGAGTGGCAGCTGGCAGACAAGAAACTCCTGCAGATCTTCAACAGATGGGGAATACCGACGATCAATTTATTTTCCATGTGGGAGAACAAGAAATGCCTGCTGTTCGCAAGCAGATATCTGCACCATCAATCACTAGGCGACGCGTTCACAATGTGATGGGAAGGAATCTTTGCGTATGCATTCCCTCCAATTCCAGTCATACGCAGGGTCCCACAAATTATTGCAACTTACAAGTGCACTGTCATCCTCATAGCACCAACATGGTCAAGACAACTGTGGTTTTCAGAGCTTGTTCCCCTGTCTCAGGACCGTCCAAATCCTCTGGGCCAAGGCCCTGATCTACTAACCATGTGCAACCAGCAGGTGCAACACCAAAATCCAGGGGTACTCAACTTAAAGGCCTTGCTCCTGACTTTAATATGTTTATGCAACTCCCACTCACATAGGAGTGCAGAAACATCCTAAAGGCTGCCAGGGAGGAATCCACAAACAAATCATACAAATATAAGTAGGATCAGTTTTTCACTTGGTGTTCTCAAGAACATATGGATCTGTTGTATGTGGAGCTTCATCAAACCCGACCGTACCCGTTAAGATTAGCCAAAGATAGTTTATCACACTCATCCATCAAGGTACATTTAGCAGCAATTTCTAGAGACACCAGAAAGCAAGGAAAATCTTCCATTTTCGGAGCCTGCATCGTAAAACACCTTATGAGAGGCCTATTCCGCACCTGCTCCCCTCAGAAACAAGCACCACCTCAGTGGAGCTTAAACACTGTGCTATCTGCTCTAATTAAACCTCTGTTTGAACCAATGGCGACCACAGACATAAAATGTGTGCCTTGGAAGACCTCTTTTCTGGTGGCAATCACGTCTTTCAGATGAATGTCAGAAATACATGCGCTATCTGTTAAACCTCCATATCTCTGGTTTGAAAGGAACAAGGTCATCCTGAGAACAAACCCTATGTTCATTCCCAAGGTACTATCCACCTTCCACTTACAAACTGAGGTTACTCTACCAGTTTTCTTTGCGCATCCATCCACACCAGCGGAACAGGCTCTACACTCGCTAGACGTTCGAAGAGTTATAATGTTCTACATAGACAGAACAAAGAACTTCAGGCGCACTTCTCAACTATGTGTGGCCTTTAGGGCCCCTAACAAAGTTCGACCTATTTCAAAACCAGGTATTGCTAGATGGGTCTCTGCCACAATTTCCACAGTGTACACCCAGTCCAATCGGCCGCTACAGGGACCTGTTCATGCTCTTTCCACTAGACCAGTGGGATCTTCAGCAATCTGTGGGCAGGCATTCCACGTCTGACATATGCTGGGCTGCAACCAGGGCAGTCCTGCACACCTTTGTCAAGCATTACTGTGTGGAATGACAAGGAGAGCCTGAAGCAAAGGTTGGAAGAGCCGTCCCGCTTGTTTCAATAAGGTATACCTTCTCCCATTACACCTTCTATTACAAGATGTTTACTGCTGTAGCGCTCTATTCAAAGCATGTGAATCCATGAAAGATCCAATGCTGGAGAAGGACTATGTTGCTCCTGTTCTCCAGCATTGGTATCTTTCATGGGTTCACATGCACCCACCTACAACCCCTATAGGAGAAAGGCTACATTTTGCCAACTCTCATCTGTGTGGGGTTAGAATCTGAAGATGGCCTCCTGGGTGGGGCTTGTCACTCGACGTCCCATTGGCTTAGGCACAATACACCGAAAAGGACATAGATGGACTACTAAAGTGAGTTTACAAACACTATTAGAAGCTATAATAAAATGTTACAGAGGATTCCCAGCCTGTCGGCGGGGAATATTCAAAGCATGTGAATTCATGAAAGATAGCAATGCTGGAGAACAGGAGTTACAGGTATGAAACATGCTCCTTATATAGGCTGGATGTCTTTAAAATAGTTCTACAATAGTTCTAACAATTTAACATCATGTTTCAGGGTGTTCCAATGTTTATATATTGCCCTCTTGATCGTATTCTCTATATAGAGTATGTCAACACAAATACTAGTGATGGTTGGTACTGTACTGATTTGTCATATAATAAAAATCGGCTTGGTTCCTGTGCCACCATCTAGCTGCCTGTAGCTTTTCCTGTGGATACCCATACGATGCACATTTTTCTTAAGTCACTTCTAGCTGTTTACTACAATCTTGATTATTGCTAACAATGCGTTTAACCCTAAGTAGTTAATTATACAGAATGCTCTTGAGTGTGCTAGGGCGATGAAAACTCAATTGGTGTAATACGTTGTTCCTCCCACTGGGTTTGCGGCATATGTTATTAGAAAAAGCTCTGGACTCTGAGGTGACCTCCACATCAAAGTATCTGTAAGATGGGGAAATGGCAGTATTCATATGTCTGTTGTTTACTGTGGGTTTTCATCTGACCAATGTATTGAGTGACTTTTATTTTTCCCAGATCTATTTTCAACCTTTAACTGCATATGACTGTATATTCACTGCACAGTTTATGCTCTCTGTTTATTTCTATCAAGTACTTGCATGTTCCCCAATGTGTGTATTTTGTTTCTGGCACACTGGACAATGTGTGTGTGTGGACCTGTGTTCAGTTTCTGCCATCCTCTCTGTCCCCTGCACCCGTGGTATGTGTGGGGGTGAAGCCCGCTGGCATAAAGGGCGCTGCTGTTTGAGCTGTGCGACTGTGATCCCTGCGATCCCCCCACTTACCTGTGTAGGATTTTGACTGCTTCAGCTTCTGATCATTGTGTCTCCGCTCCAGTTCGCGTAAGTCTGACGGATCCAGCAATCAGCGGTTGAGGAGAGCGGAGCATTCTTCTTCTTTTTTTTTTTTTCATTTCCCTAGACCAGTCACGTGAACGGAGTCACGTGACTAAATTGCAACACGCCCACTGGAAGATCGCGATAAAATCATCACAGCGCGACCCTTGTGGCATGAAGCTCGCTGGCATAAAGGGCGCTGCTGTTTGAGCTGTTTGCGGCTGGAGTCGGTTGGAGTCGGTGTGATGGCCCATCATGGATATCCTGTCGAATTCCGACCTGATAGAAGACCCGACAGAAGAAACCACAAAGGTTTCCTTTACTGCTGACGACACGAGGGAGACAAGGAAGGTGAGTGATGCTAATAATCTAGAGCCAAAACTGTCCACATGTCCGCTGAACAATTTACATGTAATCATTACGGCCAAACCACTTCACCGCTCATGACTGCACACCCAATTGCACTTGCACAACCTTCCAAATCCCCGTCCCTTGACTGTATGAATGATCTACCTCTACATACACTATCACAGCCAGCAATTGACTCAGCCTCATGCTCCGGCAACATTGAAGTCAATATGGCGAGCAGGAATTCCATGCAAAACAAACTACCTCCCTCTACCATACCAATAGAATCCAGTGACGCGGTTCAAATGCGCCAAAACAACCCTCTTGAAAAAGTAAATGGCTCAGGAGAGACAATACAACATGTATCATTATTACAACCACTTTCAACAGACCCTCTTGACATCCTGTCAGGTAACGCCCAGACTATCAATCTATCCGAGGCTCTTGAAATAACGGCAGAACCAACTCAACAGTTAGCACTGCCAAAAAACAACTTGAAATCGGCTGTTGATGAGCACACTAAAGACGATCAAAATACATCAAACATAGTAACAAACTCTCCTTATCATCACTCAGCTAAGGTTCCGCGTGAGTACACCAATTCAACTCTGATGCAAGCGGTTAATCCTAGCACATCGACACCCGCCTCAGTTGCTGTTTTCAACAATAATCACTGAAAATTTGATTTCGAAACGATGTCACATCAACAGGAAGCCCTAAATCAAAGGTGTCTTAATGTCTCAATGCTTGGAGGCGGCAAGACCAAGCAACGTTATCCTTTTCCTAGAAAACAACTGTCCATGCCTTACCACCTTCCGGAAAAATTTAAATGGCATACTGGAAGCCACGAGCATGGGCGTTTAAGTCACAAACACTCTTACCGTACTGGTTTACATACATCACTAACAAGTGACTCAGAACTTTCAGATCAACAACTTCTGGATTCTGCTCCAAAACTGGAAGCACTAGAACGCCGTTTAGAAGACAAGTCTGCGAGCTCCATCGGCACAACGCACCTACAGTGCTCAGATATCTTCAGATTTAATTCGAAATCACGGCAACCATCCTCTTATGCAACCGTACCCTTGATAGGGATTCCCTCCGAAAACAAAAATAACTCACTACGGGATGCCTCGGTTCAGGTCGCCTTCGAACCAGAAGAACCCAAAGTGAATTTTCAAGACAATACTACACAAACCATCAGGACACCAGATAAAGATATTCAGGCCAAACTACCATTAGAGGCAACTGTTGAAAACAACTTTACCATAATAACAACCATGTCTGCAGTAATGGCCCCATTCATGAAGCTATATGAACAAATAGCAGACCAACTAAAAGATCAGACGACAGTCATCACCATGATGACCTCAAAAATTATATTTGTTGAATCCTTCATCACAGCTATTCAAAAGGACCTCGACATGAATCAAGCGAAAGTCGCGACTCTTCTCCATTCCATACTTGATCCACTCATCAAAGAAAAGGAAACCCGACGACTTTCGAGACGCTTTGACTCAATTGATGTTGAGTCCAATGTCAAGAAAACCACCCACCACCCAATGGCTTCACCTGAAACTTTAGATCAACATCCAGCAGAGTCTGTGCCGCCTCAAAATATCAAACGGCGCACCGAATAAGCACGACAAGCACTGTTTGCTGGGAAAGAGTTCTTCGCGGGGCCGCCGCGTTCCAAAAGGATTTTCTTCCTAATTTGCTCGGACTGTCTGCCGAGTTGTTCGTGTTGCCGTGCTGTGTTTCACAGAGCAGCGGACATCTTCTCTGGTTGCACCGCTTCGCCTGGACTAGAAACTAACAAAGTGCTTTCCCAACGTGAATACTCTGCCCCCCACTGGCGTGCTCATTGCTGGGGAGGAGCATAAATACACCGCCTCCAGCGCACCCGTGCGTGCACCGAATAAGCACGACAAGCACTGTTTGCTGGGAAAGAGTTCTTGGCGGGGTCGCCGCGTTCCAAAAGGATTTTCTTCCTAATTTGCTCGGACTGCCTTCCGAGTTGTTCGTGTTGCCGTGCTGTGTTTCACAGAGCAGCGGACGTCTTCTCTGGTTGCACCGCTTCGCCTGGACTAGAAACTAACAAAGGTGACTGTTGTGCACGTTGTGCATTTGCTGAGAATTATGCACGTTGTGCACGTTGTGCTGTACCTATACTTCTATCATTAATCATTTTGCTTAGCCGTTACCTGACATATACCTCTCTCTCCTAAATTCCTATAAGGGCTTTCCCAACGTGAATACTCCAACCCCCCCCCCTCTGGCGTGCTCATTGCTGGGGAGGAGCATAAATACACCGCCTCCAGCGCACCCGCACCCTCCAGAATAAGCACGATAAGCACTGTTTGCTGTTCGCGGTGCGCGTCGCGGGATGCGCTGGTGTCGGTAAGCCTTTCCCGCATGATAATCTGAGGACTCTAATCTGTAGGGTAGAATGATGCTATTTGATCAGTCCATCACCCCTCAGTGACCTCAACTATCAAGAACTTTGTGAGACTAATCCTAGCTATAGATACCTACTAGCTCGTGGGGAGGAGGGACGCCGGGCTCTGCAGATGCTGCTAAGGGTAATCGCTTGATTGCACGGGAGGGTAGAGGACAAACAGCTTTATATGGTCTAATACGCAGTAAAAAGGCTGCATTATTTAAGTGTTTCCTGTTGGTTTTATAACTCTAACACAGGACGCTATATTTTTTCTGTCTAATCATATCAAAGTTTGGTGGTTAAGACTTCTAGATTGTAAGTTTTCGGACAGGTCTGGGTTCCTATATGTCCCTCAGTATTAAATAACACCTGAAAGGTGTATTGACACCACTTATTTGTATTAGTCTAAGTCTTGAAGTCATTTACCTTGGTAGACCCCAAACATAATACCTCCATCCAGATATATAAAAAACAGCTACATCTTTTTCCTTCCTATTCACTTGGGATGTCAAGACGCCGAAATAGCGTCGAGTATGTTTACTCCAGAGGGGCTGCTGCTGGTCCCTCCACCAGGAGTTCTACCATACAAGGAACCAGACTGTACGATGATATTTTGTCAGCTCCTTTAATATTTACACCAGTAAAAAACACATTAAGAATGGCTATGAATATGCCACTACCTCCGTCCCCTCCTGAGCCGAGCGACTCAATGCTACTGGAGTCAGAAGTAATTGTACACTCGTCTATTGTTTCCATCAAAGGCCCTACGCAGGCCCAAGAAGACGAAATAATAGATCCTCTTCTGATAGATGGGGAGACAAGGGAGGAGGTTGTAATTGTGCCAGAATCCTCCTTCCTGGACACCCCTCCTGATTTCTTTTCAGCTGACGCAGATCTGAGAGATCTTACTCAGCACACACTTGAATCTTCTAATCCCTTTAATGAATTGAATTTGGGTAACACATCTGAGACTGGTACGCTCCTACGGGACATATTGCAAGAACTTAAAGTCCACTCTACTAGATTTATGGAAAACCGTATTCTAATGGGTAGAGAAATTGCTCAGACTAACAGATTTATTGAGGCACTTGAACTTTTGCCCACAAAAATCATCACTAAACTGATGGTTACCGGCTTACTTCCCACCAGGGTTGAGCCGGACAATCCTGCCTTAAAAAATATGCCAGCCCCACAACTGAATCCTGAGGCTCTGAAAGCTTCTGGTGTACTACTTATATTTAAGAATAAAAATCTTACAGAGGTAGAAGAGGGGAGCGGGCACACAAAACAAGTTAACAAAAATAAAAATAAAAATGACCAGAACAACAAAAACAACCGGAAGAAGGGACATGCGTCCTTCTTCAATAGAAGAAGCAAAATTGCGAAAAACTCTTGGAAAAATCTAATAGCAGAAGAACCGGCTGGGACTTCTGACCAAGAGGTGGATAAAGAAGAACCTCCTTTCAATGGCCAGGTGGGAGAGTATAGCCATGCGAAGAACTCTCTGACTGATGCAATGTCCCATAAGAGTTTGACTTCAATATTAGTCATGGGGCTCAGTAACACGAAGGAAGATGTAAGTACTGAAAATAAAGGCACAAAACCCCAAAAAGAGACATATGATTCCTTTACTAAATCGAAAAATCCAAAGCTAGACCATATTACCACCTCATTGAACCCACTGGCAAATGAGCTTTTAACAAATCTCTCACCGCAGGTGTCCCAAATTCCAGAATCAAGCGATTTAGCAACTTCAGTTCCTCCTACCCAAGAAAATTGTGTAGAGGATTTCCCCATGCAAAAGGCCCCTGATACTAGTCCTTGTAAGACACCTGCCTTGAGTGGAACCGAGATAAAATCCCTTATTAATGCTGCTGTAGAAGCGGCCTTAAAGGAGAGACATTCTCACGATCCTTTGGCTATAAATCGTTCCACTGGTGTGACTAAGCCATTGACAATGGGGCCTCAAACTACTTTGGGCCCTCTGGCCCCCCAAATCCAAAAGACGATTAAAGAAACTGGAGTAATGAATTCAAACAAAGAGAAATATTCTGTGAGCCCATGTGTGATGAAGAAATCAATTGGTAATCCATCTACCGCGGCTCCTTTGACCGAAACAGAGGTTAAACTGCTTATAAGTACTGCAAGGGCAGATGCATTGAAGGATAAAACATTGCAGGAAGCACAGGCCTCTAACTGTCATGCGCCGATTCCCGTGGACGCTATGGTCCAGAGTGCGGCTTGGGGGACGACATTGTAGCGTTCCGCCACGTTTTCGAACGTCGCAGTGACAGTCTAGTGTTTCTTTCACTGTGTGCTGGAACGCTTATCAGCCACGCCCTCCCGGCACACAGTGCGTTGCAACCCTCTCGGTCAGCTCCCTGACTGCTTGTTTTCGGTTGCGGTGACGCTAGTTTTCTTCCTATCCCTTTCTCCTCTGCTGCCCTTCAGGCCGCTTCCTACCTTTCCATTTTCCGAGCCCTCTTACTTTTCCTCCCCCTTTCCTCTGGTTCATTTCCGGATCTGCTCTGTTTGTCCTACGCTGGCCGTCCTCTTCAGCTACTTCTCGGTTCCTTTGGAGCCACCTTCCACCCGGAATCCTTACCACGGACCTCCGCTGTTGTTGTTTCACACCGGATCCTTACCACGGACCTCCGCGGTTGCTGTTCCACCTCTGGGGTTTTTTGTGCCGAACGGCTTTTTCCCCAGTTTGTCCCTCCCGGAAGAGGGGCCGCAGGTAGTGCTATTCACAGCAGTACACTGTGGCTTCCTTTCGTGAGAAAGACACTTTCTCAGAAAAAAAAGAAAGATGAAGAAAGGAGAAAGATTATTGCGCTCGAAGACCTCAACTATCATCCATTCAAGACCAGTCTTCAGGTGAGGAGGAGGAAAGGGGAGAAAGGTTAAGGGTGGAGGTTGAAGATCCTCAGAGGGCTGACACTAACGTCTTGGCCGGTATTTCCAAATCACCACAGCCTAAGCAACAAGTGACTAGGGAAGGGTCCCCCACCTTGAAGGTTACGGATTTTACTACATCCATCCCAATGGAAACATTCCCTTCACCCTTAGAGCCGTCGCTCTGTATCCCTGCTAGACCACCTCGACCAATAAGGGAGGCTGTGGAAGGGAGGGTGCCCAAACATTACATGGATACAGAATTCAAACATATCCCTTGGAGAACTCCATGCTTTTTGGATTTTCCAAGTATTCTAATCTTCCCTCTCTTTGAGTGTGGCTTTCAGCCGTCCATGAATAGAAATAGAACTCTGCAGCTTCTTAATGACATTCCCAATTTAGCAAATTTGACCACTGCAGATATCAAAAGGATGGATTTTTTACATCCCTACTGTTATGACCATGTCAGAATTGTATTCTACTCTAAATTGGTATATCGGAACGTCCTCTTGGAATTACATGAATTTAACAATAGGGGATTCGATATCCTAAATTTTGGAGACGGAAGTTTGCAATTGGAATTACCTAAACTCAACCAAGCACAAAGACCTGGAGGCTTGAGTGATCCGGAGCAACAAAAAAAAGAGTCAGAGATCCTCCAGGAGCACGACTCAAATTGGAGATGGCTAGCCTCGAGCCTGAGAGACTCCATCGCCAGATTGCAAAATCTAAAACAGTAACATTAGCAGTAAGTACCCATGTTTCTATTCTCTCCTGGAATTCAAGAGGGAACTCTCATCTGTCGTCTTGTGTGGAATTATGTAATTATTTGAGAACAAAAAATATTATTTGCATACAAGAAACGTGGATGACCTCACCCACTCAGATAGACAGTTTTGAATGCCATCACCTTCTTGCCTCACAAGGGAGTTTAGGCCGACCCAGTGTGGGACTCCTATTAGCAATAAAGCTGGGCTTGGGCATTAATATTGTTGAAACTTTCACCATTTCCCCTGTGGGATTAGGTGTCAGGAACTGGAGATTGTGGAAGCGCTGGAGGCTATGATCAGCGCACGCTCCAGTCCTCACCCAAGATGGCCGCCGTACCTTTAAGAGGCTGGCTCCTCCCACGAGCCGGTGCGTTGTATCTGTTTGTCAACGCTCGGTTGGTGTGTTGGAGTTTCCTCTGATCCTTCTGTGCCTTCAGCGAACTTACTTTCCGCCTTGTATCCAGCGCTAGTAACCCTCCTCCTTCCTGCCCGTGCCTATTTTTGTTTGCTTGCTCTGTTTCGCTTCCCGCCTTATACTCTACATCTTTCTACTCCCGGTGTCTCTGCGCCGCCTGTTCAGTGCCTTGCCTTTAGTTTGTCCTTATTTGCTCCTGTTCATTTCTCTTCTAGGCCTATCCTTTATATGTTATGTTGAACTGTGGGTGCCGGTATCCTTACTTCTATCAGCGCTGCCTTGCCCTTCACTTGTTTGGGTTCCGGTTGCTCTGACAACACCCTGGGAAACTTTGCCTTTGCTCTATCAGACTAGATCCATATACTATTCTATTTTTTCCGTTCAGTCAACCTTTCTTAAACCGTTTAGGATATTCTTTTTGTCATAATCCCATTTTCTTCTTATCACGTGGTGTTGCCTTTTAACCTTATATCCTTTACTCTTATCTGCATTCAATTTAGAGAACTTCTGGAGTTCTATTCCTTTTATACTCCCCACCGTCTGAACTATTGAGGAATCTGACTTCTATTCTACAAGTATTCCTTTTTTTGGTGAGGAGAAGATACGCCTTCCTTGTCGATTGAGAGGAACCGACTACCCCCCATCTGAGCCCATCCGGAAACAGGGTTTTTTCTGCATTTGTGCTTTTTCCCTGGAAATTAGGACTGGCCCTCTGGGGATCCCCGAGGTCAGAGTTACATCTCTGCCAAGGTGGCCTCCGGAGGGGCCAGACCCTACCTACACGATAAGAAGGTCCGAACTCCAAAGGACAAGACTCCCTCAAGGAGAAGGGATCAGAAGAAGCCCGAGGCCAATCCTAAAGAATCAATCCCAGAAGAATCAGGTGAGGAGTTGGGGGAAGAAGCCTCGGTTCTTGACATTAGGTGCGATCCTAAAGCTTGAAAACTTTAATTGTATACTAATCTGGAACATATATTGGTCACCAGGAATAAACATCTTTGAAAGTACCTCAAAAATGCAAGAAATAATGGAGAAATACATTTATATCTATCCCGGTATCCAAATTGTAATAATGGGGGGTCTGAATACTAATCTATTGTTGGAGACAAACGAAATATTTACCTCCTTGAACTCTACACTCTGCCTCACAATGGGGGACCAAGGGGAAACTCAGGATCTTCATTTGAAAAATTCCATGTACAAAAAAGGAGATCGATTTGGTTGGTCAACATTATTCAAAAACTGAGGCCTGAAATCGGCTCACCTAATCCTGAACCCCGACGTCCCTTATATAACTTGGACATCAGGGACCAGGTCTTCTCCTATTGACTATATGTATGTCTCCACTGACGTTTTTAATTTGATTGAAAGCTTTGGACTAACTCCCTCCCCTAAAAGTGACCATAAAATGCTGGAACTGAATCTCAGCATCGGTATAAGAAATCCTGAACCCCTGGAGAGGCTTCAGGATTTGCTTATAAATAATGAAAGTAATAGGATTTGTTGGCATCCGGGAAATGTTTCTAAATGTAATAACCTCTTCTGTAAAGAACACACAGATTCCACTTATGAGGAAAAAAATATGAGGTTCACACATGACCACTTTGGCCCATATATTAAAACCTTAATTGAGAAGTCCACAAAAAAGACGGGTAAACTTCCCCCCAAACAACATTTACATAAATATGATTCTGCTCTCTATTTAGCAAAAATTGCGCTGTGTCGCGCTCTAAGACAAGTACATCGTCTGAATATAGATGATGATATCAAACGAAGGGGGATTAAAGGTATCAAACAAGTTTACAAGAACTGGTGCAAATCATATAAACAAAAACTACTTCAAGAAGGTAATGAGGAAATGCTGATTTCATTAAAAAATAATTCCACCAAGCATTTTTGGCAGCTCATAAACAAATCCTCTAGATCTTCTCGAACTCTCAATCTGAATCCAATTAACGAGCTTATATGGAAAAATCATTTTGAGATTAATATGATAAGAGAGAGGATTACAAGATCCAGTTCTTCCCGCGCTGCAGGACCTTATGGGCTCTCAAACATCCTGTTTAAGGGAAAACCAGACATTTGGTCTAAATCACTTTTTCTCCTCTTTGATGATATAAGACGTACGAGATGTATTCCATCCTCATGGAATATGAGCTACATAATTCCGGTCTACAAAAAGGGAGATCGATCCATGCCATCTAATTACCGGCCAATAGCCCTCCTTGATTCAGACTCTAAAATCTACGCAAGTCTTCTTCTACAAAGAATAGAAACTTGGGCCGCAACTGAAAAGATCTATTATTTCGCACAATTTGGCTTTAGAAAGGGGATTGGAACATTGGCGGGCGGGTTGATAATTTCACTCCTGCAAGAATTGGGATGGCAAAAAGGGGCGAGTCCGGTTTATCTGGCAAGCATGGATTTATCTCTTGCGTTTGACCTGGTAAATAGATCAATCTTATGGAAGAAGTTGTCACATATGCAGTTACCTCGTGATTTGCTAGCCATCTTGATTCACCTCCATGAAGGATCAATCATACAGATTAGGTTAAACAATGAAGGCCTCCTCTCAACACCTATTAAGACTTCAAATGGCCTACGTCAAGGGTGCATCTTCGCCCCAACCTTGTACAATCTTTTTACTTCTGACATAGGTCAGGCGCTATGTCCCACTGCCTTTATACAACCGATGTTGGAAGGCAAGAAAATGTGCTGGTGCTCATATGCGGATGACTTTCTTTTATTCGATAGGTCCCCGATAGGTCTTCAGCGCCTATTGACAGTATTTGGACAATATATGGAAACAAATACCTTGGTAGTAAATCCTTTAAAATCGTTAATCCTATGTCTAAAAGGAAAGGAGAGACCACTTTTGAAAAACTGGAGCATGGGGTTGCACAAGTTACCCATCAGAAGCTCAATGATCTATTTGGGTTTTCTGGTTAACGCAAAAAGAAATAATCTATCGATCTCTACACACTTTCTAACTAAGGCCAAAGCATGTGCGACTCAACTGAGAGTGGTTGATTTAAAATTCGGAAATTTCTCTCTTAACCCCTGTCTGAGATTTTATAAGTGTAAAGCAACCCGCAAAATTTTGTATGGTAGTGAAATTCCATTCATAATGGGCAGACTTGACCTCCATAGACTTGAGACAGTTATGCTAAGGAAAATGATGGTCTGCCTGCCCAATTGTGTCCCTTTACACGCAATTCGGTATGAATTAGGACTACAGTCATTTAAGAGTATAGTGCAATGGAAATGTATATCTCTGTTTCGCCAACTCTTAATCCAAACTCAAAATAATTTGTACTATGAGTTGACTGGTAAGTTGAAACAAGGAAATCCGAAATCTGTTTTCTTGACCAAACTTATGAATCTATCGCTAACTTTATTAAATAGTGTTGGATTTCTGATATCAACGTTAGTTGCAAACCCAAGAAAAGTGAAACAACTCTTACAAAATGCAGATTGGGCGACAACTATTAGCGAACTTTCCTCATATAGATTGTATGCACACATGATATCATACTACAAATATTTAGGAAACATGGAACCCTACCTATACATTTTTCCTAATAAAGGTTACCGTAACATCTACATGAGATTTAGATTTAAGGTTCTACTCACGGGGGAAATTATTTCCGCAAGAACTAAAGGGCCTGATGTATCATTTTTGTGCAGGTACTGTAATTCTCAAGATGTAAAAGAAACCCTAAGACATCTGCTATTGGATTGTCCTAAGTTGGTAGAAAAAAGACTACTCTATTTTGCAAACTTTGTATCAGATGTAACAAACGTCATGCCAATTCAAGTATGGAAACACATGTTATTTGACAAGAAAATTTCCCTGCAGTTAGCAATTGTAAGGTTTCTGAAATCAGAATGTGGTTTATCATGAAGAATGTAAAATACTTCAGCAAAATTTAATTTAATAGTTGTGTAATGGTATTGTATTTTGCTTAAAAATGGAGTTAAGTATGTCTTTTTCTTTTAAAATTTGTATCTGTTGTTCTATTTTCTTTTTAACCGTTCTATTCATTTTAAATTGTGTTTTGTAAAGGTTTTGTTTAAAAAACCAAATACAAATAAAGATTTATTATTAAATATCAAACTTCCCATGCAAAGTGGTTCAACCCCTTCTATTGAAATTGATAACACGCCAAACAATGACGGAAAGCATGACAAGGCAATTCCTAGGAGCGCAGCCCAAGCAGCTTGCACAGGCGCGGCGCACGTTCCATGTGATAATTTGCCACAGCAAATATGCCCCATCTTTGTCAAAGGACCTATCTAATCTGAAAACAACGGTCAAAACATCTAAACCCAAATCAATGGCAAAACTAAGGTGCTTGAGAAAAAGCAATTGCCCGATAAACAACAACCAAAAGTACAACTACCAATCAAGATACTGGGAATAGGTACGCCAAAGCAAAGCAAACAAAACAAAGCGGCTCAGGAGTCAACCACCAAAATAATGCAGTCAATCACAAAGTCAAAAACACTGTTAAATTTAACTCACGTAGGAGCCACACATAATAAGCATGCCAATTGCACAAATCTAAGTTGTCAAGAACAACAGTTACCACCAAAACACACCGAACAGAGTGACGAAGAAGAGGACTTCAGTCACGATCCTCCACCAATTAAGGAGATAATTGGCAAGCATCCAAGTCCTCCAGAACCAACGTGTCAAATTACAAACACAGAAGACATTAGTGTGTTGGAAGACTCTGTTAATGAAATTGACACTTCAACAATTGACATGACGAATTTATCAACTTATTCTGAGGACAATAGCGACCAGTCAAGAGCTGATCTTGAAGAGGAAGAAGAACTTAATGAGAGCGCCTCCATAATCCATACAGTCATGGATGACACTCCCCCGAATTCTGACATCAATCTTGATCTGAAAAGAGTTCCAAAAGGGCCACTTCGCCTACAGATAGAACAGCCTAGGGCAAACTCCATAACCATGGAGGCACGTGGGAGATGTGAAGTTAGAAATTTACTGACCCAAAAGTCCTCAAATATGGAAAAGTTGGCTGCTAATATACAAAAAGAGAAACCTCAAAACAAGGAATCGAAAAGTACTGAAGACAAAGAGAGTGACTCAAATCTAGCCCCATTAAACCTAACAATTCGCAGGAGCATTCAAGAGATGACCCAAGCGAAGATAATTACCAGATTTCTCCATTAAAACTTCCATCTCGCTCAAGAAATCAAGCGGTTTGTAATGCAACAAAACCTGGTTCAAATCTTAATTCCCTTGAAGATGGACTTCTACTGGAAAGAATGAACACAGAAGATGACGGCTGATCATGAACCGAGCATATGTTATTAGACTCTTACATCATGTTCCATCTCTTCGCTCACTTACGTCTAATGACATTGCAAGAGTCGAATTTCCGGAAGAAAAAACACTGGACCGAGTGCTCATCTACCCGATGACCCCTCTCATTACACATTCCTTAAAACAGGAATTATCACAACTAAGATCATTAGGTTTTGATCTCACCAAGTCAGGAATAGCAGCTATACCATTAAAAAACTCTTCAAAGAGAAATCAATCTCCCGAACCAAAGGTCGCTCAAGGACGTTCCAGTAAATGGCCTGCAAAAAATCATGAAAGACGGCATAGCCCAACTGATACATCTGAGTGGCGTAATTACAAAAATGATTGGCAAAAAAATGTATCCCATTATTCAGACCGCTACAGGTCTGAACAAGACAATACACACCAGCGAAGAAACTCGTACAGGTGTAAGAAATCTCCTTCACCACACTCAAGGAATGGCTATAACCATGAAAGATCTTCTAACAAACAGGAATTAAGACCCTTATCGGCTGGAAAAGAAGAGAACTGGAAATGCCTGATGGCACTAGTGGCAGATAAAATCAAGATGCCATAGGACGGGCTTTCGTCAGCACCCATGCCTCTCACAATAGCCTCATGGAACACAAGGGGCTTCAGTCACCTGTTCCAAGAAGGAACCAATCAAATCAAAACGCATGATATCTTCTGTTTTCAAGAGACTTGGTTGCGTACTCCACCTATAGTTGAAGGCTATTCAAGCCATCTCAACCCAGCAATCAAAGGAAAAACTGGTAGACCAATGTCAGGCCTACTGATTCTTATTAACAACCAATTCGACTTTGTAATAGTAAAAGAAATCATGCCAACCTCCCTAATCCACATTGTAGTAGGATCCAGTAAAATTGCTAACCAACAAACAAGGAAAACGCTGATAATAGTTAACCTTTATTGGAATCCAGCATCTGTCGCAACCATGAATTTTCCAGACCAAATTGAAAAATGGCTAGTGCACTGTAAAGAAAAATGGGTGGACCCATGGTTTATGATTTGTGGTGATTTGAATTTGAAATGTTGGGATGAATCCACAGGCCTCTTAACAATCGACAGCTTCGCACTAACATCAGCGGAAAAGAGAGGATATAAGTGGAACATCGTTGTGAACATGCATAAATTGAACATAATCAACGGTAATACCACTGGAGACATCCCAGCCAACATCACCAGAAAACATGGCAATGGTGGCCACATCATAGACTATATTTATATTTCATCGGAACTGATCTCGCAGAAAATAGAATGGTGATAATACACATGAGCAACAGTGACCATAACTTGCTGTCAGCCAAACTACTACCAATTCAAAATAATGCAAAATTCACAAACATGAAGTTGGTTGAAATCAATATGGGAAAAAATCACATTAAAATTCCATCTAATAAACTTCCATCTTTGACTGCAAACTCAACCACTCTTGTAAATCATCTGCATTTAACAAGAGAGACAGAACCTTTGAATGATCTCAGCTTATTCAAAACATATGAGACAAAATCCAAAAGCTCCTATCTGAACCCTAGTACACATCGGCACTCCTTTGACCATCAAATCATCCTCCAAAAAAACTCTGAGGAAAAACCTAAACACCTTAAAGGGTGATAACTCTGCACTAGCCATAACTAAAAGAAAATTCCTACGCCAGCAATATCAGAATTGGCTAAGGCAACACAAAAAGACACTGAATCGCAATGATGCAGAGAAAATGCTGCGTATCATTCAGTCATCAAACACTGCAGACATGTGGAAACAGTTAAATCAATTACAGACTGATCAAAATTCCTTGATAACAACGCCAATACACCTTGCAGCTTGGATTTCCCACTTCGAGGCTCTGTTCAATCATGAACAGGAAGACATGCCATCCGCACAAGTCAACGAGAAATGGCATTTAATAGACACCTCAGTGAGCACCATCGAGAATGTCATTATAAAGCTGTCAAAATCTAATGCACATGGTCTTGATGGAATAAGCAATGCTGCCCTTAAAGAAAATCCATACGAATGGGCGAAACTTCTGTCAATTCTGTTCGATTATATTACATCAACTCAAAAAATTCCTATTTCATGGAAAGAAGCGATAGTCATATCCATTTACAAAAAGGGCAACCGACAAATTCCAGCCAATTATCACCGTATAGCGCTGCTAGATTCCATGCGCAAAGTATTTGGCACACTCGTACTTCGAGCATTGCGAAACTGGGCAACCACATCAGGCCATTTTGATCCATGGCAATCAGGTTTCGTCCAAGGCATTGGGACATCCCTTAACATATTAATTCTAAACCTGCTGAAAAGCCGCACAGAGAGAAGAAAAGATTTGAAAATATACATAGCTTTTGATGATTTAACTCAAGCGTTTGATAGTATTTCACGCCAAAAGCTATGGACCAAATTAGAAAAATGGAGTTGTCCTGTTTCAATCATAGACCCCATCAAAGAATTTCACCATCATACCACTCTCCGTGTTCGGTTGAACAAAACTGGCCTACTAACTGAGCCAATTCCGACCAACAAAGGCATCAAACAAGGCTGCCCGATGGCCTCTGAAATATTTAACCTTTTCCTGTCTGACATAGATTCTACAGCCAACAACATTAGATGCTTTCCTCCTTCAATAGCAAATATCCAAGTCAATCGCCTAGTCTATGCTGATGATGTGGTCCTCATAGACCAAACCCCAATTGGTCTTCAAGGACAATTAAACGCCCTACAACAGTATGTGGAAACCAACGCACTCACAGTTAATCCGCAAAAATCGGCCATACTGCCTTTTGGTGTTCAAAGGAGCTAGTTGCGAACTAAAACAATGCACTGGTCACTACTCGGAACAAAAATCCACATAGTTCAATCCTTTAAATATCTAGGAGTTTGTGTTAACACAAGCAAGATCGATGCTGCACGGCTCCAAACACTAAGAAAAAAAATTCTGAACCTGACAGGTCTAGGAAAAATTATCTTGAAACGATACTGTGGCTTCAGTTTAATTCCAATTATTAAATTCTATAAAGCGAAGGTAATTCCGATTCTTACCTATGGCGCCGAAACATCATTCAACTTTAAAGCCAAATATTGGGCAGTTCTAGAAGGCCACTTTTGGAAAAACATACTTCGCCTTCCTAAAGGCACACCAATACAGGCAATCCGCCATGCTAGCAATTGTAGAATGGAAGACGCTATCATTCTACAGAAAATGCATGGAGCAAAACCCCAAACGCGGATTTAACTGACTAAAAAAATCCCTGATGGAAGAACTTGACCCAACATTGAGTGGATGGCAAACAGAATGTCGACTTTTACTTAATGCCACAGGAGAACAAATGGATACTTTAATCAACAACCCGGACAAAGTAAAAAAAAAACTGTATTCCTATGACTGGTTCAGAACCGAAAGGGAATGGTCAATATGTAAGACCTATGGGAAGCCCTGGGAGGACAGCAAAAGACCAAATTCCTTACCAAGATATCTAAAACTGTTTCCTCACTGGTATTTCAGAGATCAATTTTTTAGATTTCGGCTCAACCTAATTAAAACAAGAGAAACTGCTTGGCCACGAAATCATGATACTCCTCTGAATTGCAGACTTTGTCAAAATCTTGAGTCACCAGAGAATCTGTTTCATCTGTTCATGACCTGTCCGGCCCTATCGCCACAAAGGGCCATCTACATGATTCCCATCATTAACAAGTATGGACATAAATCAAAAGAACTATGGTGGAAAATGCTTCGATCGGGCGAAAAAACATCAGTATCTCTTGATGTAGTCAAATTTTCCATCGCCATACAGAAGCAGCTGTCAATGTGTGAAAATCCGTGCCAGGAAATTTTACATTTACTTAAAACTTGAGAAAAAGATTTTAAATTGTTTAAACTTGATAAAAGGTTGTCAATTGCATAACCATACATCAATAACAATATAAAAGTAAAAAAGTATGTGTGGGGGTGGGGGGTTGTGGAATTCCTCCAGCCCTGGGAAAGGACTCCAAAAACCAGTCAAACCTGTTCCCCGCCCAGCTTCCAGAATTCAACAGCTAACAAGCTGGCCTGAACCTTTTAACCACTTGTACTACCGTGAGCCCTGCAAAACAAGTTCCACCTGTGTCCATCATGGGGGTGGGTGGGCTCTGGAAAGCCACTTGTACAACACACCCTGTTATTATCCAGCTCTCTGCAAGTCACCAAGCTATCCCTTGACCACTCGCACCCTTTCTGGGAACCTCCACCATCCTACAGTCCTGCAATTGACCTCCTCTTTGGCTACAACTGCCCTGCCTGGCAACAGCCAAATACAACAGCCTTATGTAAGCCTGCGGAGAAAGGACTTTGGACACTCTCTATTTCTTGGTTGCTGGTGGTGGTGTGCTGACTGGGGCGGGGACAGCAGAGATCGGGAGGCCACTTCCACAGGTACCCTTTTCTTAGTCTCCATCCTTACCCTCCTTTCCTCCTCAGCCTGCTCTGTATTTCCCCAGTAGGACTCATGGCCTGTCTGCTCCCCCCACCCGCCTCTCTGTCCCTCTCTCTCTCTGACCCTCTGTGCCCCTCTGTGATCCTCTTTGCCCCTCTGTGCCTACTCCCTCTATCTCCGCCTCTGTGTGTCTCTGTATCTGTCACCCTGTGCCTCTTTCTCTCTCCCTGTGTATCTCTCTCTCTGCCTCTCTGCACCTGCCCCTCTGCACCTGCCCCTCTCTCCCTTTTCCCCCCTCACCATCTCTACCGGCCCCCTACTCCAACACCCTCTCCAACCCTTCTCTTTCACTCTTGGTGTCCTGCCCCCCCCTGCATTCAGAGGTACTTCCCAGGCCCCAGGTTCCTTGCTAGTGGGTGTGCCTCGCTAGTCCAGCGCATCTAATGTATCCTGCTGGCAATGAGTTTACTCCTCTCCCTGCAATAAATCTGGTTTCTACAAAGACTTTGGTGCTTTCCTATGTTCCCACTTTTCAGTGCAGCCTGCCTGTCACTCCAAGAGCGGGGGGCACCGTTCGTCTGCATACACAACTCACCTACACCCACTGGGTCTGCTGACTCCATGTTCCAAAACTGCGACCCTGTCTCGGGTCTCCCACGCGGCCTCCCCCATTTTGGTCTAACTCCCACTTCCACAAAGGTTCCTATGTTAGCAGTAAGCTGAATGTAGTCATTAATGTTGCTGAGATAATTAAAAAAACAGTAACAACTCTAATGCTGCACCACAAAAATGTCATTGCTCAAGTGTTCCCAGTATTTAAGATATGAATGCCACACCGGATGTGCAAGAACATGATCATTTTCAAATGTATGCATTAAGCAAATGGCATAAGAAGGCACTATTATAGTCACCATGGGCATGCCTGAGTTCTGTAAGAACTACTGGTCTTTGTATTTAAAATATGATTTACATGAAATAAAGATTAGCAAACACATGATCAAATCTATGGAAGCCCCAATGTGGTTCTCTTGTATTAGAAACCATTCTACCATCTCTAAACCATATTTTTGTGGTATTGAGGTGTACAGGTTCTTAACATTCATGGCAAACAAGATGTCTTCATGTTCTAAAGCAATTGTCTTCAATATTTCTCAAAAATAGTGTTATCCTTAATATAAATTGATGTTTTTTTTATAACTAAGGTCTGCAAGAAATAATCTATAGAAATCCTCCGGGGTTGCAAGGTACTGTCTATAGCTGTGTGACAGGATCAGAGTCTTGACCATGTCAAGGGGGGCTGGGGCCCCTCCCAGAAGCGGAGTGAGGGAGGTGTGGGAGGCCCAATCCTTGCCCCTGTAGTGTGCCCCGTAGAGGACTGCCGGCACAATTGTTCCTTCTACAATGCCTGTCATCCTCTCTTCTGCCACAGTTCTATTTTGTCTTTTCCAGAACCCGAAATGCACCCGGGTGCAATCAAGACACCCCGGATTGGAACCAAGGGACTGGAATCGATAACAAGACTGGAATGGACTGATTCTTTCCGGCCAAAAAGAGAGAAAACACCTACCACCCGATTCCAGGCACCACCCAACTCCTCTTCCAACTCCTGAGGAATGGTGGGGCAGCAAAAAACAAACTAACAGAGATAAGGGACCGCAGGGAGCTGGGGAGACAAAGAAACCATCCCCAAACCCAATTAGGAAATGAAACTGACCAGAGCATGGAGAAAGATGACACATTTGGCAATCCAGGATATGAGACCTTTTAGTACAGGCACCGCAGATTAAATATTTAACTCACTAGTTTCCACAAATGCAAAAACGGGCAACTGAAAGACTGATGAAAGGCAGCAGAAAAATGATAGCTACCAATGCAGAAAAAGTGGGCACAAAGATGGCCTGATAAATAAGGTATCAACATGGTTGCCAGATACGGATGGGCCAGAATGGTTCAGCCTTCAGAAGCTGAAAATACAATACCCTAAGAAGTGAAGCAGCCATGAACATGAACGGGGCTTGTATAATGATGGAATGCAGTAAAAATCTCTTTCAAAATTACCATATCATGCTTGAAGATCATCACACATGAAATACATGCAAACACGTTTGGGTTAGTAAAAGGACATGGTGGTGGTATGGCCAGGAGAACATGACATGCATCCCAAGGAAAGTTTTATATTTGCTCGGGCAGTGCCGGTGCTACCACTAGGCAAGGTTAGGCGCTTGCCTATAGTGGGAAAATGTTAGAGCGGCAAATGCAGCTGAAGGCAATGACCACTTATACATTTATTATTCTATCGCTTGAGTTGTGAGGCGGACGGCACTCTCAGCACTGTCTGCAGCAGCACAGAGAGTGGGTTTAGGTGGGATTACTGCAAATCACACTGTGGACAAAAAAAACTACGAGCCAGGTCTTGCCATAGTGTATTCAACTAAGGGGAGGGGGCTTGAAAGGAGGCAGAGGTGCAGAGGAACATCCTGCTTAAACCTCCAAGTTATTGTGTCTGTAGAAGCAATTCCTTTCTATGCCCCTATTCAAGTGCTTGAAGACATGCATTTTAGTACATAATATAAGCCCCTTTTCAAGCTTTGTGGCAGGAATGATGATCAAATGAGCGAAAGTAACTTCTTCCTTCTAACAAGTGTGTCATTGTTCCGGGTCGCTGTATTTACAGACCGTCCTATATGCCTATAACTGAGCCTAAATACTCAGTTTGTTCTAAGTCTGTTCACAACAACCCTATAACTGCGTACAGGCACAGGCAGCATGTTGCAAGGCACATCACAAGACAGGCGACAGCCACCCACTTAACCAGCATTGTATATATGTGTGATTTTTCAACTGAGATGAGACATAGGCAGATGGAGTACAGTTTTGCATCACAGTCTGTGGTATGCCAGCTTTATGCATTAGAGTCTTGGAGCCACAAAATGTTATGCCCTTTAAGAATACATGTGTAGGATGAGACGTTCTCTGTACCACGTATGTCCCCTCTGTGTACATTTATTCTGAGCCAACGAGACAAGTGGCTCTTCCTGAGCAGTGTGCACAGTCATCCTCACTGATCTGCAGCATGGTCTGTCAATAGGGGACACAGCAATGAGGTGTCAAGCCTTTTGTTGTGTGGCATTAAATTGGGTGAGTTTCCTTATCATTGCTGTGATAAGTGATACGTTTATTAGGCACCCATTTCAATGGGCACTATGGCTCAAAGCAAAACGACTATGTACCCTCTATGTCTCCTCTCATGTAAAGACCTTGTTATAACGTGAGCGAGAGATGTTAGATTTGTGTGCTTTCTTTCAGCATAAACATATCTTGTTAAGTCACCTAATATTCCATGACTGCAAAGCACATTTTATGTCACTGTTATCTATAATTATTGTGCCATAATACGTAGGCTTTCTGAACTATCATAACACCTTGAGACTGCTTGCCAATTCTTTCATTAGAAAACATTAAATTAATTGAAAAAAAGATATGTTTGCCTATCACATCCATTTGATAGTTACATTTAACCTAATAGCCAGGCGAGCAAGCAGGAATATGCAACCATGATCACAAATAATAATATTACTTACTTTGATACCCTAATATTCTTTAGGTTAATATAATATGTTTCCCAACTTGGCCATTGACAGAGAACATTACCATGCTGAGTCCCTGCAGCTGCCAGCCTAACCTGTTGTGCGGGGGCCTGGTGAAAGGGCTTTACCCTCTGATGGCTGAATGTGGCCTGTTTGAAGTATGTGAACTGTATCAGCAGCAGTCCATATCGCCCAGCTCTACCAGGACCCAAAGGTCCTCAATCCACCCTTATTGCCAATCTCAGCAGAGTGGCTTGTACCAGAATAGGCTTGTTGAAGAACCAATTTGGGGAAGTTTGAGGGGCTCCTCCCTTTTCTGTGTCATGTAGTCAATGCTGAGATTTCATTTTTCAGGGCATCTTAGTCTAGCAGCTGTTAGCTGTTTCTCAATACCTTCCACAAGTAGAGGAGTGGGCACAAATATCACAATGCCTGGGCAGCATGTTGCAGGTACTCATTGAGCCTGTGTCAGGGTGGTGCTGGTAGTCACATGTCTGGGCAGGATGCTTCATGTAGTCACAGTATCACTAGGGCAAGTTGCTAGACTCACTTGGTGCAGCCAACCTGGACATGCTTTCTTACAGTAGCATGACATTTTTTACTGTCAAATCCAGCAGGAGTAAGTTCTCATATGGTAATACTGCCATCTGCCTGAACATAGTCTGAATGTACATTTATGGGCGCTGCCAGCATAACATGTTTTTGGACTGGCATATATTTTTTCCCTACTTGGAATTTAGGAAAACTACAAGTCCCAGAATTCAAATGAAAAACAGGACTGGATGGCTTTCTCGCACATGGCCATGGGAAACTTTCAACCTCTGCTCTGTAAGGCAGTATTCATGTGGGCCTTGAAGTACAAAATGTCAATATGTTTACCAACTGCAGCATGAACATTATGTTCTGAAGTGCCTAAACTGTACAGTGGAGTAAAATTACAGCTTCAATGTTTAAACAAACTGTGTGATCCTGGGCAAATAATTGATCTCTTCTAGTAAAGAACACTGGCCTCAGCAGAGCAAACATTCATTTACTCCTCTTTTTCTGCCATGCAGTCACCAAAGTACATGAGCTGTCCAGATTGCTGCCACACAGGGAATTAACCATGTTGTTATGCCCTGTTATGCTATGTCTTGTATAGCACACAGTCTACCATTTTCAATGTTTCTTGGAATTGCAGTATCTGCAGGAGGTAGTGCATGGCTTTAATTTATGAGGAGGCAAGGTTGCTTTGTAGCAATGTTGATGAGTGCTGATATGAGAAGACAGGGCTCTCTGTGGTGAGTATGTTTTAAAACAATGTCATGACACAGTAAGCAATGGCTATGTGTGTGTGCTCTTTTACAAACCTGGAAAGAACACTGGATTGTTAACTTTTATTTTAAGGAAGCATGAGTAATCCATTGGGTTTCCCTCATTGTGTGGCATAACATTCTCTTTGAGACAAATGTGACAAGCAACAACTGATGTTCATGATGCTATACAACAACTGGAAGAAACCAAAGAGTTTCTTAGTGGGTGCAGGAGTGATGAAGGATTTGAGAAAGCACTTGTCGATGCACGCCAATTTACGGAAGAGTTGGAAATTCCTGCGTGCTTTGAACCTGATAATTCTGTCTGTGTCTGAAGGAAGAAGCAGTTCACATGAGGGAGGATAGCTCAGGGGCAATAGGCTTGCCTTGGAGGCAAGACGACACACAACAACGCAGGTTCGATACCCGGGTCCATGCTTTGAAACCTCTGGGTATTAAGCGCTTTTAAATAACCCATTACAAATACGTATGAAGCAGATGAGCCTATTGAAAGCCCCCAGGGAAAGATTCAAAGTGAACTTTTTCTTTGACAGCATTGCCACAGCCAATCTGTAGAAGAGAGATGTACTCAAATTCATTACATAAGTTCTTTGTTTGGCATCCTCTATAACATACACAGTTTGAATACTAAGGCAGCAGATCAAATCTTTTACCACTGCTTGATGCTAGAGAAAGCTTTACCAAATACTGACTCAAAGGATAATCATGCATCCGATTTGTGCAATGAATAAGTCATTGCAAGAAGAGTTCTAAATTGTTCATCACCACAAGGTGTACTGAAATTTGTATACAATAATAATTTGGAAGAGAGTATCCCCAAAAGGTGTGTCGCTCTCCAGATTCTCTTGACGCTGCCTGTTTCAGAGACAAGTGGCGAAAGAGGTTTTTCAAAGCTACAGTTCATCAAACTTATATTCGAGCTTAGATGATGCAAGAAAGACATGTTGGGCTAGCAACCGTCTCAAAAGAGCATGCTATTGTTCAAAACATTGCTATCAAGAACCTTGTGTCTACATTTGCGAAAATTAAAGCTCAGAAAGTTACTTTCCAATTTATCTGCATTTTCACTTGTTTTAACACATATGGTACGAGGTAACATGGAGGCCTAGATATGTTTGTTTTATATGTCTGGGTTACCAAAGGCATCATATATCATGCATGATGGCTTTGGTGACCCAGACACATATGTTTCATGGTTTATGTCAATAGGTGGCCCATCACGTCTGCTCCAAATTTTCTTGGGTTTTTGGGATGTTTTGGACAGTCATGCACTGTTTTCACTGTTTTAGGTGTTTTAAGACTACTATTGTTGAATTTATACATATCAGGTATTGGGACCAGTTTTGTATTTTGTACCAGGTAGTGATGCTTATGTGCTTTCAAGTGTCTAGTTTGTGTTACAAAAGAAATAGTTTTCCTACTGCCTATATTGTATGTCTATATGTAATTTACAGAAAGGATTAGATCCACATGCCTCAGTATTACATTGGTTGTTGCTATGGTATCATTGGCTGGTTTAATAATCCTGTATTTATGAAATACAGAGGCTTTTATTTGACTTTTGAAACCTAACACTGTGAGTGGACGTGAGGGTGAGGAAAGTGCAATGGGATCCATCCATCCCAGAAGACGTGAGCACTGTGCTAGGTGGAGGTAATGGATTGCAGCAATCGGTAACTCAATGGGGACTGTTGGTTCGGAAGGGTTAGGACCCAGAGTGGGGGGTGGGGGGGGAACAATCTGACACTTTGCCTAGGGTGGCAAAATGCCTTGCACCAGCCTTCAACAGCCACCACGTCTCGACCACACTCGCGTGGCAGCGCTGTAGTGGTGAGCCTCGTTGTGTGAGGTGCTGCTTATGGGACTGCTCTGGACGCTTCAGCGGAGCAGTGTATGAAGGGAAAGATGTCCATACATGTTATTGAGAATTTTCTTTGTTCAGAGTGTTGGCCTGACTTGAGCGAGGAAAATAATCAGGTAAACCACTTAACTGGTGCTCTGGACCTACTAAATGTTGATCCAGAGACTGCTCGGCCACTCGCTTTTCCTTAATGCTTATCCATCTCTGGGCACAGAAGGGATGGATCAGTGAATGAGGAACCCCTGCAATGTCCCATTCATCATATGTCCAAATAGTGTCATGCTTGCTTGATGCTCTCACCTGCAAATGCGCCAAATTAAACAGCAACTATTGAATCTCCTGTCTGACTGAACTAAGTGAGATACGGTTTCCGGGTGGTATTTTAGAACCTTTACACCAGTGCAAGTACAAATAGCACTAGGCCATATTGAACTTTTACTCCAGTCCTCGTATTAATGTGAAATTCGCCATGGCACAGGTCTGCAGTGTAACAGTATGTTTTTGCACTAGTTCAATTTTGCCCTATTGTTAATTGCAGTTGGCCAGCTGCAAAATGTATGTCATACCGCTCCATGTTTTCTAAGTCCACACCAGGCCTGTACATTTTGGGTATCCAAGGTGTAAACTCTGATTACAATGCACACAACCTTTCTTCATAAACAGAATATCTGCATTAAAGGAGGGTTAGACTTCCAGGTGATGCAAAGCCAGGTTCCATGCACAACTAAGAGTACATTATGCTCTTACATAGTGCTTCATGGTACTTTCTACCTGCTTCTAAGGGCTATAATAACAGCTGTTGTTATTACCTAACTCAATGGTGCTCAATGTATCGACCTCAGAAGGATGGCGTGATGAGCCAACCCTGCCTTGGGATTCAAACATGTGAGCTGCAATTTGTCCCAATGTCTGAGGTGAGCGCTTATCTGGTGAGCTATCCACCTGGGCTTAACTACCAGGTGCACACTCAATGTATGTTTGTGGTTCGACTGTCTGCATCCAAGTTAATATATATATTTGTTTTAATAGGGTACAAATCATGAAGGGAGGTACACATCGAGACCAATATCAGAATCCTTCCAATCCTTCATCGGGTGGAGGCCAGCAGGGCAGTTTCTAGACAATATAGTGCTCTAGGCGAAACACTAGACTGCGCCCCCATAACACAGGGGCGGAAGGATAGCTCAGGAGCAATGCGTTTGTCTTGGAAGCAAGACAACGCAGTGCAACACAGGTTCAAAATCCAGATCCAGCACTTAGAAACCACTCTTCGGAGTTAAGCGCTGTGCTTTAAGTGAGCCTAAAAGTGTGGTTGAGCCACCCGGTCCCACCACAACATTGGCAGGATGCATTACCTCATCGCAGATGCAGCAGCGACGGGAGATGCACCCGCTATTAGGTCAGGCAAGCTGACAGAATTGTCAGCCAGCAACAGCGTCGCTGTAGCTGGCTGGCACTTTTGTCAGTCACTGTAACTTCCTCTGGTGACCCCTCGCGCAAGGGGTCACCAGAGGAATTTACTGTGCCTTTGTTTCCCCAGGTCGCTGAGGCGCCTTTAACCGTCAGCGAACCTGGGGACTCCTCAACATATTTCGAGGTTTATAAAATATGGCTTGAAAAGTGCACAATTCAAGCCATCTTTTATAAGGCTTTACCAACGGACAAAGACACCTCGTGCTTTGTCCGTCGGGAAAGCTTTATAAAAGATGGATTGAATTGTGCATTTTTCAAGCCATCTTTTATAAACATAGAAATGTTTAACAAAGATGACTTGGAAAGTACACAAACCATAAGGTACGCACACAAATATAGAAATGCTATATATGTGTGTGCGTACGTTACTATGCTTTATCTACTTTTTCAAGCCATGTTGAAGTACACAAACCATAGTAAGGCACGCAAACAAATATATAAATATAAGCATTTATATATTTATGTGCGTACCTGGTTTGTGTAGTATGCAAGCCGTCTTATATAAACATAGAAATAAGTTACATATTTCAATGTTTATAAAAGATGGCTTGCATACTACACAAACCATAGTAAGGTACCATACAAACATATAAAATGTTTGCGTACCTTACTATGGTTTGTGTACCTTTTTAAGTACACGCCCATCTCACAAGCCACGTCCCCAAATGAGGGCCCTGCTTCTATTTCTTACCCTACTTAAAGCCCTGGTTAAGCACATTATAAATGAACAATTATCACATACCGTAAGCCCTGCACCACAATCCCATCCCAATAGCATAAAGTCATTACAATATAACCAAAAGCTGATATTATTATCTCGTAATTAATGTATTTAAAAGTAATAATTGGGGACAGCAATCTTACAAAAAACAAACCACTTTCATTATCGCACGTAAATGTTGTCTAATGCACACGCCCCTTTATTACTGCAGCGCTGTGTATTTTTCGTATCATTTCACTCTCAATTGAAAGTACAGCTGGAGCTGTCTTCAGCTATTAAAGACACCATATTGTGTATTGGTTTTAATAAAACTCTCTCAACAATCAGCAATGGCACCTGTAACCCAAGATCCTTGGAGCGACCCCCACATTTGAAAAAGGAAACATATTTCTTTTTGTGGAGAATATTTGGCAACAAAATAAAACATTTTCGCTACCCACAGGCCATCTTTGTAAGCCTTGTTAGTGCTTTACTGCCATCCAGTAAAGAATGTCTGTGGCTGATCATAAATATGGAAGGAACAGTTGCAACATTAGATGAGCTAAAAGGTGGACTCACTGTAGAGACAGAGCAGAAGGAATGGGAGGTAGCAATCAATAGTTTAGGGGCAAGAAAGAAGAATGAACTGAAGTGGAATTGGGCACAAGGAAGACGCGAAACAGTAAACATAGGGCTGAAGCGAAACAGTAAACATAGGGCTGAAGAAGACGAGAGGGAGTTCGCAGAAAGGAGAGAGGAGATGTAAGTAGGAGCAAAGCCGTGGACCCATGTAAGGGCAACACACAAGAAGTAGACCTCAATATGGCTAGGAAGGAGAGCCGATGGAGAGAAAGCGAGTGAATAAGAGATATGGGAACAGAAAGGATGCACAAATAGTACATGAACTTCAAACTAAAGACAGAGTGAAGTGGGAAAGGGCAGCCACGAAGGAGCGATGATCAATACTCAACACAAGAAAATCAGTGTGCAACCAAAATATTTAGTGGCAGAAAAAGTAATGAAAGGATGCAGTTTAGATACATTTTAGAGCTGATAGCAACATTATTGACCAAGAGAAAAAAAGTGAGAAGTGAAGGAGCGCGATGCACCAAATGAACACCAAGTTGAAAAATGTAGATACTTGACCACATATCGTAACAGATCAAGTTGGTATACATATGTTTTAATGTTTGGTTTCTCAGGGCTAATATAATATTCTGAATTATAAACGTTCTTTGAAACGTATATAAACCACAAAATAAAACATCCTGACAAAATATGAATCATTATAGAAATATATTAAGTGAAAAAAGTTTGACTGCAGATTTATTTCCCACATACTGACCAGAAAGCTGTGGTATCAGTACCAGCATGCAAACAAATGGGAGCCTAAATACATTTCATCCTGGTATTATATATGCAGTAGGAAGACCTAAAGACAAAAAAACGAAAGAACATGATGCATTGTAAGGTCACCTGCATGTAGTCATTGTTTCACATACCATGGAGCTTGTCATGCACCACTCTCATTTCTAATCACCAAACGTTTGAACTTCTTAAGAGACATCCCGTTATTGGTAGGCACTGTTAATTACTCACTCACTCGTGTGCCTGCTGTAATCTGCTACTCATCACTTCCTATGTAAAAGGCTCTGCTGATAACGTAGAAATGTTCAAAGCAACCATGCCTCTTTCTTTGTACTTGAAATGCGAAGCAAGAAAACAGACAAACAGGAACATAACGCGTGTGTTCTTTTCTGAGCGCTGGCTGGTAACAGCTAAGCCTGTGCGCTCAAAGTACCTGTGCGACAGGCAGCCGCCTGCTTTGCCCGGCCAAGAAATGGCCTTGGCTGCCAGGATCACATCTCAGAGCAAGTGCTCTACAGGTCTGTGCTGAACACAATCTTGCAGGGCTGACCGCGGTGTGCGTTGTGCCTTCCCCTGCCCATAGTCTAGCCAGGCACGGTGGAAGGATGGCTCTAAGCTACCCCATGGTGGTACATTTCTCAGTTAAATAAGGAATGTGGCTTTTTGGCTTGGAGCTTTCGTGTCCTGCTGCACCATATCAGGTGGTAAAGGTAGTGAGACTGCAAGGCCAGCTAGTCTGGCCCTGGTGCAGAAAAATACTGACATGGAGCATGTACTATCACAACTGGCTTTATCTCTTTGTGCCGACTAACTGCTGTGCGTGGTACAACTATCACGCATGCATGAGCGCACCGCTTCTTGATTGGTAGTCTCTGTGGATGATGAGCCAGGGCTCGTCTGTACAGTAACTGTGTCCTGCCCAGGACACGACATCCCCCCGCATGGGCAAACAATGTTTCCTTACAGTTTCTCTCACTTACATGTCTTCCATCAGCCGCACAGGTCTGACCATGCGGAAGGGTCTCAACCAGGGTTCAGTTGTTGCTGCTGTGATTACAGTTCTTGAATCAACTTCGCAGGTTTCTTCCTCGTCGTCTTCTTCACGATTGTCTTCCACTTTTTCATTGTATAACTTGAGGGGAGAAACGTTCCTCGTAATGATTCGTCCTGGGGAACGAGCCGTCACCATCCACCCATTCACATGGGACACAACCATACGATCTGGATCAAACCTCGACTCTGACTTTCTTTCCTGTATTTGGCGCATCAGAACTGTATCCACTTTGTGCAGTATAGAACTCTTGGCATGCCTTTTTGCATTTGCGTATCTCTTCATGTTTTGTTTCTTTGATGCATCCATGGCATGAAGATCCTTAACTTCCTTCTCTTGAGAACTTGTGATGTGAGGGAGACTTGTCTTCATCTTTCCCCCAAATAGCAATTCCAAGGGACACTTACCTGTCGTGCCAGGTGGTGAATTGATGTAGTTACAGAGCATGTTGCATACCTCCTGGTTGAGCGACATTGCATGTAGATCGTTCTGCTGAACTACTTTCTTTAGGCTGGTCATAAACCTTTCCACCATGCCACTGGCCTGTGGCAATAATGGGGTGATTTTCCTATGGTGTATTCCCACGTGCTGCATGAAGCGTGCAAACTCTAAACTGCTGAATGCCAGATCGTTGTCTGACTTGAGTACTTCTGGGGTTCCACACGCTGAGAAAATGTTATCCAGCTCATGAATGAGAGTGCTGGGTGCCTCAGAAGAGATCATTTGTACAAGGGGAAATAGAGAGTATTCATCCATGATGACCATCCAACATTTGCTTTCTCTAAATGGCCCGAAGAAGTCAATTGCTAAGTGTGTCCAGGGTAACTCTGCCATGTCAGACATTGAAAGAAGTTCTGGAGCATTGGCCTTGCAAGTGCTCTGACACAGATGACACGTTTTGATTGTGTGCTCTACCATTGCGTCGATCTCTGGGAACCACATGGTGTCTCTGATTTGAAGTATGGTGGCCACTATTCCTCTGTGATCTTCATGTGCCAAGTCCATAACCTTTTGCATTAGGTTAATTTGCATTATGATTCTGCTGCCTCACATGATGAGACATTCTGCTGATGCTGACAATTTGTATCTTTCGTGTTTGAATTCACGCAGCTCGAAAGTGTACGCTTTCTTGTCTTGGGTATGTTCCAGCCCTATCGCTGTCCATCTCCTGGACTTGATCAGTTCTCGAACCTTCCTTAACATGCTGTCTTTCATGCTGTGTTCTTTGAAGAGCTTCGTAGAAATCAGTTTGGGTGACCCCTGTTGGGTGATAATGTTGAGGTACGCTTCAGCTATGGAAGGCTTTGTTGAGCACTCTGGAAGGGGATGTCGTGATATACAATCTGCCGGATAGTATTCTTTTCCTGGCTTGTGTATAATTGAGAAATTGGAATCTTGTAATTTTAAACCCATTCACTCTATTCTTGGTGGTATTTTGCCCTGGGGGTTATTGTATACGGTCACTAGGGCCTGATGGTCAGTTATTATATTGAATGGTTTCCTAGTAGGAACGTTTGAAAGTGTTGACAGGCCCATACCACTGCAAGCCCTTCCTTTTCAGATTGAGAATGCCATTTCTCCACATCGGACAATTATTGTTCCGGGAGCTTCTCGTCCTGGACAGTGCTGAGCTAGAATGGCTCCTAGACCCACCGGTCTTGCATCAACGGTTAGTTCTGTACATTTGGCTGGTTTGAAATATGCTATGTGATTTGTTGTTGACGCTATGTCTTCCTTAATTTGTGTGATTGTCACTTCACATTCAGAGGACCATTGGAAGACTTATCCTTGCTTGGTGAGTTCTGTGAGCGGTGCACTGGTGGTGGAAAAATCTTTCAGGTACCAGCTGCTGTAACATGTCATTCTTAGAAATGATCTTTCTTCCCCAAAAACTGTTGGGGGCGAAATCCTAGATATGGCCTCCTCCTTTCCCGGGTCAGGGCTCATACCTTTGTGTGAAAAGATGTGTCCAAAAAACTTGAGATGTGATTTGTGAAAGGCACACTTTCCAATGCTAAGTGTCAGACTTGCTTAGTTGTGCAATGCATACTTATTGTGATGCCTTATTGTATTGTTCCATGGTGGCCCTGAATATCAGCATGTTGTCACTTTAGTTAAAACAGATCCTCACATGATAGATGACTTTTCTGAAACTTTATTGGAAGATCTCTGCTGCTAAGGATATACCAAACCTGATTCGCTTATATCTGAAGAAGCCAATGTGCATGGTGAACGTTGTGATGCATCTAGATTGTATGTCCAGCTTGTATGTCACGCTCACCTTTGCCCCTGCAACCTTCTAACTGCCCTCCAGCGACCTCAAGACCACGCACACTGCTGGGGTAAGGCTCAGCAAAATTGTCATCTGTTTTGCGCTAGTCGTGCCAATTTCAGCCTTTTATTCTCAAAAATTCTGCTTTTTGGTGAGCAGCTGGATGATTGCATGAAAAGCAATTCCTGTTGCACCTGGGACCCAATTCCTTGGATTTTCCGAATTTCTACATCATTTAAAGCTACATCCTCACTGCTTTGGGCCACTCCCCAAGATGGCTGCACCTGAACTGCCTGGTCATATGTGCCTTGCCAGGCCTGGCTCCCCCCAACTTCCCATTGGTTGCCTTGGCCTTGATAGGCCAATCGGAGCAACCGGGAGGCGGGAGCCAGCCCAGCTGCACTAAGACCCACAAGGAGGCCTTTTCATTCATTTTCTTCACTCTCCTTCTCCTGCCACACTCACCTTTCCTCCTGCAACCTTCTAACTGCTCTCTAGCGACCTCAAGACTGTGCACACTTCTGGGGTAAGGCTCAGCAAAATTGTCATCTGTTTTGCATTAGTCACTCTGATTTCAGCCTTTTCTTCCCGAAAATTCTGCTTTTTGGTGAGCAGCTGGATGATTGCATGAAAAGCAATTCCTGTTGCATCTGAGATCCAATTCCTTGGTTTTCTGATTTTCGACATTTAAAGCTACAGCCTCACTGCTTTGGCCCACTCCAAGATGGCTGCACCTGAACTGCCTGGTCAAATGTGCCTTGCCTGGATCCCACCCCCCTTCCCATTGGTTGCCTTAGCCTTTATAGGCCAATCGGAGCAACCGGGAGCCATCCCGGCTGTACTGAGGCCCATGACAAAGGCCCCTGTCTTCCACCGGAACACTGCCCGCTGTCCCCCACCCCCTCCCTTGCCCCCCGTGATGTCTGTTGTGCCCTCCGCCTCCTCCCTTGCCCTTGTGATGTCTGTTGTGCCACCCACCCCCACCCTTGCCCCTGTGATGTCTTTGTGACCCCCTCTTCTCTGGCTCCTCATCGTGCTTTACCCCCCACCCTGCTTGCCTGATCTCTTCTTTCCTGCCTTCACCTTCCCCCTATCCCTTCTTACACCCCCCCTTTCCATATAAGCACCTGTGGAGTTGTCTTGATTCACTATATTTTCACCATCACTGACCTGTTGCCATCGCTTGGATTTGAATTTGTGGACACATTGACTTTTGTTGCTTCACCTTATCAACTCTCATGCTGGACCTCCCCTGGATCTCGTACTCAGGGTGGCCATGAACCATGCTGTGCCCATCGTCATTTTGAATCCTTGCTCACATTTTCTGTTCCCTGCAACATTATGTGTTTTACTGACCTCTGCAACTGTATTCGCTATCCCCTCCACCTCTCTGCTCTTTTTCACTGTTTCATTCTCTGCTCTTTCCTCCTCTCCCTTCTCCCTCCCTCCCTTACTTATTTTTCTATGCGCTTACTCTATCAGAATTGTCCCGGACCTAGTATGATAGCATCAAATGTTTGTCTCCTCCCCCTTCCATTAATGTTCCCCCCTTCCCCCTCTACAGCAATATCTGAAATGTTGTCAGGCCTAGTTGGATAGTTGCTTGTTTTGTTCTTCTCCTTCTCCCTTTCTCCGACCCCCCCACCTATTGTTAAATTCCGCAACTACCTCAATTGTCCTCTGGCATACTAAAGCAGCCTCCTGTCTGTCTCTTCTCCTTCCTTCCCCCTCCCCTCATCATTGCCAACAGCTCCTACTCTATCATTAATGTCTCTTGACCTGTTTGATAGCAGATTGTTTGTCTCCCCCCCCTCATTTCCTTTCTCCCTTTCTCCTCCCTCCCCCCTCCAGCACTATCTGAAATATCATCAGGCCTAGTATGATAGTCGCTTGTTTTGTTCTTCTACTCCTCCCTTTCCTCCAACCACCCCTGCCTCCCCCACCTATTGTTAAATTCCAGCACTACTTCAATTGTCGTCAGGCATAGTAATGTAGCTGCTTGTCTATCTCATTATCCTTCCCACTCTCTCATCCCTCCTTTAATTGTCTAAAGCTCTTGCACTATCTGAAATGTCGCCAGGCTGATTATGATAGTTAATTTCACATTCTGAAATGTATCAATGATTTGTAAGAATGTCACTGTATTCCCCCTTGTTGCCTCCCTGCCTTGAAGCACTTTGAAACACATTGTGTATAGGTGCTATATAAATAAAAAATCAATCAATCAATCAATCTGGTGATATCCTTTATTCAGATCTAGCTTTGTGAATATGTTGGCGCCATTTAGTTGGCTGATCATGTCATCTAGGTACATTAAAGGATGTGTTTCGCGACCCAATCACCTTTTATGCCTGCTTCATGTCTACGCATAGGCGTATGTTGTCAAGTATTCCTTTCTTCGGTACGGCTACAACATGAGACACCCATGGTGTCGGACCGCTGGACGGTTCAATTATGTCCTCATCCAGTAGACATTGTATCTCCTTTTCAACTGAGGCTGAAGATGACTAGGTATTACTCTCAGGTGTTGTGCGACTGGTGTTACGGATTCATAGATATGGAGAGTGACATGAATTCCCTTTAGACACCCAAGTCCATTGAATAACGCAGTCAAAGCTTGCGTAACTGATTTCTCATGCTCGATGGTGTAGCTTACTGCAGTGATTTTCATCTGTGTGGCTATGGGACGACTCAACAAATAGCTTCCAAGGACCTCCCCTTCTAGTGCATGTAGTTCTGCAAATGCACACGTCCCTTTGTATTTGAGCGTTGTAAGGAATTTCCCATGATTGCGTAATGGGTCTTTCGCAGCCCATTGAAAGACCTTCAGATCCGACGGCATTAATGGTGCTGGGGCTGTCATTTTTTGAAAATCTGATATGCACATGATGTTCAGGGTTCCACCCGTGTCAATGACAATCTTGGCGTGATGTTCACCTATTTGTATGTCTACATCGCTTTCAGGCAGTGTTGCCACGTCATTTATCACATATGCGTAATCATGCTGATTTTGTTCACTGAGTGGCAGAGGCGACGGGATCTTTGTGTCATGTGGCTCACAAGATCTTTTCTTGCATTTTGTTCTCCTCTTGAGTTGCAGGTGCTGCTTTCCTGTCTGGCAGGTAAGGAATGGTATCTTTGCGTTTGGCTAGGTAGTGAGTTGTATACCGTTGCCATGCTATTTTCTCGATCACAATTGATGCACTTATGTCCAACCGCAGGACATCCTGATCCACCTTTGCATGGAAATGGAAAACCACATTGGTAGCATCATCCCGTTGATGCATACTTCCTTGTCGAATTGTTGGCAAACTAGTTGCCTTTCACTGTTTGAGTGACCTGATATATGTGTTCCTTTGGTTTCGATTTGCAAAGCTTGAGCCTCTGCTCCGGCTTCAGTTCGGGCCATTAGCAATATGGTTGCGAGCGGAAGAAGTTCACAAAGTAACTTCTTCCTGAAGGATGATGACAGGCAGCCTCCAATGATTCTCAATCGGATTGCGTCCTCATTCGTGAATTTGTGAAATTTGCAGTGCATCAACGGTTTGCGAAGCCGGGTCGCGAAGGTGTCCATGGACTCGCACCTCATCTGACATGCAGAGTTGAATGTGTGTCGCTCATGATCAATGTTTTGTTAGGGGTCAAAGTAGTTGCTAAAGGCTTCCTTGAGCCCTGCATATGAATTTACCTCATTTGGCGGGAAAGTGGGCATCAGATCTTCCACTTTGTCTCCTACTAGATTCACCAACAGTCTTCTAGTGAATTTGTCGGGTGTGCGTTCATCGTGAGCTGGCAGGTAGTGTTCACATCTTTGGAGCAGGCACTCTCATTGTGGATCCAGTGCTCACTGGTCACTCATGTGGAATGGGGCTGGCCTGCGGAAAGCAGTGCTGGGAGTGTCTTCTGCGGCCTTTTCATTATCTGACATGATGCAGCTGTTGTCAGTAATGGGAATGTGGTTAATTTCTTTATTTCAGCCTTATTAAGTAAAGTGAAGTAAAGGTCACTTTCTATCCCATCCTCTTCGCCAATTTCCTGTCCCTCATGTGGGAGGGTGCACCATATCAGATAAGAACAGTAGTTAGAACACAAGGCTAAATACTCTAATAACGACACAGAGCCTGTATTATCACAGCTGGCTTTATCTCTTCGCTCTGGCGAACTGCCATGAGTGGTACAACTATCACTCATGCGAAAGTGCTGCGCTTCCTGATTGGTAGTCCATGGGAGTGATGCTCTGGGGCTCGTCTGTACATTAACTGTGTCCTGCCCAGAACATGACAGGAGCATAGCTCAGGGGCAAGTATTTATCTTGGAAGCAAGACAATGCAGAGCGCCATTGGTTCGAATCCGGGTCTCACACTTACTGCGTTTTCTAAGGCATGCACTTCGGTACAGGTTTTGCAACTTGCTGGTAAACAGTGGCCAATTGTATTTACTGTACAACAATTATTGATGTGATTGTGTACGTAAAATATGTCACCCACTGTGCAAGGTTGTTTTCAAATGCAGCTGAGAGTGAGCAAGGGCAGGCGAAGGCCATTATTACCAGGAGTGTTTTATCAAAGAAATCGTGTTTGATTTAATGAGTTAAAACGTGTGATTTATTTTCACTGCGCAGTGGATGCTTCTGCGCGGCAGGGCCTTCCCTCTGCTTCCGATTCTGTGCTGCAGATATAAATTCACCTTGCTCGTGTCGTGTCGTGTCTTCTGCCGCGGGTGAAGGTTTGAAGACGCTGATCACAGAGAGCTCAGGAAGCGATGGCAGCTTCTGACGCGCTCTCTGGGCAGACCTGATGCCTCCACAAAGAAGCAAAGGGATCTTGGTGTTCTGTTATTTTCGGCTGTTTTTCAAGAACAACATAAGTGTCTTTCCGTCTACTGAAGCGTTTGCTGGACCAAAATGCATACGTTATTTTACATCGAAGTCAGTCAATATATATTTATTTTGTAAAAGAAATACATTAATCAAGGACAGAATACATACAGTAAAATACAATAAATGCAGAATAAAAAATGTACAGAACCAATAACACAATCATGTTTCGTAAAAATCAATTAAATATGAAGATGAATTCATACTTGACTCAAGAAAAACATATAGGCTTACAGTGGAATATTAACCACAGGTTTTCCCACATACATAGCCTTCTTTAAAAAGGTCAGCAGAGCCCAAGCCACATACCACGGATCAGCGAAAAGCAAATATAATAGAGCAGGACGACAATGTCTAAAATTGAAGTGCCTTTGCACAGGAAGAATTGTAGCTTGCCTAATGTGTCCACAAGCAGGACAGAGCGTCACTAGATGCAAAACATCTTCCAGTGAATACCCACACAATGGCCAGCGCCACACATCTGGGCAACCTTTCAGCATTAGCTCTTAAGATTAGGCAGCTAAAGGGAGCCTGCGTAATCAGCCAGCCATCAGATTTTCTCTGGCTCAGCGTGAGCTAGTGCTGTATAGCATCCACGCTGCTGAGGATTGCCACTGTTCCATTTGCGTCAACTGCATTTATTTTCCAGTATCTGCAAATCCGATGGGTTCACATAAAGACGCCCCATAAATAGACGCTGCCTTTGTCTGAGCATCATAAACCTTTAAAATCATGCCATTACTTGGGCACATAGCAATACAACAGGATGGAACACCCAAAGATCGGCTCATCTTGATCTACTGTTTATATGAGCTAGGCCAGTTACCAAAGAGGAAAATCGCATTCCCAGGTAATCCAATTCCTGAACCTTCGGGATAACGCTGCAACGGAAACCATCCGATTCATTTTCATCACCTTTCTTCCCTTCGCACAGTCCATCACTGCGGATTTAGAGGTGTTTATCTTGAGGTCCAAAGGGCTCATGAAATCTGTATATACCCGAATCAGCTTTTGGAGGGCATTAGGAGTGCGGGCAGTGAGGACTGTGTCATCAGCGTAAGCCAAGATTCGAAAGGCCCTACTGCCTACTGTAGGATAATCAACCTGGGAGTCCACCAGGGCTCCATGCAAACCACTGATATAAAGGATACAAATAATTGGTGTCAAAGCACAGGCTTGGCGAACCCCCAGGATGACCTAAAAAAAGTCTGTACATTGCCCTGCCCTGGATTGCCTGTAAAACAGACATCTCCCTGGGCAATTCATGAACCCAAGCACTGCCCACAGTCTAGCCCTGTTTATTTTAACAAAAGCAGTGCTCAAGTCCATGAATACCAGGAATAGCTTTGCCCTTAAGTAGACTGAATGCGTCACTAGCAAATAAAGGTTCAAGACCTGATCAACAGTGCCAACCCTACGTCTAAAGTCAAACTGTATGTCCGACAAAATGGATTTGGCAGAAATACAATCTTCGAGGTGCCCCAGCAACACTCATCCAAAAATGTCCCTGAATGATAACAGACGTGCCCGATTCCCCCTTTTAAAGATCAGGAAAATAATAGCAAGCTTTCATGGCTGAAAAAATGGCTAGACTTCAAAAAAGCATTGAAAAATATCATTAGCAAGGGGTCCAGAGATCTATAGGATGTTGGTAAATGTCAGCAGGATTTGTGTCTGGCCATGGCTTACGATTATGTGCTTGATTTCCAGTTGCTGTGGCAACCTCTTTCAGCATGAGGATCAGAGGGGTGGCAGGTTGTATACTATCTGATGAATTTCTAGGACTGTGGAAGAGGTTGGAGAAATGACCAACCCAAGCCCTGGCATGTACACGGGACCCCAAATTCCATTTCTCGTCTTGTTGTATGGGGTCCATCCGCCGCAAGTCATTTGATGAAATGGTGTCTAACAAATCACCCAATGCTTGATCTTCAAACTCTAATTTCTGTGCATCCAGGGCTGCCTGTAAATTAGCTCTGACCTGAACAATGTCCCTTTTGGACCATGTTGGTGATTTCAGTGCATCAAGGAGTAACCTCTTGGCCTCTATAGATGCTTCATTAAACCAGCCTTTGCTGATATGCTTTTTGTTCTTAAAGTTAAACTGAAAAAAATCAGACAGGGCCCCCATTAGTTCGACAAAACTAGAAGTAATATCACAAACATTGGAACTTTACTCTAAGGTGGCCAAAATCAACAACTGTTTCTCCGCCAACACTTTCTACTGTAAATTAGCCTCTTCAATCCTGACCCATTTAATTCTTCTTTTGTAGGTGGGGTTGACATCAACCAAATCTAAGTGGCTTTTAACAACCCCGCCTGTGCACGCTAAATAGCTCTGAGAGCTTTAAACTAATGGGATGGAGGGCCCTGCAAGCATCCCCTATCACTTCAAATCCCTGAATGAAATCCCAGTGTCCAACCGGGAGGCAGAAACAGTCGATATTGGAGGATCCTTGATAATTCCTAAACATTGGAAGACCCGGAATGTCTGGATAAATTCGTCCGTTAACGGTATGCATTCTCCGTTCGATAAGCCATGAAGAAAATGGAAGCCCTTTAGCGCATACCCAAAGATCCTGCATCCAGGGCTGGGAAATATTGAGTACCAGGTCCTCCAGATCAACAAATAAAGCTATTTAAATCCATAGCCATCTCTTCCATAGGCCATAAAACATTATCGTGGAAGGCTGTTTGGCATGGGAACAATGTTACACTTGAAGGCATTTGCTCTCAGACCTTTTATTGATGTGCGCAAGCTAAAGGCCGTAGGGGCTGTCAGCAAGTCTTTCTTATTGATGTCTTTTTGGCCAATCAGAATGCTGCCACAACTCCCAATACTAAGAACGCTTATATATGTAAAGCATTGATCCAAAAAAGACAAGTTGATACCTAAATTAGGTTAACAATGTCATTTATTGTCAAGCTTTCATCATCATCCGAACACTTCTTCATGAGGCTATCGAAAAAAAACAAGACTTCTTATCTGTTCATGTTTGTGTTCCTGATTTGTAGTTTTTCACAGAGGCCTGAACTTCAGAGTTTGACCTTGTGACTTGCAGGCTGCTACACTATGACCTAGGTGGGGACAGAGGAGAGAAGGAGGCACCGATAGGCTACTCTCAGGGATGGGGTAGTGTCATCATGGTTCGTGCCATCCACTTGAAGGTTGGGAGGTCAGAGGCACTGATTAGTTACTGAAATTGCCTAGATGTCGCACTTATCATGGAGCTCAGATGGTAAGGCAGACAGCAGCACCATAACAGTTACATGGATAGACTGCATTCCAAGCAATCTAACAGGAGAATCAGTGTCACAGAAGACTCAACTGGGAAATAAATGGTGTGTACATGCAGTTCTGTAGAACAGGATTTGCTCGTTTGATGTCCTATCGAGAGCTCATCATGCCTGAGCTAAGGTTGAGTAAACGCAATCTGCACCAAACTATCTTGTTGCACATAATGAAGTACCCAGTATTCAGTGCACTTGTGAGCTCTTTCAGGAATAGCAAGCATCCCAGAATTGCCATTTTACTCATTCAGTGGGTCAACCGGGACTATGGAATCCTTTGGGAAGATCCATCAGGTCAGTCAGATAGTACAATCTCTAGGCAGGTTTGTCTCACTATAACAGGGGCAGCTGACTTTTGAATTAATTGTGTGGGTTTTGCTTGACTCTGAGACTAGGTGTATACAGGGCAGGCATATATCTTGTCAATTAGAGGAGTTTTCTGGTCTTTTCTTGCAAAGTAGGAGTATTTAGTGTGTTAATATTTGCTGGCTCTCCTAGGCCTGTTTGCGTGTTTATTAGGCCTCTCCTGTTGTCTTTCCTTCTTTACCCCTACTTTCCCTCAAAAAAGGTTTAAAACACACCTTTCCCTCTCATGTTCCCATTCCTGTCACCCCTGATCACTATAAAAACAACCTTTGTACATTTTACTCCAAACAGTGTTAACATCAAATAATTCCTATTTTGCATTTTTGTATATCTAATTCAATTTGGCAGTCTGCCTGTCCTACTAGGATTTGTATGACTTCCTCAATTTTCCTTTTAAAAAGTTACCCATTTGGGTAACCCACCCCAAATAATAAAAGCCAGAGAAGATTGGAATGCAGGCAAAGTTGACGCAACTCTCCCAATCAAGGATGCTAATTAGGAGAGTATTGTAAACTGCATTGTCAAGTCAGTAGAAGAGTGATACCAAGATACACTGGGTACAACCCTCGCAAAAAGAGATGTCAATTGGGAGATACATGCAACCTATATGACCAGCAGCCAAGAGGTTGCACAAGGAGAAAACAAAGGCTGCAGGAGCCAAGCCCTTCTTATATGAGAAACTGAGGGTGAGAGAACTATAATCTGCACTGCCTAAAGCCAAAAGACAAAAAAGTGAACAATTCTCCTTTTGTGGAATGTTAATTTGCAAAGAAATGTAACACATTTTGTTAAGATCAAAAGACAACCAAGAGAAGCAGTTGTTCAAATCTCCTCATTTATGGTTGTAGTGTGGAGCGTTTGGAACAAGCCTTACCACAGAGTACAAATTGTAGTAGTAGGAGTTGTATCCTGGCAGGCGAGTAAACCAGGAAAGGGACCAACTGTAGTTAGTAGTTACAACTGGCAGGAAGAAGAAGATGATTTAAAGTACTGTGGTTGTGGTGGAGAAGAAGTGTCAATTCCAGAACCTTGTTTTATTGAACTTGAACTGTGGTATGTCAGACATTCTCGAACTATCCTGACTAAAGCGTTTTCTGTGAAGAGGAGCGTGATGTGCTGACAAGTGCCTGACCTTTTGCGAAAATAACTTTTGTATTTGATTTGTGAATTTATCTTTCGAGGAAAAGACTTTTGTTTTACCAAGCAGGAGGTATTTGGACGAAAATACTTTTGTTTCATCAAGCAGGAGGATGTGGAAAAATGTACAATTGATTTGATTTGTAAAACAAGCCTTTGGAAGAGAGATACTCACTTTGCCAAGGAAAAGGATATCTTGAATGGAAAAGACTGTGGGCCTCATCACGAGTTGGGCGGTAATGCCGGCTCTATTAGCACCGGCGCTATTAGCCCTACCGCCAAACCCCCCGGTGCTATTTGCGCCCGATCACGGTTTTGGCAGAACGGTTATTGCCCATTCCCCATTGGGCCCACTCGGGAATTCCTCATTCCCCATTGGGCCCAATGGGGAAAATTTGCGCTATTACCACCGGCGGATTTCCTGCCGGCAGTAATTGCACCGAAAATTGGCAAATTTGCCACGGATTTCCCCCGCTAAGAGCTGGGGGGAAATCCGCCAAGGCCATGATCTGGCGGACCCTTAAATGTGGCGGTAATAGCGCTACCGCCACATTTAAGGGTTACCGCCAGACTCGTGATGAGGCCCTGTATATGCTACATTGAGTAGAACTTTGTTATTACCTTTGAAGCCTAACCGTGGTCCAGATATTTCTGAATTGATCTAGTGGAATGGAATCCATCCCTGGTCACAAGGATTACTGTTTATGACTTTTGAGTTTGATTTGATATGTTATTTTGTGGTATTTAAAACAGCCAAACAAACCTCGTATAATTTTGTGGTGTATATTAGTGTGAGGCTCAGATACTTTTTTGGACACTAGGTCATTTTTCTTTAGCCTTAGTTTGTTAGGTAGGAACATCCTTATTTGGTTAGAGAAAGATAGGCAGTTGTTCCACCCTTTTTTATTTTCATAAATGGCAACTTGCAAGAAAACTATCCCTTTGTGTCCGTCTCACATTTCTGACCCCTCACAGGATGCAATCAGAGATGGCCACCCATTTACCTCCTCAACATGGCCACTGCTAAAATCGTTGTTCACTGCATTTAAGGTGAAGTACCCCTACTTCTGTTATGTACAGTAAAAAGAAAGATTTACAAAATTTGCCATGGAATACCACTGATATTATTTGATCAAATCCTGAATTGGGTGGACAGTTAAATCAATGGTCTTTGCAAAATACTGACAATTTTACTTTTACCAACCAACTCTGAATAACCCCCTTCGTCTATGATCGTTTTTCGCTGTCTTGTCCAGAACACTCTTGCCTTATGTGACCAACAAAAGACATGCATGCAAATCAATATCACAGTTAAATATATAGATACAAAGTCACATCAACCCAGATACACCCCTCTACCTATACTTTACCCTGTCACAAATACACTCAAACACATTAACCCAGTCACGGAAACTGAAACACACACACACACACACTCCACCTTATTTGAAAACACATATAAATATAACAGGTCGCTCTTGGTCCTTCTCCATCAACAGGTCCATAATGTATTGCCCTTGCAGTTCTCTCTGCTTGCATGACTTGAAATATGCAGGCAACTTTCCAAGAAAGTACAACTTGGGAGAACCAAAGAAGCTGCATCTTCTCATGTCTGGCAGGATATCATGTCTATCAATTGGTGATTGAGCAATGTGGACAAAGGAAGGAGGTGGGTGCAAGGTAAGGGAAGGGGACTGAATTAACAGTTTTTTTTGTAACACATTTTATTAATTTTCTCATTGTTCATTACATAACAAAACATTGACCCCAGAGGAGTCGAACAACATTAACTTATTAACTTGTAAACAACCATGGGTCCAAGATTTCATCACACAGCAATCACAGTACATCTTGTCAACAGTATCACAGCAGTTGTTTCAGGTACATAATAGACAGAATTCAGTAGTTTAGTGGGGATCCACCCATTTTCCCCAGACCTTATCAGCTTTCTCCGGGCATCCTCTAGCCGTATATACTCGCTGTTCCATCACTATGCATGAGTCCACATCTGTAAGCCATTGTGCATGCTCCGGATTTGTGTTAGAGCCCCACAGTTTCACAATGTTACGTTAAATCAATGCTGTAGAGGTTGAAAAAAGCAGTTTGTCGTAGCGCATCATCGACCCCTCATCTTCCACACCCAACAACAACAGTTTAGGATCTCTAGGAACAGTGCAACCCAGGACTCTTGAGAGTGTGTCACAGCATTGTTGCCAGTATCGTTGTATGTGAGAACAATCCCACAATATGTGGAAGAAGGTACCCTCCTCTCGGTGACAGCGCAAACAGATAGGGTCTGTAATTCTGCCCCAACGATAGAGTGTCACCCTTGGATAATATATTCAATGCTACATTTTAAGCTGTATGAGTCGGAGTCTGGATGATATGGCCGTCTCCCTTGGATACATCAGCATTGCAATCCAGTCTTCTGGTAGAATAGCTCCTACATCTCTCTCCCATTTGGACTTCAAACTCACTAACTCAGGTGTGGCAAAGGAGGTAATGGCATTGTACATCACAGACGTGATCGTGACATCTATAGGGTCTAAGACTAGGTTTCTCTTTAAGGGAGTGCACTCCACCATGTTACACAGGGCAGGGAGATGTTGTTGTATTGCATGATTTAGTTCAGTGTGTCGGTATCGCTCAGTTTCAAGGAGATTAAATCTGGCAAACAGGTTTTCGAAAGGCACTAGTTTCCCTTCTGTGATTATATCACCAACTTTTGTAATTCCCGTTGATGTCCAACTTTGCCATTTCGGTAGTTTGTGCACCTCAGAGAGATTCTTGGTGTGCCATGGAGGTTGTATCGTGGGTGATTTTCCCTTCCCAGCGAATGTGTTTGTGTGCCTCTGCCCAGGTTATCGACAAGTGAGACGATATGGTTCGGGGGGTCATTGTATTAGTTTTCCGATACAGGGACTCCAGTGGGGTTGTCTTCGCTCCCCTTATGGTGTCTGGCCTAATGTGTAGCAGTGTTTTATCTCCATGTAGCATGTCGTTTATTATTGCCATTTGGCTTGCCCAATAATATGTCTGCAGGCGCGGCAACCCAATGCCTCCGTGCCAGATGGACCGTTGCAGAGTGTGGAGTGCTAATCTCGGGCGTCCATTGCTCCAGGGGAGCTTTCTGAGGGTTCTATCAATTCTATTAGAATTTAAGTGTGGGGATGTGTAATGGGGCATTCTGAAGAATGTATAGGAATCGTGGCAAGGCCATCTTCTTGATTAGCGCTGCTATCCCTAATAGGGTCAGTGGTAGGGCGATCCAGTGTTTTACATCCTCTGTGAACCGCTCGACAATTGGATGGAGATTTCTGACCACATATTCGTTCAGGTCTATTGTGATCTGTACCTCCAGATATCGGAAGTGGCTTCTTTCAACACAAAAAGGACAGTGATGCGGGACAGCATCCTCCGCTCCCTTAATTGGGAACAAAATAGATTTAGATCAGTTTACCTTTAGTCCACTGAAAGATTCATATCTTTCCAGCAGGCATGTTACTATTGGGCAAGAGGTGGTAGGGTCATCTAGGTATATGAGCAGGTTGTCTGCGTATAACAAAATTTTATCTTCCCAATCTTCTGCCCTTCGAAATCTGCTCCATGTTTGTGTGTCTCTTAGTAGTGCCACCAGGGTCTCTATTGCCAGTGCAAAGAGCATTGCAGATAGGGGGCAGCCCTGTCTCGTTCCTTTTCCTAGTTTAAAGGGCTTTGATGGCCATCCATTCACCCTAGTTTCTGCCTCGGGGGAGTCATAGAGAAGTTGTACCCATCCCATAAATTGTTCGACAAAGCCCATTTGGCTTTTTACTTCCTACAGTGCCTCCCAGTATACTGAATCAAAAGCCTTTTCGAAGTCTATTGCCAACAGTGCCAGGGGGTCGTGTAGACCGGAAGTTCTTTCTAATGCCGAGAGCAACCTATGCACGTTCATGCGTGTGGATCTTTTTGGCATGAAGCTGCATTGATCTGGATGTATCAGTGTTGTGATGACTTTCTGTGATCGATTTGCCAGAAGTTTTGCTAAAACTTTAGTTTAGTTGTTTATGAGGGAGATTGGCCCGAACAACATTTCTCTGGGGGTTTGTCAGCCTTGGGAATCACAATTATGGTAGCTTTCCTTAGGTCTGCGGGTAGTTGGCCCTGTGTTTTCGAGTGTGTATATACACGCAACAGATGCAGTGCTATCTCGCTCGCTTCTATCCTCTTCCATATTTCCACCGGGAAGCCATTTGATCCCAGAGTTTTCCCAGACTGAAGCTGTGTCATGGCCCCTAACAGCTCCTCTTCTGTGTTTTTCATTTCAAGCAGAGCTTTTTGCTCGGCGGTCAGGCTCAGAAGGTTGATCTTGTCCAGCACAGAAGTGTTAATAGGAGCATTGGGGGGCCTAAAAAAGATCGGCATAGTAAGCTGCAAAACCTTCTTAGTATGTCCTGGTCAGTTAACAAAGGATCTGCGTTATCAGGTTTAATCATTCTGACTTGACTGTGCCCCTCATCTCTGCACTCTAACCACGCCAACAGTTTCCCAGCCTTATCACCAGTTTCGTAGATTCTGGCACGCATCGCTCTATGTGCTTCCTTGGCGTTGTCGAGGTCTATATTCTGTAATCATTTTCTTTGGGCTAACACTAGCGAGCGATTGGTCTCGGGCAAATCTAGTGTCAGGTGAAATTGTTCTGCATGTCTCACTGCACTTCGGCTTCCTTCAATCTACTTAGATGTGCTTTGTTGTGTGCTGCGGTCTAGGCGAGGATCTCTCCTCGTAACACTGATTTTCATGCCTCCCATAGCACTCAAGGGTCATCAAATGACCCAGAGTTCAGTTTGAAATAGGTTTTTGTGGTCCTTTGGACATGTTCTACGAATTCCGGAAAACCTAAATAATAATTGTTAAAGCGCCAGGAAGGAGGGGGAAGTGGTCTTGTCATTGTCAATTCCATCAGCAAGGGGGCGTGGTCTGAGATCCCCCGTGGGAGTAGGGTCGCGCTAGTCGTTCTGTGTATATCTGTCGTTGGGAGGAAGAAGTAGTCCAACCTTGAGAGGGAAGCGTGAACCCCTGAGTGGTATGAGTATTCTCAGGCCTCAGGGTGGAGATCCCACCACACATCTCTCAATCCTAATGTCGTGGTAAAGGTGGCCAGCTTTGTGTGAGCACTAGGGTTGCTCCCTCTCAGGTGTGTGTGGTCCATTTCCACATTCATGACCTAATTGAAATCACCCCCTTGGATCAGTATGTCTGACGTGTCTTTAATAATTAAAGGGGTGATATCATTTATGAACATTGACATCAATGCAGGCGGTGAATATGCAGCTACTATTGCTATGGTTTGGTTCCACAATGTACCTGTTATATACACAAACCTACCCCTGTGTCTTGTACCACTTTGGAGAGCGTGAAAGGGAGCTTCTTGTGAAGCATAATGAGCACCTCTAGTGAGCGCATGGTCACACCAGCGTTTACTGCCATGCGGTAGTTGGTGCGTTTAAATAGATTGCAGGTTGTGGCTGCTAGGTGAGTTTCAGTAATTAACACCGCATCTGGTGAGTATCTGTTTAGAAATTGAGTGACTAGCTTTCGCTTGATTGGGCTACCTAGCTCGTTAACATTCCATGTCAAGAACCGTAAGGATCGGATATCTTTACTAGGTGATGCCATTAGAGGTAGATTGGTTGCAGTCGGATCGTATGTGTGGATTCCTGGGGAGATGCCTGTATTGCAGTTCCTGGATGTGATGTATTTGTAGAGGAGTGTGTAATATTTGCAAGTGTTATACTTGTATATGCAAGTGTAACTTGTGGGTCGAGTAAACTGTGTCAAGCCCTGGATCCATGCATAACAAGTAAAACAGTATTAACCACGTAACGTCTTGTCCCTCCCTCACCCCATACTCCGCCCCAACATGAAGAACCTGTTGCCCGAACATTGCTGTTTGTCACTAAGACGTCAGCATAGAATTGGAAACTCCAACAGTCAATACCCCAAACTCACTGCCTGTAGGAAAGCGCTTCCAGACAAATACAAGGGAAAAGGTTAAGACAGAAGAGGGGAGAGAGAGAGAGAGAGGAAGAGAAACTGAGAAAAGAAGAAGGAAGGAGGGGGGTTCTTTCCCGAGTTCCGCAGCTTGTGCCGCCTCTCTAAAGCTTCTGTGACAGTTCAGGATTGTGGTTCAAAGGAATAAATCTGGGAGTCAGTGTGCCATTGCACTGCAGCTACCCGCCTTATCCCATACAAGGTTACAGTGCATTCAGCGGTCATCGCGGTTTGCCGCCAGTTCCGGGACTGCTGGTTCCTGATCCTCTGGGTGTCTCCCAGGGGGGGCGCAGTCTGGCCTAGGCTGAAATCTCCCTCTTTGTCCTGTTGGTTTTGCAGTCCAGTCGCCCCCGATGTGCGTCTCCGCCCACTTCCAGGTCTCCTGTGGATCGCTAAAATGCACTGTGGTCTATTTGTGGTAGATTTTGAGCTGAGCTGGAACCAACAGTCCGTACTTCATGTTCATGAAGGATAATTGTCTTTTGAGTGGTTCCAAGGATTGTCTCGCTCGCTGCACCTCCCGGGTGTAGTCCGGGAAAAAGGCTATTCGGGACCCATTGTGGGTAATCTTTCCTTTTGTGCGAGCCATCTGAAGGAGCGCCTCCCTGTCCCGATAGTTAAGCAGTTTGGCGATTACTGTTCTGGGCGGTGCACCTGGTGTTGGTCTACCTGAGGGCATCCTGTGAGCTCTTTCCACTGAAAAGAATTTGGAAAAGGAGTGAGGTGCAAAGATGTCCACTAGCCTTTGTTCTAGGAATAGTTCCATGCTAGGCCCTTCCTCCCCCTCTGGAAGGCCGAGAATGCGCACATTGTTGCTGCGCGATCTTCCCTCCCCTTCGTCTACTCAGGCCTCTCGGTTCTTCAGGCGGTTCATGGCTTGTGACAGCTGTTGGTTGATGCCCCTGATGTTGTCTTCTGCTCCGGAGATACGTTGTTCCGCCTCTCCCGTGCGGGAGGTGAGCTTCTGTAGATCATGACAAAGAAAGGAGACGTCCGCCGCAATGCTGTCCATCTTTATTTCCGTAGAGGAGCAGGAGTTGGTTATAGCAGCCATCACATCCCGCAGTGAGAGGGCTTCCTCGCCACTGGGGGAGGTTGGTCGTGGTGTTTGGCTCGCCGGCACCGGAGTACTGGCGATCGCATACTGATCCATTATGCTTTGCGTCGATTCTTTCCGCTGTTTATCTTTGCCCATTCTGCAAGGTTGGAAGCCAAGCCGCCCGTCTCACTGCCTCTGGGGTGTTAGCAGTTGTAGCCTACGTGCAGTGGTATGGGATTATGGTGCCACATACGGGTGACCAAAGCCTCTCACACCTTTGCTGGGAGCTTTCTGCTGAAATTAGGACCAGGATGTATAGGGTTATGCATGCTCACATGTTGCGCCTGGATCTTGACAGTTGCGTTCTATGTCCTGGGGCAGTTTCCGGAGGTTGGTCAGTAGGTTGTAGGGGGGGGGGCGTTACTTTAGCAGGTACACCAAAGGCGCAGTGCATACCTTACCTTGGAGGCCGTGACACATCAACTCTGTAACTATTAAACAGTGTTCCTATAGTGTTCTGTACTAGAATGTTCTCCCCACTGTGTTGCAACCTCACCCAGGAGAAGCCAGAGAGCTCCCAGCCCGCTTGCGTCGCCAGTAGGGCACAATAGCTAAGGAATGCCATTTAGGGCCCGTGACTGTCCTGCCAGCTGGGGTATTCACTGTTTCTATCAGCCCCTTTTACCTTTCCCCGGCCCCCATGGTGAGTGGTCCGTAACCGGTGGCACTCCTATTGTTCCGTAGCGTGTGCAAAATGTGCCATTAGATATTAGGGTCTTTCCTCCTCACATTTGTGCCACCGTTTCCCCCCTTGGGTAGTCGTTGGGCTAGGTTAAAGTTTGCCTTCAGCGTCTACAAGATAGCCCACAGGATCCCAACTTTTCCCGGCACCGTTGGATTATGCAGGGCTCGACAGTACCATTGCGGCACTCAACTGGAGCTGGTTTGTGTCCTGCTGAGACGATGCTTAATCGCACAGGCCCCGTCACCCGGGATCCGGCAAAGTTCCCACTCTGCTCGATCAGCCCAGCATATGATGTTGAGTTTCCCCACCGGCTGCACTCTCAGTGCCAGCAGAGCCCTGCAGGGTTTTGCGCCACAGCTTCTGGGGCCCCTGCGGGCTGGGCGTCTCGGTGCTTGTCTTCTTGGTGGCTTATTGTGGCCTGACTGCACCTGCTCTCCAGCACCGTCGGTGCATCGGGTCCGTTGCCGCCTGGTGATCATGCGAATCCGGAGGGACCCAGTGATTCCCAGGCACGTTGATGCATGCTGTATGCCGTTGGGGTATCTGGTCCAGGTTGCTTCCCATGTGCCTCCTTCCAGATGTAGGAAGCTCAATAATCCAACTCCCACAACTGCCGACTGCGGTGATCATTTGCTGGTGCCCCCAGCCCTGTCTCAGGCATTCACTCACACCTCTCCTGCATCTTCCCACATGTAGGAGCATAGGCGGGCACCTGGATTTACTGTCCGTTGTCCATTGGGACCAGCCCTGTCCCTCAAGGTACGGCAGATACAGGGTGCGCTCAGCTGGACCGGTGCAGCGCCGCCGATGTGTAGAATGCTGTCTCTGCATTCAGGCAGGCAGGCACCGTCAGCCATTTTGGGGAAGAGATTTGCGTCAAAGCAGCGCAATGTCCGCTTCCAGTTTCGGCATGCAAGGGCACTTTCTCCTGCTTCTCCTTTCTTGTAGCATCTGTCTAATCTTTTACCTCTAAGCGGTTGTGTTCAACGTCCATAAATGTGCACAGAATTAGGATATTAAGCAGGATATCTGCTGCATTTGCCAGAGCTCCGACCAATTCACGTCTACTCAGCCTGCATGCTGGCCACGCCCCCGTTCGACTGAATTAATAGTTAAAGGATTGAGCAAAAGGGGACAGCGGTCTGAAAGTCAATTGTAAGAAAGGAGGGACATTGAGAATGCAGTGCAAGGGAAGGATACCGGGGAACGATGGGTAAGGAAAATAGGGTAAATGAGATGGATGTACACATCTGGAATGGTAGGTCAGCAGGTTGACTGTTGCGCTAGAGGATGACTGTTGCTGAGATCTATGTCTGACCTGCATGGAAGTGCACCCAATTGTGGGACTGGCTTGACCCCCTTTCTTTTTTCTGACTAAGTGCTGCATACTTTCCTTATGAACAAATGTTTCAATTACTACTTCTCCTATATTTTTTTAAGGTTGCTTTATCATGTGACTTGGTGCTTTGAAAGTGCAGACAATCGTACAGACCTGGGTTATAATTATAGTACATTTTAATTATAATTATAATTTTAGTCCGTTTCTCATATGTATTTGCCTTGGGATAAAGATGATTAATATGCACCCCCTTGTACATACATTGGTGCCTTGACAGTCAGATTTATTGAACAGTATACTATTTTAGCACTTGAATAACAATTTTGCAGAAAGCATTTTTTTGTTTCTAATTTTGTAATAGGAGAAGATGAAGTATTGGCTGCTTACTGAATTGGAACCTGGAACCAGAAAGACAGGGTTCAAATCCCCACCTTCCACACTTCAGACAATCTGTGATCCTAAGCAAATAACTTTTCATCACTGGGCCTTATTTTCCTTAACCATCTGTAGAGAAAGCCTCATTCATATGGGGTTATATGCTATATTGTTAATCTATAAATAATGTAAGCAATTTATGTTAAGCATACTGGTGAAGAGATAGGATGACAAGTGAGGGTCTTATGTTGTGGGAGGTGGGTACAGAGGGTGCAGGTATGGGTTTTGTGTTGTGGGCTGAAGTGGCAGGAAGCCAGGTATGGGCCTTTTGAATTGCCAGCTCATGTTTGACTCTGAGAGCAAACCCATAACCCCAGGTTTGCAATGGCTCTGCTCTGCCAATTAATTATCTAGCTTCGCTGCCATCTCTTTACATTGTTCTAAAACTAAAGATGGGATGAGATGGTATGGGAGATGAAGCCTGCTGTCTAATTACAAATTGTAACACATTGAAAACTGGACTCAAATCCTAGCTTTCCTATTTCACAAGTTTTATTATCCTGGTGAAATAATGTTACTTTGTTTGGTAAGTGAGAGAATTTTCAGGGGTCCGGGTCTCTAAGAAACCACAAACATAACTGAAAAATAGGTTGCATAAAAGGAAAGTAATCTCAATAATGTCTACTAAATATTCTTGAGAATGTGTGTGAAGGGGAGAGATTGGTATTGAGATTACATCTTCTGAAATCTGGGGCCTTTGGCTATTGACTATTGGCCTGGGGGGCACTATTTGCCCCCAGGCCAAACGTTGACAGTCCTCCCCTGGAAAAATGCATTGTCAAATGCAATCTTTGCAATAAGCTAGTCAACTGGGGTAGGACTAGGAAGTATTTTTCATGGTGATCTGCTGCCTGTTTAAGCACCTCTGCCTTGCATCCCTCAACAAGGATGTGCTTCCTCTGCCACCTCAGCAGTGTGTTGGTAGTGGTGGTAGCATTATGGGTTTTGTGCTATTTGGGCAGTCAAGAAGGGGCCCACTGCTGCATCATGCACACCCGTATTGCCATCATTTGTGGGGAGCTATATCACACAGGAGTAGAGGATGCCATGGAAACGCGCATTCTCCAGCACAAGCCTAGCTTTGTGTGGGTGATTGGTTAAAAGGATAGTAAATGGGCATACATGGTAGTAATGAAGGAGTGGCAAAATGTTGCTGGATTGGCTCTGTTATATCAGAGTTTCACTTTATTTGTATAAGAGAGTCACCATCTGAATAGTTGCAGATGCCTTTTTTCACAGACAACATTTGTAAGCAAATGTAACCATACTGATCACTGGAAGCTGCAAGTTGAAAAATGAGTTAGAAAAGTTGGAGAAGGAGTAAAGGAGTTAATTTGAGAAAAAAAAATTCATCCAAGATCACATCAATTTACCAAATTTGACTGAATCCCATTGTTTTTTTCCATGATAGCAAATGATTGCAATAATGTTATATTATCATCACACGGAAGACCTCCAATCAATTACTTTGCACCAAGTCTCACATATTTGTAGTCTTACAGCTAGAAAAGGGCCAATCTTATTCCTTTCTGATGAATGGAAGAAAGCACAGTCTATTTGGTATAGTAAAGACTAATGCAAAATGCATCAATCTACTCAATAAAATGTTGATATTAACTGGGCTGAATAAAAAAGAAGCCTACAATGTAATGTTGTGAAGAGGATGTGAGGCGAACGCTCCAACATCAGATCATCTTTTAGGTCTCTTTGTTTTCTGAAACAACTGTTCAGAGGTTTGTAATTCTGGAAGTGTATAAGAAAGCAGGCTGGACCTAAAACATGAGAAGGCCCAACAGCAAATGACTGCAGTTAAAGCTCACAGGAATGTGGATACTGTTACCTGAAAATATATGACTCAAAACGAATGAGTCAAATATTCTCAGGCAACAGTAAGTGTGGAAGACATTGGGCGAACATAGGCGGTTGCTGAAAATGTAGCTGTTAGTACCTGAAAAATTCTCTGGTTTGCAGTTCTCATTTAAGTACTGGAGGGTGTCGGAAGGGTGTCAGAAGCGGCCAAGGGAAGTTGTGGTGCGGCCTGACATGGACCTCATGACTTTAGGTTCTTTCCTCTAGCCCCCTCTGGGTACTCGTCCGATATCTGGCATTCGGCGTGTTGAGGTGGAGCGCTTTCCTGAGTTGAACCTGAGGCTGAGGAAGGGGGTTCAGACAGAAACGAGCCGCAGACACCCGGCAGGCATGAGAGGCGAGGCGTTGATTTATTTACTCGCCTATCCTTTTGTTCACTGTTGCTAACGAGAACTCCCCACTGCTACCACTGTTACAATTGCGCCCATTTCCTCCCCTTCGACTTCTTCCGCTTCTACCACCCATACTCTTGCAGCACCTCACGGTGAACAGCGAGTGTAGCCCGCACCCTGTATCTGCCGTGGGCTGCCGTGAGCAAAATCTGTCCAAGAGAACTGGAGTCATCTTTTTGGGGGAAAACGCCCATTGGCTGTACACATGTGGGGGCCCGCCAAGTACTAGTGGGGATCTAGTGGAGGTTAAGGGGCGCAGGAGCAGCGGTATGTTCCCTCCTTCATGACGGACTCCAGAAAAGCGAGATATGGGCTTCGTAGCTCTACGACCTTGAGAGAAAAACACGGCGCATGCACGTAAAATGAATACTTTTCCTCATTCAAAAGAGTGAAAAGAGACTTAAATTGCACTATTAGGGAAACTAATACCATGGGCTTCTTCAACAAAGGCCCGACAGCTCCTCCAAAGCCCAAAGTAGTGCCAGCCTCTATGATGACTACAGGGAATGAAGAACGGGTTCCGCCTGATCTATCAGCGAAGACTCCCACCTTGGTGAACTTCTTCACGATAGATAACAAGAGGTCTCTGTTAAACCATTGTGAAAATCTCATGCGGAAATCCTTGGGGCTTGACACTTTATCAGGGGCAGAGTTGCCTGTGACTTACCTATCAGATATCCCTGACGTGGGCAAATTCGCCTCCAGGTCTTCCATCTCTGAAAATGAAGATGGTGATTCGGAAGGAGTGACGGTGGGTAGTGATGGAAATTATTCTCTAAAGTCTGGGGAGGATGGCTATGGTTCATTGCATGCTGTTCGGTCTATCAAGGTTAAACTGGAAGCCTTACTCATGCTGGTCACTAAACTAGCAGAAACTCAATCCATCTCCACCTCACTATTGGGTGAGGTACTGCAGAGGCTGGCTGCTGGTGACCTTCCCATGCTAAAAAAATACCTGTTTCATTAATAGAGTAGGAAGTTCTGTGATACCGGGGTTTAAACTTCCCAAAAGCAAGCGGGAAACTGTAATCGCTATTCCCCCTTCACGGTCATCCCCGGAGACTAGGAAACTTCCTAACAAACAGATTAATGTACAGGGTACTGTTAGCAGCCTAGCTTATTCCGAGGAGCATATGTTGGTAGCACTATGCGCAGAGAGGACCCCGGTTAAAGGGGACAGCTATCCAGAAGTATAGTGTAATTCTAATTCCCTGGGGATCAGCCAGCCAGTTTCCGATCACTTGAGCCCAAAGACAATCCAAATTCTGTCTCTGGTTATTACAGCATTACAAATGAGATGGGGGATGGTACGGTGAGGCAGGTGTGCCTACGTAGTCCACTTAATGGTTGGATTACAGCTCCTTGTGGTAAGAGAATAGTTGAGCAAACGTTGCAAGAGGATGCTCACAAGGAATATGGATATGGTGCGAAGGCTGAAGACGAGGAATATCGCAGCCCTCATCCTAGTATCACCTTACCCATTATTACAACAAAGTCCAAATAGGATTGCTAGACGGTGTTCACAGGAGGCTAGGACAGTTCAGGCCACACAGAGGATCGATTTCACCCACACCCAGCTTGATCCACCTATGCAGAAAAGCACAAAGAAACATATAATTATCGATGATAAAAAAGACCAGCCGACTTGGCTCAATTTCGTGGAATCGACCCAACAACGTAAAGTCCACTCAGGTCTAGGGCTTGACAATGGTAGATAGTCCGTGAATGCAAAATATATCAAAATTGTCAAAAGATGTCCCACTGACTCCAGCCCATTCCTTAATCTATCTTGGTTATTCCAACTCTTTGGCCTCATCCCAGCACTAAATAAACTGACCACCACTGACATCTCTTCTCTTGAACTTCCCCATGCCAGTAGCCTTACCAACTGGGTTCTGGTGACGATGGCCTCCTGTGAAGCGGCACAGTTGTTCTGCCAACATAATAATGACTTTATGAAGCTTGATTTTGACGTGGCCATTTATAGACCTTTTAAATCTCTGGATGTTGTACATGATCTGAGATCTAAGGGCCATTTGAGTGCCCTCCACACTGCTTCTACAAATAAGGCTCAGTCCTGGAATGACACCTGTGTTGCAGGCACTTGGTTAGACATCTCCTCTAATTTGCATTAACATAAGTCCTCCCCCCTTACCTCAATTTGGGTGATCTCTTAGACTTCACGTGGGCATTGTTCCTTTTTGTTAAACATTGAGGGCCAGATTCATTTGAAGAATGCTAATATCTTTTATCTGCAGGAGATCTGGCTGACAAGCACGTTTGAACTTAATGGCTTTACTCTGCCTGCTGTTTAGCTTGTCTAAGATTCTGCTCTTGGTGCGTCCTAAAGGTGTACTCTGTATGGGCACTAAGGCAGCATATAATCTGAAACCTCTTCTGGGCAGTTGGTCGCACAGTAATCTTCTCTGTGGGGTCATGTACAATCCTTCCTTCGCTAAAAACCCTTCTCTATTAATGACTATTTACGACCCACTGGATGGAAGTTGCACCTCTATTCTAAAAAACGTGGTGAAGAATATTCTGTGGAACTGGCATGCCAACCACCCCAAGGGTTCATCTATACTAGCAGGAGATTTTAATGCTGACTGTTGTGCCAACACAGCTCCTGGTTTAGGAAAGCACCCCATGCTACAATGGGGGGAATTGTGTGGGGATTGGTGTGATATACTTTTAGAATTTTACATGCATGGTTTGCTTTCCAAGGATGGGGTTGATAGACCTACATGGTCTAATGGGCTTTAAAATAGTCAAATTGATTTTGTTTTATTAATGATACTATGCAGAAGTGCAATCCGGCCTTGGAGGTGTGTCCTACTAAATTGAGTTACCACACAATCCTTCACATAGAGCTATCTTGTGTTCTATCTTGTGTTGTTAAGTCCAAGGCCAAATTAATAGATAACACTGAGGTTAACGTACATGGTAATTGCCTCCGTTGGACGGCCACCAGTATTAGAACGTTTAATAGTATGGTCGCCAATAGTGATAAACCTCAAACAGAGATGTTGGAGGCACATAACTGGCAAGTAGATGGTTGGTGAGAATGTTTGGCTGTGTCCCTGTTGGACATCTCTTACACTTTAGATTTAGCCACCTACCCGGCGCGATCTATGACGTGGAAATTGGCGAATGGAAGAGGGAAAAAAAATAAAGCCCTGCGGGGTATATGTAGAAATGACACATTAGAAGTGGTTGAGAGGAACAAAGTGATTTGTCTAATTAGATCTCACTATAAGCAGAGGCTATGAAACTATCGACGTGGCACAGCCAATGCGAATTGGATATACATCATTAAACTGATTCTTACCAATGACTCTAAGAAGTTCTGGCACGCAATCCACTTCACCTTGGCTGGTTCCTACATGAAGGAAATTACATGCATCCCTGAGGGGGCCTGGGGGGCATCTCACTTAAAAAACATCTACTGGGACCCCAATGAGTTTCCCGATTACCTTAAAAAAATCTATGACTGGTTCATGGGTGTGGCAGCAATGCAAAGAAATGGATTATGTGTCACTCTTTAGTAGGATGAAATCTTCCTGTGTGGTAGGGCCTGATGGCATGCGCAACATGGTCATCAAGGCTGACCCTGCTCTCTGGACCAAATTGTTATGCTCTCCTTTTGTACATGTCTGTGAAACGGGTTTAATACCCGAAACTTGGGTCCATTCTATATTGGTCCCGGTCCACAAAGTTGGTCCATGGGAGATTCCGATGAATTACTGTATGCTCTCTATGTTGGATAGTTCTTCTAAAATGTTTGCGAGCGTACTGCTGAAACGTCTGTCTTCCTGGGTTGAGGTGAGGGGTCTTCTTCACTTAACCCAAACAGCTTTTAGGAATAATTACAATACCTTGCACACAATTTGGGTACTATAGACGCTCTTTGCAGACACCTGGCAATATTGTGACTGCCAATTATATGTATGTTATGTGGACTACTCAGGGGCTTTTGATAGTGTCAAACGCAGAAGACTATGGAGGAAGTTATGCAGCTGGGGCATTGATTCATCTCTGCTTTATTTTCTCAAGCTGTTATAAACTGACACTAAAATTAGAATTATGCTTATCCCAGGAGGCTGATTTATCTGGTATTCAACTAATAAAGGGTTAAAACAGGGCTGCTCATTTGCACCCCTGTTGTACAACCTATACGTATCGGATTTCCCTAAACACCTAGAATGGGTCGGCAATAATCACCCCCGACCTATGGTTACAATACCTTATACTGCCTGACATATGCAGATGACAAGGCGATGCTAGCTATAACCCTGATTGTTCTTTAATGATCATTAGACGCTGTCTAACAGTATGCCAAAATAAACGGTCTTGTGATTAATGCCGAGAAAACCAAGATTGTTCTTTTTGTGAAGAAGGTTTCAAAAAAATAAATAATGTACCTGGCAGGTAGGTGATTGCCCTATTGATTGCACTAGTGGGTATAAATACTATATAAATTACTAAATAATCGTGCCCCAAGTCATTTGTCAAGTGACATCCAATCTAGGGCTTGGAAGAGGTGATTGGTGTTGAGGAGAATTATTAACAAGATCATGGGGGGTCAGTAGAGGCCAAGGTCCATGCATATAGGATTTCTATTGTACCCACTATTCTATATGCCTTGGAGGTTTCTCCTGAACGCTCCATTAAGTGGCTGGTGTCTCTAAGGGCCACAATTCTGCATTCGCTTTTGGGTCTTCCCTGTGCCACTCCAGTGGAGGTTATCAGATTGGAGTTGGGCATGCCATCATTAATGGCTTGCAGGAAAATTGCTGTGTGCAGACTTTGGGCCAACATCTTATTCTCGGAGGACAGCAGCAACATATTGTTGAGGCTAATTATGGTCCAACGTGATCTCGCAGTTGTTGTAAGAAAATGCTTGCATTGGGGGCTCTTGAGGTGTGATCCTGGCTCTGTTCAAACCCTGTTGCCAAGGGGATGGCTTGACGAATGATCTGCTTTCCCAGTTTTATGACCAAAAGCACTCAAGGACCTCAAAAACTCTGCTGCAGCTGGCAATCAAGCCCTTTGATGCAGGAACAGTAACCCTCGTGACATCACAGCCCCACATGGGAGAGGGTGGGGGCCGATTTAATGAGGGGGTTGGTGTCCCAGTGCACACAATTGGGAGATATGCATTTTGTTGTGTAAAATCCCCAATATCCATCTCAGAATATTTATGTGCAGATTTCTGGAAAGCTGTCCTCAAGCTGCATCTGATCGACCGAAAATGATTTTTGGGACCGCAACTTAACCAAAGTTATAAGGGAAAAATTGATCATGATCTCTGCATAAATATGACGATCATAAACATTTGAGCAAATGTGTAACAGATGATAGGCATTCTGCCCGTCAAATGTCCAATTTGTCAGTAATATAGTTTGGGCGGAAACAGGGGAAAATTGTAGCATTGCACCAGTAGGTCCCACAGTCATCAAACAAAGTTTAGGCGACTGCCTGAAAAATATAGTATCTAGAAATGTGGCCATAGGTGACATAACATGATGAGAAAGGGTTGTTATTAAAATGTGAGATTTCTAGGTACCAAAGCCAGATCCAGACCCTGTTCTGTCAGATAATTGATGGAGTATCCTCCCCTGGCTGCTCAAACCACACCTGAATTCACTGGACGTATCCACTTGCAGAGGGGGAGGGAACCCTTGACCTCTGCCCTATCAGTTGTGCGAGTAAAATCACACATCCGTGATGTCAGTTGGCTTATAAATAGGTTACTCCTCCTTAACTCGGGATGCTCTCTAAAAGATCTGAGGTGCAGCTGACTGAAGATCTGGAGCTATACTTGCAAAAATTGGGCCTAGTCCTGGAGTGAAGCAGGGACCTGGAGTAACTGGTTGGGAGGACAGAGTGAGGCCCTGATTGACCCCTTTGATGGTCCTGGCAGTGGAGCCCTGGCACCATTGATGACTACAGGGTCCTTTTCTTCTGTAAGTATAGATCTCCACGGCCATAGATTTAAACAAGTCCTATCTATTTAAGCACTACCCTCGAAAAAATCCTCTATTCTATCTGTTTGTGAATTCAGTAATTTTTCTATTGAAAAGTATTTTAATTGTCTGTGCACTTTGGTAACTCTCCCTTTGACAAATAATGTGTTCCTCTGTGATTTTAACTCATTTTCTTATGGAACAAAATCATCCCTTGTGTATCTTTTGATGATCATAATTCTCTTTCCCCTGAAAAGTCCTTTGTTGGTTTGCATGGTTAAGTAAATTATTTCCCTAGTATTTTGCTTAATAAATTAATTCCCCCATCACAATTCATGGAGCAATATTGTTGCAATTCAAAACCAACAATCTTGTGCCAGCGTTGTTATTTAATTGTTATAGTCATTAAAGTGTTGCCGTAAAAAGAATGATTCACACTATGAGCTAAAATCGAGTTTGTGAATGTGTTAAATTGTGTGTTTAAAAACAAATCCCATTTTCATCTGTCATATTAAAGCCAAACTGTTGTTCCCACTGTGAGAATCGCTTGGCCCAAAATATACCTGTGAGTTGACCCTGTCAATTTCACTAAAAACCGGGGTCCTATGTGCCTTTCTCATTGTTTGCAGCGTGTGTGTCTGTTCCAGCTCCAGCTAAAACTAATGGGATTTATAATTTCGTTTTTCCAAATATTTATTTTCATCCTTTAAACAGTGTTTTCCAAGAGTAGTCCCTTTCCTCTATCAGATTATCAGCTCGGATTTTGCATTGCCTTTCTTTCATTTTTCATGGTTTTGAGCTTGCCTGTCAGTTCCAGCTCCAGCTAAAGTTGAGGGGATTTCTAATTTCGTTTTTCCAATTATTTCTTTTCATTCCTTCAACAGTGATTTTCCTAGAGCATTCCCCTTCCTCTGTCAGGTTCTGAGCTCGGATTTTGCATTGGCTTTCCTTTGTTTTTCTTGTTTTAGAGCATGCTTGTCATTTCCAACTCCTGGCAAATTTAAGGTGATTTCAATTTTCGTTTTTCTAAAAATGTCTTTTATCCTTTGTAAACATGTTTTTCCTATTCTATCCTTCTTCCTCTATTAGACCCTGCTCACTGATTTTGAATTCCATTGCCTTTATTTTTTTTTATTTTTTTCTCATGTGTTGCCTGTGTTAAATGCAAATTTCGCATCTGTGCTAGCTAGTGGGTTTTGAAACCCTCTTTTTTCTCTAGTGTAAGCAGTCTGAAGTACCCTTGTGTGCTGTCCCATAGCAGTAATATTAAATCATTGAAAACACCATTTTCCATTGTCAGGGGGAGCGCTTAACCTTCCTGCAATCCCTTGAGAGAAATTATTTGCCATTGATTTTCATAACACACATTTGGTGTGGCATTTACGTCTATCTTAACCTGGTGAAGTTCTAGAAGCCTGTGCATTGTGTTGCCATGACTTCAGTGGCTGGTGTCATATTGTTTTGATTGAATATTAAAATAATACATCATTAAAGTATTAATTGACAACACACCGGCCTGGTTCCTGGTCTATTGGGACAAAGGGTGCTGGTGGAGGTTGGATGTGAGACAGGTTGGAGGCCTCCTTAAAAACCATTTGGGGATTGTAAAAAGAAAAAGCGGTTTAATTGTGCGCACACCCTGTGCAGGGGGAAAAGGTCCCTGACTTGCTTGTACTGCATAATATATCTTGACATTCCGCGTAAGATAAAGTCTGCTTTTTTAGTGTGCCCTCCGCACTTAACTACTGCGATGGCTACTGGGAGTTGTAGTGCTTTAATAAGTCTGTCCAATAAGGCGGCGTGCTGTACTGGAGATGCGTCCGCTCGGAGGTAGCTCCTCCTTTTCCAACATGCTAGCCCTGCTTGTACTGTTGACATCACATAGGCAGAGTCACTGTACACCTTTACTTCCTGGTCTGGGTGTTTCTCGAGCACAACAGTCAGTGCCACTGATTCTGCAGCCTGTGCTGAGAAATGAGACGTAGCCGTACACTTGTCATTACTTCGAGTTCTCCGTTAGCCCTGTGTTTTACCACAGCGACGCATGAGTATCTTTGCCCATCAGTTTGATCGATCTTTGAAGAACCATCAATAAAGAGAATTTCCCCCACTGCTACAGCATTTTCCTTCACCCTTGGGATCTCGTAATAAAATTCTTCATAATTCGAGCAGTCATGTGCCTGCTCATCCTCTGCCAGTGGTTCACCTACAAATGTGGCAGGCTTCACCATTTTACATCTGACTATTTAAATCGCTGGATTCAATATAACCACCTCATAAGCAGAAGCTCTTTGAGATGTCAGTGTACCTTTAGGTTCCTCCAAATCAGCAAAAAAACATGTTCAACAAATATCATCATGGAAAACCCCATTACTATGCTGGTAGACTTCTGAATCGTGAACGCGGCAGCTGCCAATGATTGTTTGCACGGGAAGTAATGCTACATTACTGGGTCCAAAATCCCACTGTAATATGCTAGAGGCTTGTACCTCAACATAGTCCTCTCTGTGAGTACTGCTGTCATGACTGTTCCATTTGTGTGCAAAAATAAAAAGAATTCCTCAGAAGAATTGGGAATCCATGGAACTGGAGCTGTACAAATTGCCTTTTTTAACTCATTAAACCTTTCCTCCATGTCTTCAATCCATTCAATCTTTTCCTGACTTTGTTGTGCCTTTTTCAGGGCTTGCAACAATGGTCTTGTATAAGAACTATAATCAAATACCCATGCTCTGATACAATTGCACAGTCCTAAAAACTGTTGCATTTGCTTTATTGTGTGCGGTTTTACTGTTTTCAAAATCGCCTCAGCCCGTTCAGGTGTAACTTTCTTTCCCTCATGCAAGATTAACTGTCCTATGTATAACACCTCTTATTGGCTATACTGTAATTTCTCTTTGTCCTCCTTATATCCCTTCTCGGCTAGTATAATCATTAGCTGAACTGAGTTGCTTTGGCCCTCTTCTTCTGATGTGCTGGAGACTAAAATATCATCTACATATTGTAACACGACACTTGGCAAATCTATATTGCTTAAGTCCATCTGTAGGACTCTAGTGAAAATCAATGGAGACTCACAATATACTTGAGGCAGCCTTGTGCTTTTCAACTTAGTCTGATGAAACGTAAATGATGTCAGATCCTGAGAATATTTATGCAACGTGATTTAGAAAAACGTATTTTTCAAGTCAATCATAGTGAAATATTGGGCCTCAACTTGGATACTATATAAGCTCCTCTCCGGGTTGGGAACTAAAGGAAACCTGGCCTCTACAATCTGATTAATTGGGCACATATCTTGAATTAAACACTATGACCCCCACCTTAGGTTTTTTCATAGGGTACACTGCGGTATTGCATGGTGACTCTGACGTCACTAAAATGCCTTGATCCATCATGACGGATATCATTTTAAAAATACCCTCGTCTGCCTCTCGAGACATGGGATACTGCCTTGCTCCAGGTAAAATTGCTCTTGGCTTTAGTTGAACCTTAACTTCTCCAACCCCCTTTAGTAGGCCTATGTCGTAGGGGCCCGTGGTCCACAAAGAAACTGGCACTTTTGCCATATCTTCATCAACAAATGCAGGACACTGTCGTAGTATCATCATTTTCTGTGGTACCTCGCGTCTTTCTGCCCTAACCCAATACGCAATGCTCATTTCAAACACCACCTTGTCATCTGATGGTCATCCTTAAATATGTTCTCATCAGTGATGTCAGTCAATCTATAACCCTCTACAATGGCAATCACTGTGCTCCATGATCTGCCAGCATCATCAAATCCTATGAGCATGGCCAATTCTCCTCGTACCACAGCTGCTTGCAGTTTTAACTGAAAAATCCATCCCCCCCTTCGTCCATGTGAATCTCTGGCCTAAAAAGAAATTCATCAGGTATTCTCACAGTCTTACCAACAATGCCAGGCAGCCATGTAAATAAAATGCGTGCCCCATAGTGAAATACTTCTGGTTCTAATGGCATAGCTCTCAACCCACACACTTTTGGCGTGTGTCACCCACCTTGTAAAGAGCTGACTCACCCGCCAAGCCTCCTGCACACCCATTCATTTCAATGGCTCTCACCTGCCAAAAATAAAAACTGGTGTTTTCAACCGCTTTTGCGACACAAATGGTTGAGAGCTATGCTTATACTCCTCGTATGGCTATTTGCCCTGTAAATTCCAGTAATCCTGACTGTTAAATGAGAGCCCTGTTTTAAGGCTCAATGTTATTTGGGGAGATGCTAGAAAAGTCGTGCTACAAGTCATCAAAAAGGGAGTCTGGCTCTCTATGTTACCGTAGGAAACAGGTGATCATGCACTTGAATATTTGAACAAAAATGTACAAATATTAAATGGAAATCTCTTAAATCAAGGTTTGTGGATACAGGAGATTTTAACACTCACATAGGTCTAGGGACCTAAGATACAGATTTGACGTACACACTATATATCCCAAAGCCAGAGTTTACTAAGCAAAATAGCAATTTTGGGAGGATTCATCTTTGAAACTCCACATGATAAATGGTCAGGAAAGGAGCAAAACCAATGAAAAATTCACACTATAAACGCAACATGAACATTAATTCCAAAAGAATGCTGTTAACTGATTAAATGCTTCCACGCATAATTCAAGCAACCATATTCCCCTGCTTCTTGAACTGAAATTTTAACTGAGCAGTTTGAAAGTAGAAATGGCTGGGCCCTTCTTAATGTCTTGATATAACAATAATAAATGTTTTGGTATCTCAAATGGAATTTTAAGATGAGAACAGAAATAGGGTAATCCACAAAAGTTAACACTGTGTTAGAATTCATAGATGGGATTTGGAACTGGCTGTTTTCTAGCGCCAATTACAATATGGTAATCATAGAAAGAATGTCATCTTAAGAAATATGAATGAAATAGGTTTATCTCAGAGCAAAAGTTAGAAATATTATCAATTTCCTGCATTATTGACAGTGGGACTGTAACAGGCTTCTATGTTATGGGAACAGAAATGCCAGCTAAAAACTGTACAGAGGAATAACACATGGGTGTAATCTAATAGGGAGTCCATCAGACAGGTTTTAACAGAAAATAACAATCAAGCTTTTTTGATGCTGATAAATCCAAACATCAATGCAAATGAAAGGGTCTTGGAATCAAAAACAGAAATGTAAATGTAAAAATCTGGGCAAAATGCCACAAAGAACAATTCAAGTGTAAAGATAAAATATAACGATTCATTCACAAATCACTAAAATGACTAGACTAATTATACCTCAAGAAATGAAGAAGCCTATTTGCAAGCAGCACTGTACGAATCGCAAATAAGTCAAATGTAATAATCAACGTGAAAAAATTGAAATGTATTGGCTGCAATGGTTTCTTTGTTTATCTATTAAATAGTAAAAGTGCTGTTTGGAATTTATGATAAATCAGGCACTGCTATGAACAGATTGAAGAAACATTTTCACAGTCGGAGGTCATATTAGTATTAAGTAGATGAAGAAAATAATCTAAGATTGTATATAAAAACAGAATAATTGAGCCTACCTTCTGGGTAAACTGACACTTAACCATCAGCAAGACTTTACTTTCAGAAACAGATATTAGGGGGTATCCAGAATTATGATCACCTTATGTAATGAAGGTAGCTATTTAAATCCAGGAGTTTATAGATTAAGCACACTAACTTGTTTTTCTAGGAAATGTTTTAAAAACATCAGTATAAAGGTGGGTTAGCCAAAATAAAGTTTTGCCTTTATCAGATTGGCCTTCACAGGACTTGTTCGACTATGACAAATGTGCAAATCTGTCTTAAAATTGGAAGTAGTGCATTTGAAGGAGAAATGCAGATCGTTATTTCTATTTAATCGTTATCTGATGACATCATCCACCCCTGACTTTGTAAGAAATTGGCAAGTTTATATATTCTTTAAGGGCTGCTATCTTTAATCTGCCAATTGAATGTCAATTTAAGGGCCCATCTTAAAAACGACCAGAATGGTTCAATTACTCCAAAGGTTATCTGCACTTAAGCAGATGAAGGAAGCAATCCAAGTACGTACATAAAAAGCAAATACTTGAGACTACTTGATCTGTCCTTCTCTTCCATACCTCCCTACTCGAGCCCTACACTCCTCTACCTCCAACTCCCTCAGGGTCAGTCGCTTCTCCAAGCAACAAGTTGGTGGTAGGTCTCTTTCTTTGGCTGGGGCCTCCCTCTGGAATAGCCTCCCTGCCTCTCTGAAACTCGCGGAGAACCACCTTTGGTTCTGGAAGCACCTCAAGACCTTCCTCTTTGCTTCTGCCTTCTTTCTTCCCCTTCCCTGCTGATCTGTCCTTCTCTGCCGTTGGGCTCCTGGTCTTCTCTCAGTATCCAGGCCCAGATCCCTGCCCCCTCCCCGTTTGCTTACCTGCACTGCCTCTTGGCAACCTTTGCACTGAGTCTGTATCTGCAACCCTACAGTCCCCTTTCTGGCACTTATCTGACACTCATGTCTGCGCTTATATTGGCACTTGCCAAATGCACTTTGTATTGTTATTTATTATTTTAATATCTGCCTTCTCCACTTTCCATTCCTCCCCTCCCCTTGCACTTCCCCCCTCCCTGTCCCCTGCACTTGCACTCTCTCAATTTCACTGGGCCTAGTAAGACCATTTTGTTTTTATTGTTTTTTACCCTCCCTTGTACCCCTCCCTTGCCCCGTCACGCCCTGAAACAGTTGTTTATGGGCGCAATATAAATAAACTATCATATCATATCATATACCCTTTGGGCAAGCTAAGCAAGACTAAGAGATGGGGAGCTTTAAAAACATACTAGAAAAGGAGAAGTTATAAACATGTAAAATGCACCAAATTGCATCTGTATGAGATATTCTTGGTTTCTGATAAAGATGCACCGTTATGATGTTTGCAGTTTTTGTGCATATGTGATTAATATAGTTTTTATTTGGTGGCTATTGACCTACTTTTAATGATAGGCATTTTAATATATGCAGTTTTAAAGTTTGTTAGGAAGATTTACACACTGGAGGCTGGGAGACGATTGGTTCCTAGACTCTATACAGATTGTGAGAATGACTTCCATTGAAGGCTGTATGATTCAGAAGTCATGCTAAAATCAATTGACCACCTTTCACTGAAACAAGCTGAACAATACACCTAGCTTGAGAGCAACCCTCACTCTTTTAAAAAATAGTCACAACCCAATAACATGAATGTTTATTCACGGAATGCTTTTTTCAGATTCATTTATGTAACTTAAGCAACCCTTTCCCATCATACTCTATCCTCCATCCTGAGGAATATCATAGGACAGGCGCTCTCTTCTTTCCTCTAAACTATCAACACCTCACTCATGCATGGCATCTTCCCCAACACTTTGAAAACTGGCCAGATCCTACCCATACTAAAGAAGCCCACACTAAAACTGGATGAACTAGCAAACTACCACCCCATCACCCATCTCCCCTTCATTGGCAAGATTACTATGGGCCTCATTAGGACCCAGGCGGACTTCGCGGTGCTAAATGCACCGCGAAGCATGGCGGAAAGCCGCCGATAGCGCCATGGGGGTTGGCGGATTTACCGCCCCATTCCGACCTCGGCGGAGCGGTAAATCCCCAATCCCCATTCTGCCCTTCCCCATTCCCATTTTTGCCCCATAGGGTATAATGGGAGTGGGGAAGGAGTTAATTACGCCACCGTAAAATACGGTGGCGTAATTAACAACGAGGTCCCGTAGCGCCATGGTTTTCTCCGCCTGGTAAAACCAGGCGGAAAAGGCCGCCATGGCGCTACGGGAACTCGTAGTATGGCGGAGAGGTACGCCATGCACTACGCTGGCGTAACACCCTCTCCGCCAGGGTCCTAATGAGGCCCTATGAGTACTGTCATGCTCCAAGTACATGAAAAGATTGTCCAACACAACCTATTTCAAGAATACCGATTCAGCTTTCAAACAAGAATAGTTACTGAGACCGCCACCATCTAGGTTTTTGATGAGGCACCTTTCTCTCTCTGCCACATTCAAAACGGTGAACCACAAAGTGCTACACAATGCATTGTCCTCCAGTATCGGATTTGATGCCACAATCCTTCAATAACTTGCCTCATACCTCACTAACAAATACAAGCTCATCCATATGGGCAACTGTAGACCCCAATAGCCTCCAGAGTCCCACAAAGCTTAATCCTCCTGTCTGTCACCTTCAAACTATACATGGAGCCACTGGGGTTCCCCTTGACCAAATGTAAAATCAAAATTCATCAGTATGCTGATGAAACACAGCTATACCTGGAGGTAAACTGCCTCGACAATATTCAACAATTGAAACACTGCCTATCCACCATTCAATCTTGGATGGCAAGTGCCAACTTGAAATTGAACCCTACCAAAAACAGAGCTATTCTTCTTAAGGGGTGTCATTAAATGCACCCAAGTTCAAAACTGGCTGCTAGATTACATCTTGACAGCTTCTCCACCAACTTGCCCCTAGCGTGAAGTCGCTCGGTTTCACCATCAATTGCAACCTCACCCTAAAAGCACACATTGCCAAAAAGACCAGTTCTCACTCCTCTGTGAAATCAAATGCTTCACCCCTGTCTCAAACCTCAGATTCCTTGTTCAGGCCTTGTTGATCCTGGATGGTGGGAACATCCTCTTGGCAGTTTTCCCAACCACTACTCTGGGCCATCTAATAGCTCTCCAGCATACGCAGTATGCCTTATTGCTGGACAGAATACATTCAGCAACATTTACCCCACTCTGAAGGAACTACATTGCTTACCCCTCCAAGCTCCCTTCACCTTCAACGTAGCCTCCATCACCTACACAGCTCTAATGTCCAATACCACATTAAACGTAGCTAAAAGGATTAACATCGCTGCAGGTCATCGTCAGCGCATCATCAGGTGCCAAGATATCGCCAGACTGGAATTCAAGAAATGCAAGGAAAAGACCAGAAAACAAGCATTCTCCTGTTATGCTCCCCCACTCTGGAACAAACTTATTTTACTTCACTGACACATGAGGACCATTGACTGAAAAGACCACCCCCCCCACTATGTTCTTCTCACCCAGGTTCACGCTATGTACATCACCTACTTTCATATATACAGAGCCCTTTGATTCGCTCTGCAAGTCAAGTCAAGGTCAAGTTAAACATTACTATCTTTCAGAATTTCAATTTCTGTATGTGTTCATTTCATCAAAATACACAGAAAGGGAAGATTTAATATTAAGAACATGATGTAACTCAAAAGTATAAAATTCATACTATATTCACAAATACCACACTTAAATGACATTAAGGTACATTTGCACATTAACAATCTCATTTTCACCAGTGAAAATGCATTTGTGCATGATTTCCCATGGTGCTAATGTGTTGTTGTGCTTTTGTTGGGCCATGTAGAGGAATACTTTAGACTTACCTGTCCCCAGCCCCCCTCTCACAATAAGCTGCTGGACTCCTACATGCAAAAACAAGACACATATCAACCAATAGCTGTAATGAAGATTATAAGCCATTATTTACTAGACAAAGATATTACACAGCCACGGTAGTGGCTGTGTAGTTATGGTTAAGTTGCTGTTTCCATAGGAAGAGCACTTTTTGGGCAGCTTATAACTTCGCTCTCCCTGGACGAATCCTCACCAAACTTTGCAAAAAAAGTATATGGGTCACTCTGAATTTGCAAAGTTTGGTGAGGTTTGGTTCAGGGGGGGAAAAGTTATAAGGGGGGGTCCCAAAACTTATTTTTGTCCCATAGACTGAATGGGGAAAAATTTTTGCTCACGCCTACAGCCCAAACCGCTGGACGGATTTTCACCAAATTTGGACCAGGAGCAGTGGCTTGGTCCCGAAAGCATGCTTTTGCAAATTTGGTGAAAATCCATCCAGTAGTTTATTTTTTAAATGACCAAAAACTAGGTCACAAAAAATTAGTGATATCTATGTTCGGTCCGCGGACACACTTCCCTGTTCGCTCCGCGGACAGTGTCCTGGCCAACCGGCTTGCGTCATGTCCGCGGACATGTAACGTGTTCGCTGATTGGACGGTGAAGAGCGTGAAGTGCGTCAGATTTTCGGGAACGTCCGCCATCTTGGATTTGCGGACGTCCGCGGACAGCGCAGTGAAACTATTAGTAGAGTGTGTTGGTGTGTAAGACTGTTTGGGGAGGGTAGGGGAGTAAGAGATGGGTAAAATGTTGTATTTATTTAGGTGCTAGACCCCCCTGTTGTGTTCGCTTTGTCCGCGGACAACACGGATGTCCTGAAATGTTCTAAATAAACTAAATGGGGGTGTCCTGAGGACACTACGCCTGTATGTATGGTTCGAAGGCAAGTTGAAACTGTTCTAAGAACACTCACGGTGTCCTGCAATGTTCGTAAATAAATGAAATGGGTGTGTCCTGAGGACGCTGTCCATATTGTTCGTTGGCAAGTTGAAATTGTTCTAATAACACATCATGTGTCCTGGGATGTTCGTAAATAAACAAAATGGGGTGTCCTAAGTACGCTATACCTGTCCGTACTGTTCATAGGCAAGTTGAAATTGTTCTAAGAACACATCAAGTGTCCTGGGATGTTCGTAAATAAACAAAATGGGAGTGTTTTGAGGACGCTAGCCCTGTCCGAATTGTTCGCAAGCAAGCTAAAACTGTCCTAAGAACACACGCGGTGTCCTGAAATGTTAGAAAATAAACAATATGGGTGTGTCCTGAGGACGGTATGTCTGTCCGTTTTGTTTGCAGGCAAGTTGAAACTGTTCTAAGAACACATGCTGTGACCTGAAATGTTCGTAAATGGACGAAATGGGGGTGTCCTGAGGACGCTGTCCGTATTGTTCACTGGCAAGTTGAAAGTGTTCTAAGAACACATCATGTGTCCTGGGATGCTCGTAAATAAACAAAATGGGGGTGTCCTGAGGACACTATGCCTGTCCGTACTGTTCGTAGGCAAGTTGAAACTGTTCTAAGAACACACATCATGTCCGCGGACATTAAAAGATGCTAGCCCTGTCCGAATTGTTCGCAAGCAAGCTGAAACTGTCCTAAGAACACACGGGGTGTCCCGAAATGTTTGAAAATAAACAAAATGGCTGTGTCCTGAGGACGCTATGCCTGTCCGTATTGTTCGTAGGCAAGTTGAAACTGTTCTAAAAACACTCATCATGTCCGCGGACATTAAAAGTGCCCATATGGCATAGTTAAAATGTTTGACTGTATGGGTGTGATAGGCTGCGGTGGTTGTGGCCAGGGCATAGAGTCTTGGGAGCATGGCCATATGGGCACTTTTAAAATATGGCCATGCACCCAAGACTCTATGCCCTGGCCACAACCACAGCAGCATATCACACCCATAGTGGCTTATAACTTTGGGATCCAAGAACAAATTTATAAGCAACGAAGTTATAAGCCACTATGGGTGTGATATGCTGTGGTGGTTGTGGGCAGGGCCTATAGTCTTGGGTGCATGGACAAGACCAAATTTATAAGCACCGAATTTATAAGTCACTATGGGTCTGATTTGCTGCAATGGTTGTACTTATTATAATATACTTACTGTTTGGTTTAGTAACTGGAGTACATGTATTTCTTGTTCATTTCTGTGATAAAAGAAAAGATCATGTTAGTATTGGTATTTTGTAACGACTTATAACATTGAATAATCAACATTTTTTTTTAACCCTCATATTTAGTAGATTACAAACCAGTGTACTGTGCAATTTGCTTAGTTTCTGTGTTTGTTGCTAAAATCATTGGGTCTGTGGGAGAAAAAATATCCATGTTGGATTAAAAAAAACCTTTTTTGGTTATGCTACAGTCTATTTGTCTGTTTGTTTTCAGTGTTCACTTGTTGTTTCTAGCTAATGCTCTATATATTGGCTTGTTGCAGATTTCTGGAGCAGTTAGATACCTGTTGACATATTGTAACTGTGTATTTTTTGTTATAATTAAGTGGTATTGATTTATCTGTTTGGATATTGTAAAATTTTGGGACAGTTAGATACCAGTTGGCGTATTTTGTCTATTTTTTGTTATGAGGTAGTGGTATTGATTTATCTGTGTGGTTATTGAAAATCTTGGGGCAGTTAGATACCAGTTGGCGTATTCTAACTATCTTTTTTTTTAATATAATTTAGTAGTATTCATTTATCTGTTTAGTTGTTGTAGAATCTTGGGGCAGTTATTTAGCTGGTGACATATTGTAACTGTGTATTTTTTGTTATAATGAAGTGGTATTGATTTATCTGTTTGGATATTGTAAAATTTTGGGACAGTTTGATACCAGTTGGCATATTCTAACTGTCTATTTTTTGTTATAATTTAGTGGTATTGATTTATCTGTTTAGTTGATGTAGAATCTTGGGACAGTTATTTAGCTGGTGACATATTGTAACTGTGTATTTTTTGTTATAATGAAGTGGTATTGATTTATCTGTTTGGATATTGTAAAATTTTGGGACAGTTTGATACCAGTTGGCATATTCTAACTGTCTATTTTTTGTTATAATTTAGTGGTATTGATTTATCTGTTTAGTTGATGTAGAATCATGGGACAGTTATATAGCTGTTGGCATATTGTAACAGTTTATAGTTTTTGAATAGAAGGTTAGTTAATGTTTAAGTACAGTTTAGTTAATACATTTTGGTTTTAAGAAGATTAAATAAGCGCTTCTAAGATGTGCAGGTAATCTCTGCTTTAGAGTAATGGTACTATCATCATATTCAAACCATCCACATTTTTTTTATATATGCATTATAGTGACCTGCATTGATTGTGGCTCCTGTGTGGTAGATTATACCTATTGTTGTGAAGGTTTTCTTACCAAGTGATGTTTGACCATGTGTGAATCCAGACAGCTTGCAGTTGTTTTTGGTACCATCTGCATTGTAACATAGAAGCATTAGTATTACGTATTTACTATGTGTTTGTATTAGTAAGGTGGAGCGATTATCCGAATTGCAGGTAGACAGGTCATTCCAGAGGTCTTGGAGCTCTGTTTTTTCTGCTTTGGTTAAGTATGTTGTAACATATCGTGCAACTGCAGTGGAATTGTCTGCAATGTACTGCACATCTATGTTTGCATTCCATAAGTGGGCAATGATTGCATTGTAATCATTGATATATTTTTCTTCTTCTGTTCTTTTTATGTAATATGTATTTTTAGGTGATATACCTTTAGCACTATGTCTAACTGAAGACATGAAGTTGTTTACTTGGACCGTTTTTGTAACCGGTCTAGGGAAACCAAAGCGGCATTTGCTGTAGTATTTCCCTATGTGTTTGTATTTGCGACGACAATATTTGCCACATTTGTGTCTTTGAAATTGTAAAATGTGTGCATGAAGATCACTATTTGTTGCTTCTGGTGGAATTTCACAAGTGACATATTTTTCAATAAACTGTAACACAGTGGCGTCATTGTCTTGACCAAATTTAGGCGCATCTTTAATCCATAAAAGCATGTAGATATGTGGTGCTCCTCTGGCTTGATATTCTTTTCTCCAAAAGAAGTGCTGCACTTCTCCGAGGGGATGAACAGTTTTATTACAAATAAAGTGCAGCATAGCAATGAAGCGATGGTGAAAATATCTTGAAACATTAACAGGATATAGAGAACAAAGTTCTCCAGGTGTTAGTATGTCTGTTTGTTTTGTTTTTGTTTAATATGTGTAGGAAATCATGTAAATCTTTTTTTTATTTTTATTTTTTATATTTTTTTTTGTTTTTTTTTTCAAACCTTTAAAAAATCTACAGAGCTTTCAGGACATGTAACAACCCACATCTCTTAGAGTCTTATTACATATGTTTGGCCCACCGCATACAACATCGAGTCAGTAATCAAACAGTCTTGCCCGTCTGATCAGCCAAAGTAGCATGTAAACGATCCTTTACCGCCTGAAGAAAGGAGACCAAAGCATACAGCACAGGTCTGTTTGACCCATCAAACAGAGCTTTCCACCAGTCGTCTCGGGTTAGAAACTGAAAGTTCTTTGTAACAGTGCCGAAGATGCTGTTTCTTTCTTGCTCTAATGCAGAACATACCATTGTCAGATGTTTGAGCGTTTCATTTGAGGTTTTACAGAAGCGACACGTAAGGTCTGAGTCAGGTGACTGGGACCAAAAACAGAGTCGCTCTTTGGTCGGCAGGACATTAAGCCTAAACTGCAAGTATAAGGATCTCAGCCACTGGTCCGGGAAACAAGACAGGTATGCCGGAACACAGCCATAAGCTCTCGCCTCTTCAGGGGCTTCTTGCATTGTCCTTGATGTGGCTCTTAAATTGCAGGTATTGAGCCAGTCGGTTCTCCACAGCTTTAGTTTGGTGGCATCTGGATTTTCAAGCAGCATTTGCATCGTGAGGTCATATGAGGTAAGAACCTCATGGCATAAGTCGTTCCATTGGTACAGGATAGTAGGAGCTTTCTCGGTCTCTGGTTTATGTAGAATTGCAATTTGGGGCGTCGGATTCGTTAGTTTGGATTTCCTGAAAAGATTTAAGAGATTCCAGGCAACCCTCGCTTGCATGGAGATGTACCCAAGCTCATATCGTACGCAGGCCGTAGAGGTACCCTTGGGAAGGTGTAGAAATTTTGACCAGAAGATATTTTCAAGTGAGTTCCATACTTAATTTCCGCAACCAAAAGCATTTTCGCCAGGGTAGATCAGTGAGGGAACCACTGTGGAGTTCACGAATGGCAGCCAACAGGCTAGGTGGACAGTTCCATTTGGTCATTTTTTCCCATAATAGATCTCTGTTTATGCTGTCAAACGCCTGTGATAGGTCTACCAGCGCAAGATAGATCTTAGAGTTTGATCGAAGGGCTTCCATATTAACGCAGCAGCCCACACCCTTGACAAAACCTGTCTGTCTCGGATCGACCTGATTGCAGTTGGTGGACCACTCCAGAAGTTGTTGTTGGAGAAGGGTGGCATACACCTTTCCCAGCACATCAAGTAGTGCAATTGGTCTCTAGTTCTTAGGGTTTCTGCGGTCTCCTTTTTTAAAGATTGGTATAATCACAGCGGATTTCCATGAGTTGGGGGTCTTGCAGCACTTAATAATCCTGTTGAACAACATCTCACAAAAGGCTGCCCATTCTTCTGGCTGATGCTTGATCGTAAAGTTCGTTAGCCCGTCTGGGCCAGGTGCTCTGGAGTCATGCACGTTCTTAATGACTCTCAAGATGTCCTCGTAATCAAATGCAAGATCCCAGTGTGTTAAGTTTGGAGCTTCCCATTCATTAGTGTGATTGCCCTTGTAAAAAAGATCAGCGTAGAAGGCTATCCACTCGGACTCAAGGACCAGATTGGCCTGTAGGGCGTGTTGAGTTGGAACTCTCCATTTTTGACAACATAAGCTCTGCGTCGTTTTGCAGCATGATGGCCTTATGAGACTTGAGCCAGTTCTTATAACCCTGTTTAAACTTTCGTGCTTGAGTGCTGTCATCTATGGGAAGTTATTTTCGTGCAGTTCTCAGCTGCCAGCGAAGAAGGCGTTTTCGTTGTTGAACCTCAAGGTCAAATTTGTGTTTAGGTGTAAATTGGGTGGTTCTTTGTTTATTCCTCTGTTCTCGATATTGCGTCAGAAGATGATCATATTCCAGAGTTTCGGAGGATTGAAAACTCGTCAAAATGTGGCCCACCTCACTGGAGTCGAGGTTTAAACGAATCCGGCCGGTTCCCATTCTAACTGAAAAAGCCCATCGATCCTGGAGAGGTCGTGCATTTGAGGCAAATTTTAGAACCACCATGTCATGATCGCTATGGTTCATTTTTGTGACTACGAGACTATTGGTTCTCGTGTGGATCTTTCCGGAAACCAGAATGTAATCAAGTGTAGAACTTTGTTCCCCTCTTCTCCAGGTAGGAACCGCCGGGATGTCCCCCGGGGTTTGGCCGTTAAGCATCGTCAGCTCACGTAGCTCCATTTCCAGGCCCCACTGTGTTGTCAATTGATGTTCCAGGTTATTGACTCTCTTCTTGTTACCAGGTATGTTTAAATGGCTGATACAGTCGATGTTAAGATCACCACAGATAATCAGGTCATGTTGAAGACCCGATTCCATGAGATCGTCAAGCGCCGTTGTAACTTTATCAATGAAGAATTTAGCTTCGGTGGCTCCATGGTTCCAATAGAGGTTAATGATGCAAAGATTGGGAACCAAGTCAGCGATTGCCCCTACAAAACTAACCGTTACCACCTGGATAAAGGGCGAGATGTTGGCAGAGTTCAGGATCCGGAGACCTGAGTCAATCCTGACTGCCACCAGGAGACCAGCCATAGGTCTACCCTTAATCTGTTTGATGGCTGGGTTATGGGTAATTTCAAAGCCCTCCAGGATTGGTCTTTTACACAACCACGTCTCCTGTAGACAAATGAGATCCAATTCAGCAGTCCAAGCAGTGTTAAACAGGTGACTAAAGCCCCTGGTGTTCCAAGATCCTAGTGTGTAGTTTTTACATAGATTGGAGGCCTGGCGTTAACATGACAGTTCGTTGTTTAAAGTTTCGGCAACCTAGGACCAGTCGTTTCCGTTCGCTCTTTTCGACGAGCGATGTTCAATCGAATCCGCTTTAGAGGGTACTGGATTCGTTCCTTGAATTGTTATTTTTATGCTGTTGTTGCTGGTTAGCTCAAAAGGTGTTTTCAAGTTAGTAGATGCGGGGCAATGTGGGTTTGCGAAAGCTGTTGATTTGTCAAATTCACTCATCCCCGACATGTAAAATTGGTTAATTTCACCAGCGTCTACCATGTTATGCGCTTCTTTGGTCGCACTAGTTGAGTCACGAGATGGTGCTAGGGAGATGTCGAACCCCAACCACAATAGCACCGGACCGGCTTGAAGAAGTGCGTCAACTATAAGTTTAGACTGAACATGTAGTATAACTGCATCGTTTTTGGTGTCATTGAAAAATTCCACAATTTTTAAGTCTCCAGATTCAATTGCTCTAAGGCTTGGTACAAGATGACATAGCCACAAGACGTTGTGACGATTCATAATTAAATCATCTGCAGAGTCAATACGTTCCAAGAGTACTTGATGGAACAGTGGTGCATTTTTTACGTGATTTACCTTGTTGGAGTCGTTTGGTGGATTTTTTCTGGTTGTGCATTTTATTGATAAGCTCCCATTTGTTTTGGGCTGCAAAGACGTGATCGCTATGGGATCCTTTGTATGTTTGTTTATGGAGACCGACATGGCAGACCCAGACAGCGGCAGCTTTCCACTACAGTCCAGCGCTGTATGAGTCCCGGACTCTTCAAGTTCGCAGGCCAATTTGTTAGGTAAGGTTGACGTCTTACAGCGTTTTTCGTCCAACGTTATGAACGTCTTCTTTTGGGAATCCGAGCCATCTACTACGGCTGTTGTAGGCTGACTGACTTCGCACATTCTTACAACTCTATTAGGTTGCTGAGATGGTACACATGTATGGATCTTGTTTGAACAAGGGGGTTTTACAACAGAGGCAACGTTGGCATCCAGTTGTGGGCAGGCTAGTGCCGGGGGAACAAAGACATTGCCAACAGACTCGGCTGCGTTGGTAGGGCCGCCGTGCAGGGGATTTGTTTCATCTACCCCGCCCAGGTCCTCAACCCCTGCATCTTCATATACTGACATGTTCAGCAAGTCTTCAGGTATATCTCCTAAGATAGTTTTTGGTCCGGTAGACTGATCCAACTTGATGACAACTTCGTTAGTCTCGAGTTCTGACTCTCCACTTGTATCTTTTGTGATTGTTCTGTTAACGGGTACATTAACTGTTTTTAGATTTCTTAGGAATTTCCTAGAGTCATTGCCTCGTTTCATTTTTTTCAAAGGCAGGTTTTTAGATTTTTTTGTCCCATTGCCTCTGCAATTTTTTGCTCTGGTTCCAGTTGTTGGAGCGTTCTTAGAGGACTTGAATATGTCAAAGACTTCTGAGGCAGCGACATTCACCTCTTTATGTGCAGGTTCCAGCTCCACACCAACCAAGTCTAGGCTTTTATTTAGATCAGATGAAGAAGCCGTTTGGGGATCTAAGAGAGCCAGATTTCCTGAGGCTTGGCTTTCCAAGAGGATATCATGGAAATGTGGGGGGTTTCTTTTCTCCGTTCCAGCCAGGATTTGAGTTTCCTCTGATATTTGGGCTCCTGATTTACTGACAACGTTGTCAGTCGCCGAGGTAAGCGGATCTTGAATGCAATTAGAAGAGGCTTTTTCAGTTGTGGCCGGCAGAACGTTGTTGTTTCTGTTTACGTTTGCAATGGCCGCTGAGGGCAAGGCACGTGAGGCCTCGGGCAAGCAGTTTGGGGAGCCAGGTGACTGAACTTTTAAGTCACAAGCGACCCCATTTCCTCTAGCGTCCCGGACACCATTTCGGGGGCTAGTTTCTGGCTTTTGTTGAAAAAGGTTTATCGCTTGTTTCGCCAATTCTGCCAATAATTTCTTGTCCAAGTTGGCATTTTTGTTGCAGTCTATTGGAGACCCCATCGCCAGCTCAGCCTTGTCATTTGTGTTCAGCACTGCATCCATATGGAGCATATGCATGTTTTCAAGAGCCACAATCTTTGAATTCATGCCGGAGACTACGGCTATCAGATCTTTTAGGCTCTCATTTAAATGCTCATACATTTTGAGAAAAGGCGCCAACGACAGCGTCGTTGAGGACAAAATAGTAGTCTGAAGATCTTTCATGTCTGGGATTTGGCGCGCATTAACATTGGCCTCTGTTACATGTCCCGTTTTGCGCTTTGTGCCCAAAGGAAGGTGTCTGATTTTTGGAAAAGGGCGCTCCATTAGAGATGAATCCGAAGATGAAGAGTCAGATGTGGAAACAGGGTGCACGTGATCGACAGAGAGCCCTGCCTCATCCTGATATGATGCATTCAGTGAACAGTTTTGCGGTTGATTTGAAACATCCACGCCTGTTTTAGGGATCTTCCTCTGTGAGCATTGAACGCTCGGTGATATACTCGAGCAAACTCTTCTTCTTTTCCCCAAGTCATTTTTGTAAGAACTCAGCGATTGGCCTTGACTTTCCAGCGCGTTTGGATTCGTGCTGAACAGGGATTCAAGTGTATCCACTGTTGATTCCGAAGCTCTCGTCAAAGTATCCTTTGTTGTCGAGTTATTAAGTCTGCCTTTGTTAATCTGTTTAAGATCTGTTAGCAGTTTATTGACAACATCCAAAGAGTTTCTGCGGTTGTTGTCGCCTTTGTCTTCCGATTTTTCTGATGTTTCCCATGTTGCTCTTGCAGAAAAAGGACAGTTAAACGTCTCTAAGCAAGGTTCAAGACCAGGCTCAGCAACGTCCTTGTATGTAAAAACAGCACTATAAGTGTCTGCAGCATGAGACGTGTTAGGATCCATCACAGGCGGGGGTACAAATTTTTCGTACGCACTATAGAATCTCAGTCGAGGCGACCCGCTACTTATTTCTTCATGTGGTATAGTGCGTGTTGTATCCAGAACACGTGTGCCGCATTGAGCACTTGGTTGCCAGTGACCAGACAAGTGAACACTGGCGTCAGACCATTTGCAGGTCGCGGACCGCTCTGGTCACTTAATAAAGTGCAGGCAGGAGGCTGGTTGGAGCCGTGACCTGCCGCCATATTCGTATTGCTTTCACGGGCTTCGTTTTGGGTGGCGATCTCGTTCAACGAGCAGGCAGACATGACATCACGGGTAGCACATCTTTCGGAACTTTCAGAAGCGGGTATTTGGGCAGGCAGGATGAAAGCAGAGGCTGTTGTAGTTCGCAAAACAGGTAAGTCCAGCACGAGATCTTGACTCGAGCCCCCTGCCGCGCCCCCGTCATCACAATACAATCAGAAATTACGGAGACTAATGTCGATGGTGTAGACACACATACACTTACTTTGTTGTTATTCGTTGGTGTCGATTTTGATGTCGGCTGCGTCAGCTTCAAGGCAGGATCAGCCGAGACCGGTGCCAGAGCCGGGGCGGGCTCACGTGACTCCCCGGGGGCCGCCTGCCGGGGAGCCTCAGGAGACTCCGCCGAGAGCCAGGAACGTTCTGATTCAGGGCATGGTGAGTCCCGCGTCCGCTTCCTTTGGGCACGGGTCTTCATCGATACACTCGATGCACACACTGTCTTTCCTTTGGCTACAGCCGCGACAGTTACACGCATCGTGCACTCGGCGGCGGCAAGCCGCTGTAAGCTGTATTGGGAGGGGAGGAGTCCAGAGAGGAGTCCAGGATTCCACGGACTTCCTCGGACTCCTCAGACTCTGCCAGACTCCACGCCCGCTCCGCGGATAGATACAGTTTATGAAGGCACTCCAGTAGCAGCAAGTAGCAGCAAGGCACTCCCACAATGAACACAGTAGAGTTACTGGCAACTCCTCAGACTCTGCCAGACTCCGCGCCCGCTCCGCGGGGAGATACAGTTTATGAAGGCACTCCAGTAGCAGCAAGTAGCAGCAAGGCACTCCCACAATGAACACAGTAGAGTTACTGGCAACTCCTCAGACTCTGCCAGGCTCCGCGCCCGCGGGGAGATACAGTTTATGAAGGCACTCCAGTAGCAGCAAGTAGCAGCAAGGCACTCCCACAATGAACACAGTAGAGTTACTGGCAACTCCTCAGACTCTGCGAGACTCCGCGCCCGCTCCGCGGGGAGATACAGTTATTGAAGGCACTCCAGTAGCAGCAAGTAGCAGCAAGGCACTCCCACAATGAACACAGTAGAGTTACTGGCAACTCCTCAGACTCTGCCAGACTCGGCGCCCGCTCCGCGGGGAGATACAGTTTATGAAGGCACTCAGTAGCAGCAAGTAGCAGCAAGGCACTCCCACAATGAACACAGTAGAGTTACTGGCAACTCCTCAGACTCTGCCAGACTCCGCCTGTAAATCTTCCCATGCATATTCTGCACAACTTAATGTAACAAACCAAGTGGGTGGGCCAAGGTTTCTTATCATACAACGTACATCTCCATGACGTCGAAACCAGTACTCTTTAGTACCACGCATGTTTGCTAATAGATTTGTAATACTTGAATGTAAAACCTAATCTTTTTGTTGCACTTTTTGTAATAATTGTGTAGCTGACATATTTTGAAAGTGGGATCCTGATTTTAATGTGTGTGCAACTCCGTAACATAAAGTTGCTAGTTCACTTTCAAAGAGTAGGTGGAATATGTATTCCACATTTTGTCTAAATCTGGGATCTTCAGAATACATCCGTAATGAGTGGTATTCTGATGCTGTTATTTGAATAGGTCTATCATTGTATCTTCCTCCTTTGCCAGTAGGAAAGAGTAGAGGAAAAGCATGTGCTTCTATACTTTTTTCCCATATGCTGATTGGTGACCCTTTTGTTTGTCGCATTTGGTACGTTTCTAGTGCATCTTCTACGGTGTCATTAGAGTGCAATGGATGAATTGTATAGTGGTCTAAAGTATCGGATACTGTAGCAGGATCTAGAAGCTCAAATTGACCAGCTTCTGGTGACTCTTGAATTATTTCAGTGGTTTCCTTCAGGTTTTCTTCAATATTAATTTCTTTGTAATATTCATTATTGTCTTTTAGATATTGCAAGGCTTGTCTAACCGTATGTAAATCTACCATTGGACGTTGCACTCACAGGCTGTGCACATTTTGTTTTAGATCTAATGGTAAATACACTACTTTTCCACAAATACCTTTCACTAATTCAGAGGGAGGTAATTTTGCTGTTTTTGATTGAAGGCGTATTATTGCTTGAAAGGGGTGCACTGTTTGAGTTATGATGCTCTCATATAAATTGAGTTGTTGTAGGGGGTTTGGTAGTGGAAATAATTCCAAATTATTTGTGATAGCACGTGAAGGAGTTTGGTTGTTGTCACGTTTTGTAGTGCAGTAACTGCAAAGTATTAAGGGGTCAGTTATTTCGTATTTGTTTTCTGCTATAAGGTAGAGAGCTAATTCAGACCATTTAGAATCTTCATTGTCTTCTATTTTGTATGTTAGGTCTACAGTTTTTGTGTAACTTTTATAAAAAAGTTGCGGCAGCATATACACACATGGTTTGGTACTTCAGCAGATGATTTCTCTCCTGTTTTTATAAGATTTTGAAGGACACTGTGACGGAACAGTTTTGCTAAAATACTTTTTTTGGTATGTTTACTATATCAAGATTTATAGGAGCAATTTTATCAGTAGTCGTAGCTGAATTTTTTAAAAATTTTTTTTGTTTTGTTTTACATTTTGATAGAGGAGGCAAAGTTTCTGTACTTGAAGCTTGTTTTGTTTCGCTAAATGACTGTATTAGCTGTTTTGTTTGAACTTTTTTTTACAAATTCTGCTAGAGATGGATGCTTACTTCTGCGTTGCTTTCTACGGACTTGATTTTTGGTAGGCATTCTTTAGGGTCTGTTAAAAAAAAAGAAGGTATGGGTTGGGGTGTTCTGCAATGTATGTGTGCTGTGTGCATGAGTGTCTGAGTATGATGATAAAGATGTATGTGATGGTGTGTGATTGTGCATTAGGCAACTACAACTATTTGGGTTGGGTATTCTTGAATTTATGTGCTACTAAACTGGGGTTGAGATGACAGTAGAAAGTAAGCTAGTGGTGTGGAGAAGTACAAATAGTAAATCTAATGGTATACAATTAAAACAGTTGTTTGTTCTATAATATCAAAATTCTGGGGGCTGAGTTGGGTCATTTGTGCGCCGCAAAAATGGGAATTTGAGCGCCATTCTGCCTGTAAATCTCTGTTTCAGAAATTGGGATTTGTGGACAGAATGGTGCACAATCTCTATTTTAAGCACAGAAATAGCATGAATTAACCTTACAGTGTGTTTGAGTAATAGTACAAATAGTATGGTGGTATTTAACTTACTTTTTTTCTGGAATGAGCAGGTTTCTTCTTAGTTCTTCTTTGTACTTCAAATTTGGCTGCTTCTTTTCAGGAGAGTGGTCTTCACTGCAATTGTAAAGGAAACACATTAGTAATGTTGTTTGTATATAGCACTGATTTTAATTTAGACATTGATTTTTATGTTTTTGTACGAGTATTGTTGTCTGATATTTGAACATAGTGTGTGCATGCAATTTTGTTTGAGTATGTTAACTGTTTATATTGTACTTTAAATATGTTAGTTCAACATGCTTTGCAAATGTGTGTGTAAAAAGAAATTAAATAGCAGATAGGTTTGGAAGTGACAGGTGATTATAGAAGATGGGAAAAATGACAGTAAGTTCATTTTATCGGTCATACAAGCTAAAAGTCAGTTAATTTGTTTATATGAATCTATAAGAATTGTACATGTACTATACAGAAAATATGTATACCTGTAGTACCCGCGGACAGCTCGAACACCAAAAAAAGGTTCAAAAAGTCCCAAAAAGTATGTAGAAACTCAGGATTACTGTCTGGGACTTGTGCTATGGTGATTTATTATTAAAAAATATTGTGGATTGCTTGAAAAGGTAGTTTTAAATTGTTTGGGGACACGAACAGTGTCCGCAGTCAGATCACACGCTCAGCTCATATGATAGCTTCGCGAACATTTCCGTGAAGGGAGCAGCTGTCCGCAGGGCATCAAATGCACTGAAACTGTTTTGTGCATGCACGTTGGTATTCTACGGACACTGTTCGGGTCCTGAAACTAATTAAAAATGTGTCACACGCGAAACAAACAGTTTCAACTCGCTTGCGAACAAGACGGACAGGCATAGAATCCTCAGGACACCCCCATTTTGTTTATTTGCGAACATCCCGGGACACTTCATGTGTTCTTAGAACAGTTTGAACCTGCTTACGAACAGCACGAACAGGTCTAGCGTCCTCTGGACACACCCATTTCGGTTATTTACAAACATTTCAGGACACCGCGTGTGTTCCTAGAACAGTTTCAACTCGCCTGCGAACAATACGGACAGGTATAGCGTCATCAGGACACCCCCATTTTGTTTATTTACGAATATTTCAGGACACCGTGTGTGTTCTTAGGACAGTTTCAGCTTGCCTCCGAACAATACGGACAGGTATAGCGTCCTCAGGACACCCCCCTTTTGTTTATTTACGAACATTTCAGGATACTGGGTGTTAGTGTTAGCAGTTCACGGTGGTGGCGCGAGTTATGGTTGCTTAGCTTACCATAACTGGCGAATTTCAGGGGTTTTTCAGTTTTACTTGGAACCATAACGTCCCTTTAACAAAGTTTTTTTACTGAATTTCATAGGCTTTTAGTAGCGCAACTTAACCATAACGTCCCTTTCACAACGTTTTTTTACTGAATATATATCCAAAGTTCAACTACGAGGAAAACGCTGTTCCAGCGAGCAGCACTCCTGTGATATAGATGCCTGAATTTGAAGACTCCAAGAATACTGCCAAAGTTTGATAATATAACAAACTTTATTTAGCAACGTTCATTCGTCGCTAAAATGTTCAACTCCCAGAATAATTCATGCCGGCAGACAGGCAGCCTCACGCGTTTCACCACAAATGTGTGGCTTGTTCACAGTGACTCCACCTTTCCCCAAACATCATTATAAACCCCCATATGCCAAACCCTAACAAGGAGGCTTCCACTTCAGCCCAAGAGCTATGCGGCCATGTTGGTTTGGGCTGGCTTAATGCCTTCTAAGTCCTTACAATGATCGTTGGGCATTCAACATCCTCCCAGATTAGACATTAATAAAAACATTTATACATTTTTAGACGGATAATTAAAAAACATCATTGGCGAAATCAATGTCTATTATTTTAACGATGTGTTCGGCTATTTAGCGGTTACATTGTTTGTGTCCATGTCATTTTCTATCTGGAAGGATGAGGGAGAGTACATTAATATACGCACCTCTTATGGTTTACCCAATATAGCAGACGAGATACACAATGCACCATTCTTGTGTGATAGAATGATCCACTAAAGTCACAGAGCCATTAGCATTAGTCCCGCAAGCACTCGTAATGCTGCTAATAGCGTAATCATCAAAGTGCACCATGCATATTATGGCGGTAAAATTCTATTGACACCAGATAGTGATAATTCCACTATGATTTCAAACAATAAAGTGCATAGTGCATGGGTATGTAGAGTAATCGTTATGATGGCATAAACGTAAGTAGTGAAGCAATCAATCCTCAAAGTGCATGGTGCATCTTACATAGACTTGTCAACTGAGCATAGTTTAAGCCTTCAATAATGAATTGATGTATTCTATGATCTATCTCAGTGAAGAAGCTATTGATCTAATAAAGTGCATAGTGCATCACACCCATATGAACTGGGCATTATAGTGCATGGTGCATATTCTGGCGATAAAAGGTCTTTTTAACATCGGATGAAGATGGCTCCACTGTAATTTCAAAACATAAGGTGCATAGTGCACTCTAAAAGAGCATGTCAGCTGATCATTATAAGGGCATAAACGTCAGCAATTAGGTAATAAATCAGTCAAAGTGCATAGTGCATCCTGCAAGGGCATATCAACAAGACATTATTTGAGCCTTCAAAGGTAGACTACTCCATTCTAAAGTCCATTTTAGCAAAAAAGCAATAGAACTAATAACGTGCATTGTACATCGCATATCACAGAGGCATACATATGACCGAACAAACGATCATTAAAGTGCTGCATAAAGTGAAAGATAGATAAGCAACTTAATGCATTAAGATACAAGGTGCATATTACAACGGTTACATTTTTTGTTTGTTTAGCATGGAATAGTGAAAGGTGAATAATTCATTTCCATGTCTATTTAAATGTTAGAATGCATTCTGCCCAGAAAGGATGCATCGTGCATCTAGATAAAGTGCATGCATTGATTGGACTGTATGTTTATATACAGCCACAATCATCTAATATATCTGATCTCTTGTTGATTCACCCAAGGCATCGCCAAATTGTCTGTTAGCCCTTACCGATCCCCATTAGGGTAAAGGAAGGATACTAAACCACTGTGATAGTACAGTGAATCCAATGGGTAATTACAGAATCGACACATATAACCCATTTAAATACGTACTGCATATAAATAGAGCTATGTGTTAAAGTCAAACTTGTGGTCTTGAAATGATTGCTGAAATGTATACTACCGGGCCCAAGATGTGCCCATACTGGCCACTAACCCATATTAATCCACCATAACATTCAGATAAGGCTGTGTGGAATTTCAGTGATTGAAAAAATATTTTCACCAATCCCTTCCCCTACTAGGGTTGGGGAAAAGAAAAAAAGGAATGATCAAACAAAAAGGGAAACAGAGGTCACATGACCCAAAAGAATAATAGTCTAGAACAGGGTGTAATGAAGTCTATCAAACAATGAAATGAGTATGCAAAGATGAAGTACAACCAAAAGGAGGGAATGATGTTAAAAAAATACTTATATTCCCCTACATATCAGATTCTTTTCAGGCAGATCAGGCAGAGTTGGAGGACTTCTATATCGAGTTTTCAGGGTTCTGTTTATTGTACTTATTCTACCCCTAGAAAAGTATAAAGTTCTTTGTCCACATTATGGCCAACCGGGTTTTTACTTTCGAAGACTATAATGAATCTCGTTTCTTCTTGTCTAAGTAAACATTCAGTGTCCCCTCCTCTTTGTGCAACAACAACTTCATATATGCCAAAGAATATCAACTCCTTTGGATCTGCGCCATGGAATTCAAAAAAATGTTTAGCCATTGGATAGGCGCCGTCCTTATTTTTAATGGCTCTCACGTGTTATAAAATGTAAACTTTCGATTTGCATTTTGTGGTCCCTAAATGCCATTTCAAGCATGTACAGGTTAGTACATAAACAAATTTTGTTTTGCACATGATTTTACCTTTGATGTTAGTGGGATGTCCCAAAATGGGATCAGTATATGTGTTGCAGTTCTGGGTATATTTACAGATTTTGCATATTGTACATTTGAAAAAGCCATATCCACTTTTCGACAGCCAGTTGCAACTTGCTCCTGTATAATCGGGTGTCATGTAAATGTTAACTAGTGTATCCTTAATGGAAATACTTTTGCGGAAAGTAATGTCTGGACGTTCATTTAACGCGCTGCCCAGATCTTTGTCTGCCTTTAATACTTTCTGATATTTGTTGACAATTTGTTTATAGTGTGAGAATGGCTGCCAAATGTCAGGGTTAATCTAATGACATTTTCTTCTTGGTCACACATTGAGGATGATGTTTGTTTGGTCAGCAATTTATGTCTGTCCATATCTTGTGCTTTCAAATATGATCTCTGAATCACCTTTTTGGGATATTGTTGTTGCAGAAACCTTTGTGCAGTAATTTGACTGGCTGAGTCCAAGATGTCACTGCAATTTCTGTGTATTCTGATGAATTCCCTGTACAGAATATTCCATATGAGATTTTTCGGATGTCCGCTTCTTGCATGCAATGGGACATTAGCCCCTGTAGATTTTCTGTGTAGTTCACATACTACTTTATGTGCTATTATTTTGATTGTACATCTAAGAATACTACAGAATGCGGACTGTGGTGTTCAGTGAATTTCAAATTGCAGTTGTTGATTTCAAGGATTTTGCAAACTCCAGCCAATTCCTTTTGCTGCCATCCCAGATGATGAAAAGGTCATCAATATAACATGACCAAAATACAATGTTTTCTGTGTGCGCCTCATTTCCTTCTGCCCAAACTGTAAACTTTTCCCAGTATCCCATGGTCAGGTTAGCGTATGCTGGCATAAATGTGGTGCCCATGGCGGTGCCCTGGGTTTGTCGAATAAATTTGTTATTGAAAAGGAAGATTTTATTCTGTAGGCAAAGATCTTCCATGCCAAGAATCATGTTGGAATGTTGTAAGTAATTGAGGGATTGAGTATTGAGAAAGAATTCACATGCCTTAATACCATCTGTATGTTGAATGGACGTATACAATGATACCACGTCCATGGTTGCCAAAATATACGTAGGTTCCCATGGGAGGACATCTATTTTTGAAAGGAAATCTGTAGTATCCCCCACATATGATGGTAGTGAGGGTACAAAGGTAAACAATACTTCATCCACAAACCTGGACATATTCTCGAGAGAACCACTTAAGGTCACAATTGGTCTCCCTGTATATATGCATACGAAACACTAAATAAACATATAGTTAGGTATATAAGAACATGGAAAGAAAACATCATCATCGTTAAGGCTGCCACAGAAGACACCTTCATCTTAGCCACTACGCACTGCTTAGTCCCAGAGCAGGTAGGCAAAGAGATCACACGTAATAATGGGGTCTGGAGCGGAGCGTCCTCCCAACCAGTGAGACTACAGCATCCGGGGATCCAAATTTGACTGACTCTTTGATATACAAGTCTCTTTTATGGGGGCATAGCCCCGCCTCTTTCAGTTATGGTTGCCGTGGGACTAAGAGCAGATCACATGTAAAAGGGGCTAAGAGTGGAAAAAACCTGCCAGAAGTATAAAAACCCAGCTTCCCTCTCCTCACATTCATTCACAGGACCCCTTATCACTGCACCTGCAGAGCGCTCCGACTCCCTTTTCAGTTTGTCCTTTGGCAGACAATACATAACTATTCTCCACAGTAAGTCCATTCAGCAACAATGTTTACATGACATTGCTTTGCCTTCACTGCCGGGATGCAAGTTTGCTTTGATGAGCTCCCGAAAAACATAGGCTTTATTACAGTGATGGGAGGTGAATGTCAAAGATGGCTGCGCACCGGCGCCATGCTATTTTAGCTCAAATCTTGCATAAGCATTACACTTTGCATTTGCGCATGCCAAAGATACTGTAATAATGCCCATATATTCTATATAATCATCTTTTTTGAACTATCTATAAGTGCTGTGCCTATTATATTGCTCTCTATTTATTCTACAATTCTGACATAAATATTTGTCAAAAATGAGAGAAGAAATGTACCCAGAATTTCTTCTTCTTGAGCTCAGTGCCCTCAACATCTAATTGTGTCATCAACCAAACGAAAAGCAAGAATAACTACAAAGCATGACAACTCCTTGGAAAGAGCCTCTGTGAAGTGCTCTGAAGCACAGGCCCCTGTCAGTGCTTGATACAATCAAGCTCGAAATGCATTCCCAGGTGTCAGACAAGCCAGGAGAAAACAGCAGGCAGCAATGCATAGGGTCACTAGGCTGGGAACAAGGCAGGCACATCAGACAAGATATGAAGACAACAGCTGACGCACAACCCTGACACCCACAATGCAAGAAACAGGGGTGTAATACTAGCCTCTGGCTCCTCAATGAAATGACTATGGGCCTCATTACGAGTAGCGCGGTAAAAACAAGGTCATTAGTGGCATGGCGGAACGAGCGGTTCCGTGCTCGTATGACCCCGTTAATAGCGGGTGATTACGAGTGCGCGAGCCGGAAATAACATCATCGCGTCGGAACGGGAAATGGCCATCTTTAAAAGCACAATCCATTGCCATCCTCCCTAACCTCAAATTTTCATGAGCCACAATGATCCTCTTTTTAGGGGCTGAGTGGGTGAGGATAATCAAACACAAAATCAGAAAGAGTCCCACAAATCAGCTTCCTTCCCTTACCGCTACGAGTGAGCCACCCTAGATGTATACACATTTAGTTCTTTGCATTTTTTACCCTAAAACAAGGGCTCTTAACCATGTAGATGTTGAAAAAATATACATATTTTAATATTTATCACAACATATTAAATACACAATGTTAAAACAGTACATAGATTTAGCCACATATTATTGTGTGTGCATTTCCACTGAAGGTGTACAAACCAAACAAATAAGAAATCTTAATTATGCCTTACTATGGTGGATACTCCACAAGGAGCCACCGTTCTTGTTCATGCCCTTCCCAATCTATACGGGCAAAAAAGGAATGTGCCAACACTTGATACAACAATGTGTTTCTAGAACCAACATGGAGATGTATCTCTTGACAGAATAAGCAAGGCCAATATTCCCTATTGCGTATCCTAACCACCAGTTGATACCTGTTGAGCACTTTGGCAATACTTTGAGGATGTCCAAGGCTACCAACCCCCAGATGCGTAAACAGCATTTCTCTGACGCAGAATTGAATATGTTGGCGGACACTCTTGCTGCACATGCAGACCTCATGAAATCCCATGACATGAAGCGTGAGGTCCAGCAGAAGAAAAAGGACATCTGGCAGGAGGTTGCCTGCAAGGTGTTGGCTGTGGGGACCACCCCACGTACTGTCAGGGACTGCCGTAAGAGGTGGGACGACCTCCGCTTGAGGGTCCGCAACATCATGTCAAGCAACAGGAGGGCAGCAATGGCCACAGGCGGGGGTCCCCACTCTATTGCAAAGATGATGCCCTGGGAGGAGACCGCTAGCAGCTTCATCGATCCAGAGTCGATTGAGGGATTCTGGGAGATGCAGATGGGTGCGGCATCATCCCCAGAAGGAGGTGAGTGACCCTGCACATCCCTGTAGGGGAAACCATGACGTAGCACAAGTGATGTGGAAGAGAGTCTAGGCAAGGCAATGCACGTCCCTACACCCACATCAACATATCCAAGTCCAGATTGCGGCCCAAACCCTGCCACACAGAAATGCATGCTGAGTGCCAATCCCATATCCAACACACGGCCAACACACCTGGACCGTGCCCATGTAACACATCACACAAACCCCAAATCAACGTCATACCACCTGCCATGCAGTGAATGCCAAAATGCCCCCTCAGAACACCCTGTGTGACACACCTGTAAGACATGAATGCGTGAATGAATGAATATTGAACTGAACAATTGTATGCCTCTGGCATGTGACACCATAACTGATGCCCTGCATCTCTTCTACCCCCCAGGCACCGATGAGGAAGATGCCAGGAAAGAGAACACTGCGAGGGCATCCACATCCCACCAAAAGAAAAGGGCCACCGCCACCACCACCTCCATGGCAGACAAGCAGGCCACACCCACAGGCAGTGTGCCTGACCGAGTGGAAACACAGCTAACAACACCTGCTGCCAGTGTGTCGGACACACATAAGACCCACATAAGACCCAGCAGCCCACACCCACACCAGTTGGAGGGGAGTCCCTACATGCGCCGGCCACCAACAAGGATGACTTGGATGGCAATGTGGACCTTGAGGGAGTCACAGAAGTGACTTGTCCACCAAGCCCGGTCCACCCCCCAGCCCTATATCGAGCCCTCACCCACCTACAGCAGTGGTGATCCCTGCCTCCATGACTCGGACCTGAGCACCATCGAGGAGGACAGCACCCAGAATGCAGGCCCCATCAGTGCACCACTCACCCCTCCAGCTCCCACCAACACCCTCGAGTCGCGTCTGTTGAGGGTGGAGGCCCGACAGGAGGCCATGTTGGACCTCCTGTTGCAGAACATTGCCGATGGAGAGGAGAGCAGGCTGGGAATCGCCACTGCCATTGAGGGGACCACAGCGGCCATTGCAGCAAACACAGCCGCTGTGAATGCGTCAGCTGTGCTCATGAGGGACTGTCTGGTGGCAGCGACACAAGTACTCACTTCAATCCTGCTCCACATGCAGCGGCCATGCCTTGGAGCAGGCGTGGAACCTGCCTCCGACTCATCAACAGCCACCACACCTGCATCCTCAGTCCCCACCAGCCCTGTGCGCCAGACCCGAAGGAGTGCACGGCACACTGAGATGCCGCCGCCGGACAGCAAAAAGTCCCAGAAGTAGTGTGGGCAGACAATGGGAGTGGGACACATGGTTGGGGGTGAAGGGGAACATTCTATGGAGTACATTGGGGTGTTTTTGGGGTTTGTGGGATGGGCTTGGGAGTTCACTGGGGTTTTTTTGGGGTTTGTCGGGTGGGTTTGGGAGTTCACTGGGGGTTTTTGGGGTTTGTGGGGTGAGTTTGGGAGTTCACTGGGGGTTGGGAAGGAGTGGTCACATGTTTGCTGTTAGAACTAATACACCTGTTGTGTGAAAAAACATTCATGTTGGGCAACATGTTTGTGCCACCTAAATTGACACTGCATTTGTATGCTGCCGCCCTGCAACATGGGGTTGGGCAACATGTATGTGCCACCTAAATGGACTCTATTTGTATGCTGTTGCCACCCTGCAACATGGGGTTAGGCAACTGTATATCCTTGCAAGCACATGTTTTTAAAAGCACTTATGTAACTAAGTAAGCCTTCTGTAACAGCACTGTAATGCCCGAGGGCTGTTGTGCGCTTTATAAATGCAAATAAATAAATACAATAAAGCATGACAACTCCTTGGAAACAGCCTCTGCAAAGTTCTCTGAAGCACAGCCCCCTGTCAGTGCTTCGTAGAATCAAGCTCGCAATGCATTTCCAGGTGTCAGACAACCCAGGAGAAAAAAGCAGGCAGCAACGTATAGAGTCACTAGGCTGGGAACAAGGCAGGCACAGACATCAGACAAGACATGAAGAAAACAACAGCGGGCGCACAACCCAGTCACCCACGATGCAAGAAACAGGGGTGTAATACTAGCCTCCGGCTCCTCAATAAAATGACTATTTAACCATGTGAAACAAGGAACATCTTTACTCTCTGGTAAGACGGTGTCACCAGAGACCAAAACCAATTCATAGATAGGGGATCAGAATGCATTGATTTAATTACTTTTCAGCCTAATTTACCGTAGTCTAGGAGTTGAAGAAAATGTGTAATTTCCTGTAATATGATCACTGTTGTTTCTAAATCAATAGAGATATCTTTTATGCTATTGTTAAATAAGAAGTTTAATATATGCGCTGAAAAGGAATACCCCGAGGCTGTGACCATGGTGGCTCGTGTGATATGGTTTATGCCAGGCACAGCACTGGCTAACGCTCACATCACGTATTGAATCCATTCCTCTGATGATCACAGTGTTTTGATGCAACAACTCTTTTTTTCTTGATTTGTGTGTAATCTAACACCCCCTCTACTTGCCATTTTATAGTATTGCACTTGGGATATTTTCATCCTATTGTATGTGACTCGGTATGTGTTTCTAAAACTGCACATCTGCGTTCCTTTTAGATGATCCTTTTCTCTAGCTGTCTTTCTTGTATTGACTCATTCTGTTTACCATAGTTCACCTTTCTAACTTACGTGCAGAGGCCGAAGTGGGTGGGAGCATTCGGGATCGGTGCTCCTATACTTTTTATTTTTAAGTTTCACTGTTCCTATACTTTTATTTCTATAGTCTCTAATCTAGTATGGGAACAGAGAGCCATATTCCACACTTTAGGCTATGATATTTGTCAACTAGCAAATGACGAAATGGGTAAAGAATACCTGACCCCGCCTGAATCTCTTCAGTAATCTGCATTTATTCCTGACAGTGTTACTTCACAAGTTTTGGCTTCAATGCAGCTTGAACTAGGTACAGGTAAAAGACCCCTGGGAAATAAAGATTGGTCTTGGATCAAGGCTGCTATTAAAACCTTTGTATCTTTGGGTGCTAGACCCTCGCAGTCCTAGCTTAAACATTCTTAGGCTGTTATCCTGGAATGTCTGTGGTATGAAAAATTTAAAGCGGGCCTCGTGTACAGTACCTCAATTGTCAAAATAAAATATTCTCTTTTTTCAAGAAACCATGTGTATGGGGATCTTTGCGCTGGATGGTTATTCTACTTTCTCTAGTTCAGCTACAACGAGTGGGTCGGGGCGTCCCTGTGGGGTTATGGCTATTGCCATTGATGTTAGCGTCTCAGCCTTCTCTACTTTAGGGCATGTGTCAGAAGGCATTTTGACAGTCCATGCTCGTTTCCTGGGTGGAATAGGAGATGTATTGTTGATCAATGTCTACTGGAATCCGACTACACACACTATACAGGATTTCCAGAAGAAACGTACTAGTCTATTCGATCACTGTTGGTTGGCTGATGGATATCAACATGCAATGAATTTGGGGGGTGATGTCAATGCCTACTTTGTGGAAGTTCAGCTTCAAAATCGGAAATCTATCAGACCTTGTGACTGCTCCATCAATCTTAGGCGGGGCATGGAATGGAATCTTTCATGACCTCCTGGGATCTCCTGCTTATGGAGGCTTCTTCTTCATCTGGCGCCCCCGTCTATACTTGTCACAGGGGCTCTAGTACATCATGATTGACTACTTTTTTGTGTCTTCTTCCTTGAAGTATACGTGTACCCCTATGTGTTTGCTGGATCCAGGGAGTAGTGACCATTTAATCATTTATTTTTCCATGTTGACATCTGCATATAGGTGTGTTAGTTTGCCCTCATTGATTCCTGTTAAACCTAATAGAAACAGTCACTCCTGTAGATGGGACAAGAGGACCTATGGATGGCTTACAGGTTACTTGATCCAGGTCTGCAAAACTTGGTATGACAACCTCCTTGGCTATGATTCGCTATGGACTTCTGGCGAGAGTCCTCTGGACAACTGTTGCATTGTTGAGGGTATCAATCTGGACTGCACTGGCAGGAATCCCCCACCTTTGCTCCCTCATACTCATCTTTTTGATCCCAGAATTAGGGAGTCCAAGAGACACAAGAGATGGATGATAAAGCAACTGAGAGGCTTGGCACTATCTGATTGTGAATATCACAGACATAAGGACTAAGGAGTTCACCAGACATAGGGACCTTGTCAAAGTACTTACATATGGTCTCTATCAGCAAGATAACCAGTACATGTTGAAGACCCTTCTTAATTTTGACAATAGACAATTCTGGGCCTGCATAAATACAATTCAGGATTCAGCCTATGACTCCAGAGTGGAATCCATACAAGTAAGCATTTGGGTCTTGAACTATGCTAACAAATGTGGTACCCTTCCCCCCATGGCTGTCAGTTATGCCAGTGTCTTTGAACAACCTATTTGTCATGAGCCCTGCCCTTGGGCAGCAATGGATATAGTATGGGCCATAGATAAACTTAAACCTTCAAGGGCCCCTGGTCCTGATGGCCTTCCACCTTTTCTTTTAAAACAGGACCCGGAATTCTGGGATGGTTTTCTTAAGCCCTTCTTTGATGAGATATATACTACAAACAAGGTTCCTTTGTCCTGGAATGAGTCCATTGCCATTCCAATATTTAAAAAAGGAAATGTCATGGACCCTATGAATTATAGGCCCATTGCCCTTGGCGACTCCACCAGCAAAGTGTTCTCAATTCTCCTTCTAAATGATCTTAACATCCCCCTGAATCAAAATCCTACTCTTTCACGTTTTCAGGTGGGCTTTCACCAAGAACTTGGCACATCCCTTAATGCTACATTGATAAAACCTCTACTGCAAATAGCTAAAGCCACACAGGGTATGGAAATGTATATGGCCTCGCTGGATTCGTCTGCAGCTTTTGAATGTATAGTCCGAGAATGTCTGTGGGCGAAATTACTCAAATACAAGGTTCCTATGAAAATTGTACAGCTGATTGCCTTGCTCCATCGTGACTCAAAACCTTGAGTCCGCTTAAGCAAGGACGGTTCTGTTGCGGGTCATATATTGGTGAAGGTGGGCCTCAAGCAGTGCTGCACTCTGGTCCAACCCTTTCCAATGCATATCTTAGTGATATTGAGGAGATTTGGCATGCACAGGGTCTTATTCCAGTTAGGCTGGGCCATCTTGATTTTCATTGGTTGGCTTTTGCTGATGACTTTGTCATCTTTGACAGAACAGCGCAAGGCCTACAACGTAAGTTCAATATTTTCTATGATTATGCACAGTGCAACAATCTAGTGGTGAATGGTGAGAAGTCTAAGGTGGTTGTTTTCTCCACTGGCAGAAGATCTGTGGTCCAACGCTGGGTATTGGGCACTGGCCAGGTGGAGAGGGTAGACTCTATTGCTTACTTGGGGTATAATTTGACCTATGTCTCCTCAGTCAAGATGTGGAATGAATCACTCAAGGACCAATTGAATCCCATGAGGTCCCACATGAAATACATATTTAGCAGAGTTTGTGGCTTTTCAATTCTATCAGCAGTCAAATACTACCCGGGCATGGTAGAACTGGTTCTGCTATTTGGGCTTGACTTGGCATCAGTTGATGTGCAAGCAGTTCTTAATAGCCTGCAAGGCCTGATGTCGAAGAATGTATTCGGCCTAGAATCATCAGTGCCAAATGCGGTTATTCGCCATGAACTTAACCTTACTTCTCTCCATGTCCGTTATCAATGGAGTGAGAGCAATTATCCCTCTCTAAATCCGATTTGTTTCGGTAAGTGCACCACGTTTTCACCTTATAACTACATCAATTGTAGATAAGTGTCATATGCTATCTCCAGCCTTTACAAAATAAAACAAATGTCATTCATATTCTCATACATCAACATAAAAACAGTTAAGATTACTCATGTGTCCTTTTTCACAGACACATTTACGTGGAACAAATCTACAACATCTTTATAGAAATGTTTTACAAAGAAGTGGGGATAGATAGTAAGTGACAAAATTCTTTTGCAAACCTAACTTCGTTTTCTAAGAAATCGCACAATACAAACATGAGAGCAGATGTTGGTGAAATTGAGTACTGCTATGTCATTTTGTTCTCATAGAGTCACAAAGTTCTTTATCTCCAGGAGTCCTTCATTATAATCTCCTTTATCTGAGGCTAAATATTTCAAGCCTGTTGGATTATCTACATATGTTTCAACCTTCATATAATAAATGGTACGCTATCCCTAGTGTCTTTTCTCAGTGTTATGTCCGTCTTCAGGACATGGGTATTTCTTATACAGTTGCGAAAAAATTCACAGGGTGTCGTTGTCTCCCAAACACTACGATACAAAAAAAACATAACACCTAAGTTAAAAACCTAAAGTTAAAAAGAAAAGGAGGTAAAACACATGTGCGTGGCTCCTACAGTGTCAGCCTATTGTGGGCACGAACCTGTTTTTTATAAACACTCGGATTTGAGCTTCTTTATCCTCAAAGTTATTATTTCCTTGATGCGATGGAAGGCTGCTTGATATTACTTGCAACAGGTAATAAGTTACAAATGTATCTTGGTTTTCCTGTTTAACCACAGCAGTTGTCATATTATTAAACATTTTATTTCCATGTACTGGCCTGTTATTACAGGGCTTTATTGTTTCTTATCTTCTGTGTTCAACAATGCGCTATGTCCTTGCGATCACAACCGGACATCTTTTATTGTTTTTCCTCTTTCTTACTACTGATAAATCTGTAACGTTTTAGGGAAGGTCTTATTACATATCCACATTTTAAGAGGTTGGTCAATATTTTATGATATTTATCTTTCTATTTTTGAAATAAATTATGGTTGTTACAGATACTTATTTCCACCTGTGGTTCTTATCCTCATGTCATTTTTACCTTCTTTTGTTATTATATAAAGGTATACCATCAACTGTTAATTGCTATAAGTACTGCCAGAGTATTATTTTGTTTTATGAAACTCATGTGACTGCCCACATCGTTTTTAACCACATAGTTTTTAACCACGTGACATTTTCTATCTCGAGGCTTTCATGTGGGCCATACAGAGCGAAGCAGTTTGTAACTTACGTGTTTTTTTCTCAATCCGCGGTTGTTCTTTCTACCTTCATGTTCGCATTCAGTGAGGGGCACTGTTAAACAACCCACGTTTTTTATCGCAGCTGTCATGTCTGTTTCTCCTAAGTCATGTAACCCGAATTTTACAATCACGTGACACTGTTTGCGTTGTTAATGCCACCATTGTTTCTTAAATGCTTTGTTGTCACAGTCGCACTGTCATATTGGGAGGCTAACTTCACCCAAACAGATGAGCATACAAGTGTTTATAAATTGATGCATCTCATTGTCACAGCGCAGTTTTGTTACGAGGTAATCATAGCAAAACATTCTACCATTATAGGATCTGACATTCTAGCATATCTTTACATCTCTTCTTTACTTGTTACACGATCTTCTCATAACATAAGATAGATATTGCACCGTGACTTGTCTGTGTTTTTTTGTTACTGTTGATCGCAGCCATGCCATCATATATGAATGGGGATTCGCAGCCCCTTAAGATGAGATAGCAATACCCTTGAGATGGATGGGGATGCAGAAATTATTCAAACATCAATAATCGAAACAACTCAGGTAGTTGGCAAAAGGATAACTGTTTTAATATCAATTATCTAAAACAGAGAGTACAATGCACATCAACGGACCTCTCAGCGTGAAATCTCTCAATACATCTTAAAAAAGCTTGTTTATATAACAGAAAATCGTCATAGGGGACGTTAACCTGCGTATTACGAATGTCATCCTACATGGAAAAATCCAAAAACCTAGTGGCAAGTGTGATAGGGTCTAAGAAAACATCTAAGTATACGATCCATACTCATTTAGGCAGTGGAATAAAGTGATAGGCTTCTTAACATAAGGTGGGGCAACTAAGCCCTCCCTTCAAACAAGTCGCTTTGAACGTCACTAAATACACAACGTTCTATTGGCTAAATAATTATAGGACCCATGATCGTGCGGTCCCCTATCATTGGTTGGCGTCTAACCTCCATCAGTACCTTCCCACCTACCTATAGAAGCATGCAGGCTAAGTGGCCAGATGCTGTTGAGCTCGTATTAACCATAGCTTCCCACTAATTAGCATATCCATCCTTCATCACCTCAGAGGTCTGCTGTCAATTAGGACTTTGAACTTGTCCTTGGGAGTATTCTTTGCTCTGGGAATTTCAGGGGTGTGAAGGCACGCTCTGTCCTTGTGGGTAGGTGTGACCATCATGCTCGTCCAACTTCTCCCCACATGACTGAAAACCACAAAATCGAGCTTCTAGTGTATTAAAATACTATTTCGAATAGACCTCTGACGTCTTCTTGTTGCCGTCCATGCCTTCTGAACAGGAGCTTCATTCTTTCATAGGATTTGTATCCAATGTCAGCTCACCCCAGCCTGATACGGCCTTGGCTTCTTGGCTCATCCAGCCTTGCCTTTCTGAGATTCACCTGTAATTTCACTTGTTTTTCTAACTCCGACATACTGGAAAAGCACCCGTACTTCTTTTGCTCAGCTCTGCTATTTGTACGTAGTGGAAACATCATTCTTTACTCACTTTATATATATGTATATGTTGGCACATGCCACAATCTATTTGCTATAAAGCTAGCCTCAAGAATACTTTGTCTACTTTGCGTTTCTCTTCATATGTACACATGCAAAACAGCTCAATATTTTCATCTATCTCGATGTATAAGCTTCTTCATCTTGATCCCAAAATGTCACTTAGCTTTGATACTTTCTTGATGCCTTATTGAATTGCCTGCATTCTCTCGTCTATGCATCTCTTCTTATGCACGTCAGCTCTGTTCTGTATGTTGTCATCACTCTTTTCGTTCAGTTATTTGTCCTGTTTCTTTTAGAATTTCATTTGAACAACCATCACATTGTCTCGCATGCAGGTATGGTTTTCTGAATGGGAGCCTTGCTTCCATGATTCTCCTTGGTATCTGTAGTTTCAATGGCTCTGTATGTGTCTCATACCCTGCTCCCAACATATAGGCAATATGGGTGAGGTGATTGAGGTGGGGGTACTTGACTTCTTCTCTACACTCCCCCCTCTGGGTGATTCATCGACCACTCTCCGCTCATTCTTCACATCTAGACATACTTGTCTGAAGAAATGCTTCTTAGGGATCCATATCTTTATGACTCCCTTCAGGCATCCAGCTGATTTCACATGCTCATCCTTGTTCCAAGTCATGAGCATGCATTGTCCACTTGGACTGCAATAGATCCATCTTCCCACATACTTCTTACGGTTCTTTGGATACAGGAATTCCATTCCTTCAGGTGCATGGATACTGGCCTTCACAAAGTCTCTGATTACTTCATCCATCAGATCTCTGGCTTTCCATCGGGATTCAACATCGATCATAATTTTCATCCCAATAGCTTTCTTTGCTGTCTTCTTTCACCTCCTGATCACACAGAATCCTAGCAACACTAACACGATCAGGGCTCCAAGGAACTTGAACATGTCTGCCATCCATTTTGGAACCCAAGAAAAGAGCGATCCAAACCAGCTGTCATCACCAATGTCTTCTACTTTGTCTATCATCTGGACTTGTAGTTTCATAAGCATCTTTATGGCCTCTGTCAATGTTCCATTTCCGTTATTGTGAGAAGGTATAAATGTGCAACATGATTCTCCGATTTTTGCACAAACACTTCCATCCATAGCTGTGATCATGTCGAAGATGTATCGATTCTGAAGAGTCATCAGGTGTTTGGCTCTCATCTCCTCTCTGATAGCATTGAATCCCTTTATGGTTGTGTTGATTGTCTGCAGCAATTCCCATCTGGTAATCTGCAGACATGTGGTGTTTGCTACAACCTGGATTCTCAGCAAGAAGATCAATGTGAAAAGTCTGGCTGAATAGTCTATGTTCATACGGGATGGAGTCAAAAGCTTCTATTGACTTGGCAGAGAAATAGTTCTCCCTTTTCATTCGGTTTATCAGCCCCACAGATCTCTTCTTTGTCAAGTGAGCATCTGCTTTCGGAAAACTGTCAATACAGTCGGCGGGTAGCAACATAGAAGATGTTGCTCCACAGGCCCAATAATGATCCATGATCACTGCTGTTCCAAGACTCATCTTTGCTCCATCAAAGATCCGACTGCAGTTTTGATTCTCTCAGACTTTTCTTGTGCCATTTTTCTGAAGTACAGCTTTGAACTTTCCAAAGGCAGTATCTACAAGGGTCCTCCTCTGTCTTCGACCCAGGTTAACAGTTTAGCAAGTCTCAGCCACAATGGTTTGCACAGTACCTGTGCATTCCAAACAGTTCATTCAGGATGATAAAATATCACCCAGGCTCTGCAGATAACCACTCCTTCTTCCCATCCATTAGGTGATAGCACTGATCCCCAAATCTGCATCTGACCTCTGTTCTTTTATTGTCGATGTCTTCTTCAGTTATTCCTGGACTCTCAAGCTTTTTGCTTACTTCCCATCTGATACCAGCTCCTTTTACTTAAGGCTTTTCATATATGATCACATGATTCTTGGTATGAGCTCTATCTATTGTCTTTGTGTCTTGCACATAGTCATCCTCATCTGGATCTGTCCATTCAGTTACGCATTTGAGACAGACATCTCGACCCATGAACTGGCCTCTGCAGAGTGCTATGTGTAACAGACAAAGTGCTGTCTGGACATGTATTTCAAAAGCTATGAGGATCTTAGACTTCCCCATGCAATAAGACAGGAGTGCACACAAAAAGCATTCCTCATTTGAGGTCCTCCTTCCCACTTCCTTCATATGCTGATACCAAATGTTATTCCCCAAATGTGCTGTACTGCCCAGGTAATCATTTAGCTCATGATCATCTTCTTGAGCACTTCTCTTTGATCTTGTTCCTCTTTTATGACTTTCTATAACCATCTTATGTAACATGTCAGCATAGTTCTTTTTTACTAGCCCTCTTATAGACTCATTCATCAGTGGACTGGGTGTGTTAAATGTGCTACCTGTTTTGGAGAAAGTTCCAAAAGTTTCATCCTATCAACATAAATTTTAGGCATCAAAATATCTCGTATAATCTCCAAATGTGATCGCTTTCTATCTAAAAGGTGACCTAGGTTTATTCATCACAGGACCAGATGCCCTTGTGTGTACCTCTAGAGTAGGAACAATCACATTAGGTCTTGGATGCCTTGTAGTTGCCACATCTGTACCCTCCTCTTGTATAGGAGGATACACAGGAATCTTCACTCTATTTATGTCTACATAATAAGCCGTTCATACTGCAAGTGAGAGCAGTATTACTATAAACAAAATACAGGTGTAAATCGTACACAAACAGGACCACTTATAGCAATAAGCTTTGGCACATCGTGGACATCTCTCATGATCTGCCCATCTTTACTATTAAGGAAGAAAAAATAATCTTTAATGGGGCAACATCATGCACTCTTTCTGGAATCTGCTGAGTCGGCTCAAAAAGTTACTTAATCAGATTCAGCAGGCTGAATTATACAATAATGACTCAAATTTCCAACGGATGCCACAAATTGGCCTCTGACCAGACGACATGAAGATCTTCTTTCAGCATGAAACAAAAGTTCCTTAATTAGTAGACCTTTGGACCTGTCCCTCTCGCAAACTTTATTCAGTTCTCAGCATTCTCTCGGAGCATCCATTCACTTGGATAATGATGTTCCTCAATATTTTATTGAGTGCTGCATTGTTTCTCGGGTCTCTCAGGAATGTTTGGACATCGGTCTGTCTCCCAACAAGATGTGGACATGCCTCTATCAGATAACAGAATACCAAACCGGCCAATCTATATGCATTATCTGGTAACAGAGGCATTTGTGTTTTCCACACTAAACTCAGGAAGCTGAAGGATCTATTCAAGGATAGCTGCAACCAATCTTCTCACAATTGGACCATTCTTAGGATTTTGCAGAAAAAGATGAACATTAGTAGTTCTCCCCATCAGAGCAGGGAAGGTGCGCAAGATGAACAAGAAAACAGTAAGAACGATCCGGGACACGTTATCATTGGGCACCACCATGCATGCCTCTAAACAGGAACTCAGTAAGAAATGAATCTGGGTACTTCTCCCTTTTCCAATTGTCAAAAAGGAACTCCAGATTTGGCATATCTTCTTTTAATCAAGGCTTAAGCATGCCCAGTCCAATGTCAACACATTCCTGTGGCTCAAGAACAAAATAACTTCCCTTAACTCCTTTTTAAATGACTGAAAAGAGTACTCCGAAATAAGCCACAGTACAATGAACTCTTTGTCTTTATTTAGCAGCTTCTGCGTCCTTCTTCCTCTTCATAGACCTAGTCTGCACGTGCTGTGGTTCTACCCTGATGCTATCTTCGGGTGGGGGTGATGGTGATGTGGATTCTCTAGTATAGATCTTTACATCACTGAGGAATATCCAAGCACGTCTGCCTTGCACCTTGACTGCAGACGGCGCAATGTCTTCTACTATGAAGGGGCCGTTAAACGAGTTTGTGTCCCTCCTAGTGAAAATGCATATTAGGACCACATCTCCGCGGATAAGTTTAGGAAGACAAAGCTGGTCAACTCCAGCTGTTGTGGCATCTTCTTCTGTGTTCTGCGTTGCCCTACACCCCTTTTGCTTGAGCTGATCTGAAATGACAGAGATACTTGAAGTCATACGCGTAAGGTAATCACGTAGCTCTTTCCTAACAATTCTGCTGTTGGCTGGGCATCACTTCTAAACCTAGACAGAGGCCCTGTCACTATCTCATGCGGTGTAAGATGGTGGTCTGAACATGGCTGGTTTCCCAACGCATACAATGCCAGTTGTAGACCAATGAATCTATCCTTTCTTCAGGGTCAATTTGAATTTGACTATTCTCTCTTTAAGCAAGCCGTTGATACTGTTTGCTTGTGGGTGATACACTGATGATACGCTGATGAAAACATGTGCTTTATACTAAGCAACAATCTTATTTGTTCAAAGACTTCATTAACAAAATGAGGGCCATTATCTAATCTTGATACTTCACATATTCCCCATCTAGGAAACACTTCTCGTACTAAAAATGTAGTTGCACAAGTGGTGTCTGGGTGTGTACATGGTCCAGCTTCAATCCACCTTGAAAAGGAACATACTACCACAATCATATATCTGTATACATAACATTGCAGCATGTCGATATAGTCAATATGTAAATGCTGTAAGGGACCATTAGGTATCGGAATAGCTTCTCTAATTGTGCACAATGTGTGCCCAGCAGTAAACTTTTGACATATGATATAATTCACTATAGATAATGCAACATGTTCTACTATATTTGGAAGAAACCAATCCTCTGGTATAGTTGCAGTGAGGCTCTCTTTAGTGACATGCACGGAGTAGTGCAGCTGTTCCAACGCCACCCTTAATAAGGCTAGAGGCATCACCGGTTTACCAGTGCTTTCTTGTCGCCACAATGCCTCAGTGGGGTTTAAAGAACACCCTCTCTGCGTCCACAAGTCTTTTTCGTCTTGGGGTGCTTCCCCTTGGATTTCTCCCAACTGAGTTCTAGACAAATTATTATAACAATTTGGCACACTCATCATCACCACCATGCTTTCATTCACATCAGGCGTGTCAAATGGCATAATTACTTCTGTATATGCAATATGTTTTGTTTCCTCATCTGCTTTTTGATTTCCATATGAAGCAAAATCTGCCCTTTTAGTGTGAGCTACGTACTTTACGAATGCAATGACTACTGGAAGTTGTAGTGCTCTAGTGAGTCTGTCTAATAAGGCTGTGTGCTGTACCGGAGTGTCGTTAGCTCGAAGGTAGCCCCTCCTTTTCCAATGTGCTAGTCCTTCATGCACTGTTGATGCCACATAGGCGGAGTCACTGTACACTGTCACTTCCTGGTGTGCATGAGTCTCGAGCGTGACAATCAGTGCCACTAATTCTGCAACCTGTGCCGAAAAATGAGGCGATATTCGCGCACTTATCAGTACTTCAAACCCTCCATTGGCCGTGTGCTTTACCGCAGCGCCACCTGTATATATTTGTCCATCATTTTGATTGATTCTTGAAAAACCGTCAATAAAGAGAAATTCCCCAGCTGCCAATGCATTTTCCTTCACCCTTGGGAGCTCGTCATAGAGCTCCTCATAGTTCGAACAAACATGTGCGTGCTCATCCTCTGCCAGTGGTTCCGCTACAAACATGGCAGGATTCACTATTCTGCATCTGACTATTTTAATCCCTGGATTCGATATGACCACCTCATAGGCAGAAGTCCTTTGAGATGTCAACATGCCTTTAGGTTTCTCCAAGATGACAACTAATGTATGTTCAACCAATAAAGTCATAGAACATCCCATAACTATACTGGCAGCCTTCTCAATGATAAAGGCGGTGGCTGCCAAAGATTGTTCACAAGGGAAGTGACCCCTCAGTACTGGGTCTAAATCCCACTGTAATATGCAAGGGGATTGTACCCCAACGTGGTTCTCTGTGTGAGTACTGCTGTCATAACAGTGCCATTTGCACAAAAAGAAACAGAATTCCTCAGCATAATTAGGAATCCCTAAAACTGGAGCTGTGCAAATTGTCTGTTTTAATTCAGCAAACCCTTCTTCCATCTCCTCTGTCCAAACAATTTTCTCTTGATTTGCCTGTGCTATTTTCAGAGCTTTCAATAAGGGCCTTATGTATGAACTGTAATCAAAGACCCATGCTCTCACATAGTTACAAAGTCCCAAGAATCTCTGCATATGCTTTATCGTAACTGGCTTTACTGTTTTTAATATAGCCTCAGCTCTTTAAGGAGTAACCTTCTTTCCTTCATGTGAAATTAACTGGCCAATGTATAACACTTCTTGTTGACAATACTGTAACTTCTCTCTGTCAACTTTATATCCTTTGTCAGCAAGAATAATCATTAACTGAACAGAATCGTGTCTGCACTTTTCCTCTGTGGTGCAGCAGACCAATATGTCATCCACGTACTGCAACACAACACTTTCTTAATCAATATTGCTTAGGTCCATCTGTAGGACCCTATTGAAAATCGATGGGGACTCATAATACCCCTGGGGTAAACAAGTGCTTTTCAGGCGAGTCTGTCTGAACGTAAATTATGTCAAATCTTGTGAATCTTTATGCAATGGGATTGAGGAAAATGCATTTTTCAAGTCAATCCCAGTCAAAAATATCATGCTTCAACAGGTATATTACATAAGATTGTGACAGGATTAGGAACTAGAGGGAACTCGGCCTCTACAATCTGGTTATTCGGTCTCAAATCTTGAATTAAATGCCACGACTCTCCTTTCCCATTTTTAATAGGATAGATCGCGGTATTACACAATGACTCTGACGTCACTAAGATACCTTGTTACATCATAGCAGATATTGTCTGAAAAATACATTTATCTACATCTCGAGACATGGGATACTGTCATGCTTGAAGTAAAATTGCTCCTGGTTTCAGTTTAATCTTTACTTCCCCAGAACTCTTAAATAGGCCTACGTCATAGGGGCCTTTTGTCCATAAAGAAACTGGTATCTTTGCCATGTCCTCATCGGAATACTCAGGACGTTCCTGGGCTAACATCATCCTCTGAGGAACTTCTCGTTTAATTGCTCTCACCCAATAAGTAATACTTGTTTCAAAGATTACTTTGTCATCTGATGGATGATCTGTAAACAAGTCTTCATCCCTGACGTCCGTCAATCTATAACCCTCCCTAATGCTAATCATGGTGACCCATCGTCTGCCATCATAATTATCTCCATCAAGCATAGCTAATTCTCCTTGTGCTAGAGTAGCTTGTAACTCTAAAGGAACAATTTGTCCTTCCTCTTCAATCTTAGGTATCTTTGGCCTGAATAAAATTTCATCAGGTATCCTCACAGTGTTATCCACTAAGCCTGGCAGCCATGTCAGCAAAATGCGTACACCATAGTGAAACACTTCAGGTTCTAATGGCACTCCTTGTATGGCTGTTTGTCCTGCAAATGCCATAACAAACTCACCCACGTTTAAATAATACATTCCTGGTGTTGAGCACACTATGCCCTCATCAGTAAACGAAATTGTCATATTTAATTTGGTCGTTAAATCTCGACCCAATATATTGACAGGTGTCTGTCTTGAATATAATAACGGTACAGCCATGTCACACTCTCCCATAGAGACTGGTAGTGCGTCAGTGAAAGGAACTCTACTTGTAGCTCCTGTGAACCCTTGAGTATTCATGGCATTTCCAAACATCAAAAATGTCCCCTCTCGTATCTATGAGCGCGTCACAGCCTTGTCTACTAAAAAAGAAAAAAGATTTGCCTCCTATATTAACGTCAACCCTCGTTTCCTCTTGAGGATTATGCGTTACTGATAGTATTGAACACATCAAGTATCCCAGTGAGCTGTCCTATTGTCGGTACAGCCTCATCCCCGTACCTGTGAAAGGATTTCCTCCATCAACAGTGACACCCCCTATTCTAGAGTCATTAACTGCCCTGTGCTCATGCTTTGCTGTATCTGCATAGGTGACTGCTGTGGCTGCCCCTGGGGTGGATTCATTATTGCCTGTTGTGTTTGAAAGTCTTGCTGCACTCTCGTGTCTTCTATACTGTCTGATTCTAAGCAAACCCATCTCCATTCTGCTGCGAATATGCAGACGGGTTTGAAGTCCCCCCCCTCAAAAATGGACTTTTCTGCACAAATTCTTGACTTTTACAAAAGCGAGCCAAATGACTTGTCATACCACATGTCCAACATATAGGCAGAGGTCTCCACATCTGTCCTCCCTGCATGCCTTGATTATCATTCTGCATGTTCTGAAACCCACCTTGATTGTTCTGAAGTACCCTTGGTTATTCTGAGATTCTCTTCCTCGAAAACCTCCCCTTCCCCGTGGTATAAACCCATTATTATCTTGGTCAAACTGCCTCTGGTTATTCCTCTGTGGCATGTTTGCTGATTGCTGTGGACCTGTTCCATCTCCACTAGTCAATATTGCAACTTCAATGGCGGACTTGGAGAGTTTTTTCTGCACTAACTTTGCCTCTTCGCCTTTTCTAATATCGTCTTTCTTACAATTCTTTTCTTACAACAGCCTGCAATAATGCACAATGGCCAGCTAAATCTCTAACCATGGTTTTGCTTCCATGCCCACTAACTTCTTGAGCTGCTTTTGTACTGGATCTGGCAACCCTTGACATAGTATATGATAAAACACAGGTATAGATTTCCCCCAAGCTTCGCATGTCTCCAAGCTCCACTGCTCTTGAAAATTCTGAATGTAAACAAGCAGATCATCCCCTTCCTGCATCTTTTTTTGTCATCATAGCTCCCATATCTGATGTGTCGGGATACAGCACTCCAAGCGCTTTCCAAACTGCCGCTCTACAATTATTGAATGATGCTCCTACATGAGCAATGTTTACAGTGGTAACACCAGAATATCCTGCTTTTGACCAAACGTCATCAGCTCTTTCCCCAAGGATAGCAATTAAGAGACCCTTAATGTCCCCTATAGCCAACGTGTTTCCTCCAGTCATTTTCTCTAATTCATGTATCCATTTCCCAGCGCCAGCAGTTAAACCCGGGAGTTTGCACCTTAAATAATCCTTGTCCATTTGTGGCCAAGGTAAATACTGTGGTCTGGCCCCTCCCTTCTCTAACAAAGGAAATTGTGAGACCCCAAATTCGCTCTCATCTCCCATTGTTTGCCTATCCATTGCAGGGACAATGGTTCTGCTCCTCCTTCTTCCTGTCAGTGACCTTAACCTGCTCAAATACGGTGCCGATTCCCCTCCATGACATGGGTTCGCTCTTTGGGTGGCAGATCTAGCCACGTCATTGATTCTGACGCCTGAGATATAGGTAGGTCTAAATCTGACCATCTGACTTCCTTATCTATTGTAAAACATCCCTCAAGTCCATATGTGTTACCTCCCTCCTCCCCACAGAAGGCTTCTCTGTCTTTGTCTCACATCTCCTGTGAGAAAACTAGGGGGAGATCCGAAAGGTCCACTCGCGTGGACTCCTACCTTAGTTATGGGAAAAACTGAAAGTTTGCAATATAGGGAAGGTAGGAAAAAGGAATGTCAACAGTTACTACCTCTCTTAGTGATAAATTCGCATTTTGAAGAAGTATATAAACTTTAATATGAAGTTATTTTTAAGATAGACATGGTACATATATTAATACATATAAAATTCATTTTCAGACACTCTAAAATGTATACACAATTGAGACATTGACAAAAACTGTTTCAGACATAGTAGTTCTAAAAAATTAGAAGCATATATTAATATAGCTGTTTGCATGTAATCTTTGCTGTGAGTCCTTAATTTATGCAAGGTTTTCGATCTTTCTAGATCTCTAGATATTTTAATGCAATCTATTTAAACTTTTAGATTGCCAACTCATCATGTTTCAGTCCTCTATAACAAGTGCTGGGACTTTCTTCAGAAGTAGTCATAGACATCAAAATAGAGTGGTCAAGCAAATGGTCTGCGATCTTCCTTAGGTGAAGAATCTTTGGTTAAAAAAGATGTTTGTTGTAGTAACTGTTGACAAAACCGAAAACCAAAATCAGTATTATATTTAATATTCTGGCAACACAATTTAAGGTGTTGAGGAACTGGACAAGATAGATAAATTACCTGTCCGTTCTATTGTAGGAACTCCCTTGGCGGGTAGAGACAAATCCACATTAGTTGGGCATGTTCTCTTGCAGGAAGTATGTATTCTTCCTTTAATACCTACAATGGGTAAAGTGAGGGAGTAGTTAGATCTGCCTTTCCTCTATTAGTCGGGGCTAAACAAAGCCATATAGACTAGTCTTCATTATGGTTTAAGAGTTTGTTAGAACTTGGATATTCTGCCTTATTTTAAAATGTAACGTCTACCTTTGAAAAAGGTTGGTAGGAGGTTACACTCTGATCCTTGCCAGTCGGGTGATTCCTCGTGGCTGGGAGTGTGAAATATGCGAAACTTCTATTTTTCAAAATTCGTGCCGGTACGTGTTTTGTGCGGCATCTAGAGGGTGGGAAATCCAAATTAGTTATGCAATTATATTGGGTATCGAGATAAGGGAATTTACTGTTAATGTGGGACTATTTACCTTTTCGGCGAAACAGGTGGACGCGTGTGTGTCCTTTCTTGGCAGATTCTTTGTTCTTAACGTGAGGTTAGAGTCCTTCTGTGTGCCCTGGCTGCAGTTGTCAGTATGTAGGGCCGTGTTAGTGGAGCCGAATGACGCCTGGTAATGCCGGAAGACCGCCAGTGTTGGCCGCCATATTGGGTGTATAAATTCGGAATTAACCGAAAGAGCTTGATTTTCTCTGTTGTCCTTCTTTTGTGTTGTTAAGACTTATTAGGAACTTAAATGAGAGGCTTTTATCCTATAGTATTCTACTGACATAGAGAGTAGTTTCACTGTCATAAAAAACAGTTCCTGGCCTGCAAAAATTCAATTTTTCGTCGGGTTTTTCGTAATTCAGATTTATCACCGTTTCATCGTATTTTTCGTAGTTCAGATTTTTAGCCATTCAATTGACTCATTGAGCCCTTTCTTGTCGCTCTGTGTTAAAAAAATTAACCTTTGTTCTTTTTTTGGGAGAATTCTACTTTTAGTGAAGTGGTCGTTCCCTTGTACCATTAGGAGTATAGTCCATTTGAAATCTTCATGTCATGTTTGACTTCAGAAAAGTGCTTTACTAAAGGAGCATTTGGTGTTTTATTCTTAAGGCAGCTTTTATGTTCCTGCATTCTAACTTTTACTCTTCTGTTTGTCTTCACCCATTGTAGGTATTAAAGGAAGAATACATACTTCCTGCAAGAGAACATGCCCAAATAATGTGGATTTGTCTCTACCCGCCAAGGGAGTTTCTACAATAGAACGGACAGGTAATTTATCTATCTTGTCCAGTTCCTCAACACCTTAAATTGTGTTGCCAGAATATTAAATATAATACTGATTTTGGTTTTCGGTTTTGTGAACAGTTACTACAACAAACATCTTTTTTAACCAAAGATTCTTCACCTAAGGAAGATCGCAGACCATTTGCTTGACCACTCTATTTTGATGTCTATGACTACTTCTGAAGAAAGTCCCAGCACTTGTTATAGAGGACTGAAACATGATGAGTTGGCAATCTAAAAGTTTAAATAGATTGCATTAAAATATCTAGAGATCTAGAAAGATCGAAAAGCTTGCATAAATTAAGGACTCACAGCAAAGATTACATGCAAACAGCTATATTAATATATGCTTCTAATTTTTTAGAACTACTATGTCTGAAACAGTTTTTGTCGATGTCTCAATTGTGTATACATTTTAGAGTGTCTGAAAATGAATTTTATATGTATTAATATATGTACCATGTCTATCTTAAAAATAACTTCATATTAAAGTTTATATACTACTTCTAAATGCGAATTTATCACTAAGAGAGGTAGTAACTGTTGACATTCCTTTTTCCTACCTTCCCTATATTGCAAACTCACATCTCCTGTGCCCAACTCATGTGACTTCTCTCCTCTGCGTCTCTATCCAGAGTCAGTCCTTTGGCTCAAAACTACACAATGCTCCCTCTTTGTCGTACAACTGTGCACTCTCAAGTCGATAATTTTTAGCCTTTCCCTGCCATACTTTCTTGGTCTTCATATCATGATAGACATTATCAATTGCGTCCCCAATGCTTCTAGTGTCAAACTGATCCTGTAGATTTGCTCTAGACAGTCCTGCTATTAGCTCATGTTCTGGGAAGAACTCTTCTAAATCTTCCCATTATACTACTGGATCAGGATCCATTACTTCCTTCTCCATGCAATCAAGATCGCGTGCTTTCTGTTTTCTCTTTCGTTCTATTTCATTATCAAACTCTCTTTGTTTCCTCACTTCCTCTCGTACCTTGTCTTCCTCTTTTCTTTTCATGTCCCTTCATATTTCTTCATCTCTACATCTTTGCATTCTTTTATCCCTCAATTTCTGTTCCTCTTCTTCCCTCTTTTTTATCTCTAGTCTTTTTTGCTCTTCGATCGCCCTCTGTCTGTTGTCATACTTTCTCTGTTTCTCTGCTCTTTCCTGTTTCCTCAGTTGCTCTTCTTGATACAACTGTTCCCGTCTTTGTCTATCCTTTCTTTTTGCCCCATCGTCTTTCAATCTTTCTTCCCTTTCTTTATCCTTTTTATCCTGCTTGTCTCGATCTTCCTTTTGCCTTACGTCCTCAATGCTTTTACTATCGAGCTTGAGCAAAATCTGACCACCTTTACATTAGTTCTGTATAAGTGCTAACTCATCAGCCTTATCCTTTTCTCCTTTCCATCTCTTTATTTCTCGTCCTATATCTAAGGATGTACTTGGTCATTTACTTCTCTCCTTACCGCGTCTCTCCTTTTCCCTCGGGACTTTAGAGATTACATCTTTCTCAGTATTTTTCTCTGGACCCTCCTCACTGCATTGCGCAGCCGACTCATATGCCGGGTTGCTGTACCCTGTTGCTGCCTTGAGCTCCCTTAATGGGTACAGCCCATCATCCTTTTTACTATCACTGTCTGCTTCAGGCGTGGCGGGTGGAGCGGAAGGCTCCTCACCCCCCTTTGTGCATACATTAAGTATCCAATCTACAGGAGGCAGGTCCTCTCTCCTCGTGGTCCATTTTCCAGAGCTCTAAGCTCGCTAGTCGCATTTCTAACTTTTTCCCCGAATATGCAGCATGAAAATATGTCATGATATGCTGCAAAACTGCCTTTGATAGCGATCCCCCTTGTGGCCATGGCATGAACATTTTGTCTGCAGTTTCTTTAACCCATTCTGCACGGTACTGTCTAAGCTTAGGTTCATGTTTCGGCAGCTGTTTGCAAAGGTGTATAAGCGGAGTAGTATCCTCCATTTTGACAAGTCACTCTTTGACCGTCAACACTCAATGTTTACTCTTTGCAAATTTCAAAAATACCCTTTCAAGAAAATAAAACAATATGAGCGTGCAACAATCGTTGCAGCTCCAAACCCTGATTATCACATTTTTTGCTTTAATCTGCTAAAAATACCATAAATTCAAGTTCGTTAAAATACACGCTTAGTTCTTTAACTTTCGTGTTTATCCTCTTTTCTTTTCTCAATTTCGTCTATTATTTCATCATTATTAAACAATCACATAAAACAAACAGACAAAACAAACAGACTCGGCCGGCCACATATTTCTTAGCGTTGCTCCTCAAGACTTCTCCTGCCTCTAAAAATACTCCTATGGAGTTTGAACTGCCCTCTTTAAACCTGTCTTTTACCGGGTTCGACTCCTACTTCTACCACTATGGGATTTTAGGTGCTGTTCCTTCTGTTATGTCGCAGGTATCTAGGCATACTCTAGCATACTCTTTGTCATGGACTCCCTCACAATACTTCTTAATTGCTTGGCCTCCTTTCAAGTCAATTTTACGCAATATTTAACACATATCATTCTCATCACACTCATTATTCTCAAGTAGCTTTATCCCCACCTCCCTCCATTACTCGTTTTCTCTTTATCACTTTCTTCACCCACTGCCCTTTCACACTTTTGCCACCTCACTCAGTTTTACTCACCATTCAAATTTTTCGACTTCCGACTCTCTGGATCATACGCCTCCTCAATACCCTCTCCAACTTTCCTTTTGATCAGCTTCCTGTAGATTCCGGGAGGGGTTTCTGCATGAAAACAGGTATAACCTGGCTTGCAAGACTTTATATTACATTAAACTGCTATCTACAGGGAGCTTCAAATACTTTCAGCCGAAAGGCAGAGGCTGTGCGATATTTCCGGGACTCAAAAGCTTACTTATCTCAATGGGTATCTAACCATTCACTTAGCTACCCCGTGAACTGGGGTTCCCAGCCCTTTAAGATGAGATAGCAATACCCTTGAGATGGATGGGGATGCAGAAATTATTCAAACATCAATAATCGAAACAACTCAGGTAGTTGGCAAAATGAAAATTGTTTTAATATCAATTATCTTAAAGAAGGAGTACAACGGACATCAACGGATGTCTCAACACAACATATCTCAATGCATCTTAAAAAAAGCTTGATTATATAATAGAAAATCATCATATGTGACTTTAACCTGCATATTACTAGCATCACCCTACGTGGCAAAATACAAAACCTAGTGGCAAGTGCGATAGGGTCTAAGAAAACATCTAAGTATACGATCCATAATCCTTTAGGCAGTGGAATAAAGTGATAGGCTTCTTAACATCAGGTGGGGCAACTAAGTCCTCCCTTCAAATAGGTCACTATGAACATCACTAAATATACAATGTTCTATTGGTTAAATAACTTTAGGACCCTTGATCGTGCGGTCCGCTATCATTGGTTGGCTTCTAACCTCTGTTAGTACCTTCCCGTCTACATATAGCAGCATGCAGGCTGAGCAGCCAGGTGCTGATGAGCTTGTTTTACCCATAGCTTCCCACCAATCAGCACATCCATCCATCATCACCTCAGAGGTCTGCTGTCAATTAGGACTTTGAACTTGTCCTTGGGAGTGTTCTTTGTTGTGGGAAATTCAGGGGAGTTAAGGCACACTCTGCCCTTGTGCGTAGGTGTGACCATCATGCTCGTCCAACTTCTTCTCCCCACGTGACTGAAGATCATGAAATTGAACTTCTAGTGCATTAAAATACAATTTTCTAACAGACCTCTGGCGTCTTCTTGTTTCCGCCCATGCCTTTTGAACAGGAGTTTCATTCTTTCACATGATTTGTATCCAATGTCAGCTCACCCCAACCTGATACAGCCTTGGCTTCTTGGCTCATCCAGCCTCCCCTTTCTGAGATTTGCCTGTAATTTCACTTCTTTCTCTAGCTGTGACATACTGGAAAAGTGGCCGTACTTCTTTTGCTCAGCTCTGCTATTTGTATGTAGTGGAAACATCCATTCTTTATTCACTTATATATATGTATTGTTGGCGCATGCTGCAATCTATTCACTATAAAGCTAACCTCAAGAATACTTTGTCTACTTGCATTTCTTTGCATATGTACACGTGTAAAACAGATCAATATTTTCATCATTCTCGTTGTATAAGCTTCTTTATCTTGATCCCAAAAAGTCACTTATCTTCAATACTTTCTTGATGCCTTATAGAATTGCATGCATTCTCTCGTCTCTGCATATCTTCGTATGCGCATCAGCTCTGCTCTGTATGTCATCATTTTTTTTCTTTCATTTATTTGTCCTGTTTCTTTAAGAATTTCATTCGAACCACAATCACATTGTCTTGCATGCAGGTATGGTTTTCTGAATGGGAACCTTGCTTCCATGATTCTCCTTGGTATCTGTAGTTTCAATGGCTCTGTACGTGTCTCATACTCTGGCTCCCTACATATAGCAATATGGGCGAGGTGATTGAGGTGGGGTTAGTCTACTGGCATCGCTATATCAACAATGTTTTTACAATCTGGAGAGGGTCGCACAAAGAACTTGTACAATTTGTAACATGGATGAATCAACAAAATGAATATATTAAGTTCACAGTGAAACAAGATAAAAACAGAATGCCCTTCTTAGACCTAGAAATTGCAAAGACAACAGAAGGCACTTTAGAGACTGTTAACTTGATTCATGGAAGTGTTTTATAATGGCATAATGCCATAGGAAAACGTTCTGTGAATTAGGGCTTGTACGTTTTTATAAAACTCACTGATAAGAACATGTTATGAAAATATAGCAGTTTCCACCCTTTAAGTTTAAAAGAAAGTCTGCCCGTAGGACAATTTCTAAGAAGAAAAAGAAATTGCACACAACTAGCAGATTATGAACATCATGGAAAAGCCCTAAAAGCATGATTAAAAGATCGGGGTTATCCAAAAAAGACAATCCAGACAGCGTTTAAAAGGGGCAAGCATGCAAATAGGGACACATGTCTAAACCCACAAAAAAAAGAACAGTTTGGACAAAATCACGTGCGTCAGCACCTTTAGTCCCATTAGCAATTGCCTAAGAAAAACCTTTCTAAAAAACTGGCACATTGTGAAAGCCCCCGACTTCAACCCTGAGCCCCCAAGGTTTGCTGTTAAGAGTCAAACAAATCTAAAAGACAGTCTAGTACACATCTATACCGACTACAAATAAGCTGAAGTAAGACAAACAACTTCATGGGATTTCCCGCATGTGATAGGCCACTTTAAATGCAGCAACTGCTCGGTCTGTTCTCTAACAAAAAACATCAAGAGTATAGATCTCAAAGGGAAAGAATGGCGTTTAAACAACTTCAGAAACTGTTTCACTCAGTGGGTGGTATATGGGATTAAATGTCCATATGACCTTTTGTATATTGCCAAAACCAAATGCCAAATATGCTAACGAATCTGCGAGCACAGAGCGTGCATACAAAATGAAGGGATAATTAACCTCTAGTGGCACATTAGATATGCTAACAACACAAAGCAACTGAGATGTTTTGGTTCATAATTCAAGTAATGAAGACTTCGGTTCGAAGGGGCGATTGAGATCTAGCCCTAAAAAAATGTGAACAAAAATGGATCTATAACCTTGACACAGTTAGAAATGGTCTCAATTTTTCAGTAGTGTGGGGAAACTTTATGTAACTATGTGAGCGACTAAAGGATAGTGAAACTTCCTCTTGTTAGGATCTCTCCTGAATAGATTAAAAAATATGCGCACATAAGAACAGGTAATAAGTACATCAATAAACATAACACTTTCATTGAAAGAAAAGAAGTATAACTATAATATTAGTTTCGATATCACCAATCTGCTTTAGAGTGTAAAACATAAGATAAACTGACTATGATGGTCTATATACACCAATGGACACACTAGAAAATATCAGGTTCAAATTGAAGATTCCTTTGATAATCATTCCCGAAATTTTAAAACAGAAGGACAAATGCACACCCTCAGTGTAAAATCCATCTCATATATGACAGCATGGCTGCGATCAATAGCAACAAAAAAACACTGACAGGTTACGGTGCAATATCTATTTTATGTTATGAGAAGATCATGTAACAAGTAAAGAAGAGATGTAAAGACACGTTAGAATGTCAAATCCTATAATGGTAGAACGTTTTGCTAAGATTACCTCGGAACAAAACTATGCTGTGACAATGAGATGCATCAATTTATAAACACATGTGTGCTCGTCTGTTTAGGTGAAGTTAGCATCCCAATATGGCGGTGCGACAGCGACAACAAAGCATTTAAGAAAACGCTGTGGCATCACCAATACAAACAGTGTTACGTGATCAGAAAATTTGGGTCACGTGACTTAGGAGAAACATATATAACCACTGCGATAGAAACAGCAGATTGTTTAACAGTGTCCCTCACTGAATGCGATCAGGAAGGTAGAAAGAATGGCTGCGAATCGAGAAACAAATAAGTAAGTTACAAACTGCTGCGATGTTTATGGCCCGCATGAAAGCCTTAAGATAGAAAATGTCATGTGGTTAAAAACTATGTGGGCAGTCACATGAGTTTGATAAAACAATATCATACTCTGGCAGTACTTAGAGCAATTAACAGTTGACGTCATACCTTTATATTATAACAAAAGAAGGTAAAAAAAATATGTGGATAAGATCCAGGGGTGAAAAACAATAAAAGATGTCCGGCTGTGAGTGCAAAGGCACAGCGCATTGTTGAACACACAAGATAAGAAACAATACAGCCCTGTGATAACAGGTCAGTACATGGAAATAAAATGTCTAATAATATGACAACTGCTGTGGTTAAACAAGAAAACCAAGATGCATTTGTGACTTATTACCTGTTGCAGGTAATATCAAGCAGCCTTCCATCGAATAAAGGAAATAATAACTTTGAGGATAAAGAAGCTAAAATCTGAGTGTTTATAAAAAGCAGGTTAGTGCCCACAATAGGCTGACACTGTAGGAGCCACGCACATGTGTTTTTCTCCTTTTCTTTTTAACTTTAGGTTTTTAACTTAGGTTTTATGTGTTTGTATTGTAGTGTTTTGGAGACAATGACACCCAAGGGGTTCCTATGAATTGTTTCGCAACTATATGAGAAATATCTATGTCCTCACTACGGCCATAATACTGAGAAAAGACGCTAGGGATAGCGTCCCATTTATTATATAAACGCCGAAACATATATAGACAATCCAAATGGCTTGAAATATTTTGTCTCAGATAACAGAGATTACAATAAACGACTCCTGGAGATAAAGAATGTTGTGACTCTTTGAGAACAGAACAACATAGCAGGACTCAAAGTCACTAACATCTACTCTCATGTGTCTATGGTGCGATTTCTTAAAAAAACTAATTTAGGTCTGCAAAATAATTTTTTCACTTACTAACCCCACTTCTTTGTAAAACATTTTTATAAAGATGTAGATTTGTTCTGTGTAAATGTGCCTGTGAAAAAGGACACATGAGTAATCTTAACTGTTTTTATGTTGATGAATGAGAATATGAATAACATTTGTTTTATTTTGTAAATGCTGGAAATAGCATGTGAGACCTATCTACAATTGATGTAGTTATAAGGTGAAAAGGTGGTGCACTTACCGAAACAAATTGGATTTAGATAGGGGTAATCGCTCTCACTCTCTTTCATATTTCACATATATTCTTCCAAGTGTAAGATCGATCCCCTGAAAACAAAAATAGGGAAGCACCCATATATTATTACCGTTATCAATGGAGACAACCCTTGATATATTTCAAGTTCTCGAGACCCCTGGCCAATTCACTATTTGAGGCTTTTCAATCTATGGCAGAAAAGGGGACGTGAATAAGTTTAGGACTTGTATGAGGGCACTACTGGAAGACATTTTTTCCTCAGACATGGAACTCAGTTTGTACCCAGAAAAGGCAAAATTCAAACTATTCCAGGACGATTGGAGGTTGACCATGGAGGCTCTGTCTAAATATTCACTTTACAGAGAATATGCCCAATTCCCCAGGAAAAGGGGGGACCAACCCTCTTACCTTGCCCAAAGACCCGGCAGGTTTTCCTACGATTCAAACTTAATCAATTCCACTCTAGAAAGCTAACTAGGCACTGTTCTACACCTTCTCATGGTATGGGGATTCCCTTAAATTGCAGTTTCTGTAAACTTCACGAGGTTACCGAAAGTCTTAAACACAGGGTGTTGGACTGTAAAGTACTCAGTAAAGACAGACAGACTGCTTTTGTCAAGGAATGGGAGAGTTTTTCGTCCGAGTTCTCCAAATTTCTCTCTGGCTGTGTCTGTGTTGCCTTCTAGTCTTAGACGCCGATGGGCCAGCAACTTGGTGTTTCTTCCCCTGAGATGAGTGCCGCCATTCAGACTCCAGCTTTTCCACAGTTGCTCAATTTCCCATTTTTAATCAATTTCTCCTTTTTAATTGAATGCCACTTTCCGTGCAATGCACGCAGTTTGAACTGTGCGTGTCACAGCTTTTCCTCCAATTCATGAGGTCCTTTGGGAAGCGTTGTGAGTCAGCCCTACAGGTAAGAGTCATAAAGCGAGATCTGAATAAGGAACCAAAGTGGGTCACCTCTCACTCACCTGTTTCTAATTTTAAAGCATTGGCAGCACTACAGAGCGGCGCATTTCATTCATTTATTTGCATTTCCACTCTGAAAAAGGGAAGGACATGTAAAAACAGCAAGTGCAGTGACAGGTCTTTTAAAGGTTTGTCATTGGAAATGCGCTTAATGAGCTAAAGTGAGTAGGGAGCCCACCCCAGCCTCCACTCACTTTAGGCGTCAGGAAAGAACCAAAAACTAATGTATGCAAGGGAGGGCGGAGAAACGCCTTAGTCATATTCATGGATTCTCAGCTGCCAACCCCTTTCCTCCCTAATGGCACTGTAGCCAGAGTAGAATGCCACAACCCAGAGTTCCATTGTCCAAGGGAAGACAGGGAAACTGTGACGAATCAACTTACAGGGCACCAGTGGTCCAGGGCTGAATATCAGTTTCTAAACCATCAATCAGCCCCACAACTCTAACACACCAGAAAGGATCCGAACAGATTGGAATAACAAACACATTATAAACCTCCTTGTCCAATGTAGGTACGTGGACGGAACAGCAGGAAAATCTCCAAAAGGTCATTGATTGTTGGTTAGTTGCAACACAGCAAAAATACAATTATTATCCAATGATAAAAAGAGTACCCAGGCAAGGTTCTTTGCAACGCACCGATCAGGTGGCCTAGGTAAGTCACTGTACCCTGGGCTATCTGGCATTTTGTGGCCTTGATAGTCAGACATGCGTTCTGCGGCAACTGAAGTACTTGTTTCAGGTGGGATAGTTGTTCCTCCCAGCTGTGGCTGTACACAGCAATGTCATCTAAATAGGTGGCACTGAAGTTTTCCAGTCCAGACAAAACCTGGTTAACCATCCTCCGAAAAGTGGCAGGGGCATTCTTCAATCCGCAGGGCATCACAGTGAACTGATAATGTCCTTCTGTGGTTGAAATAATGACCTCTCCCTCGCTCTGTTTGTCAAGCCGACATGCCAACCCTACCGTGAGGTCAAAGGTACTCATGTACTTGGCAGCGCCAAGCCTGTCAATGAGCTCATCTGCCTGAGGAATAGGGTGTTGTAATTGAGCCCCCTGTAGTCCACACAAAAGCAGACATCACTCTTCCCACAACTGTTTCTTAGGGACCAGCACCACTGGGCTAGGCCAATGGTTGTGGTATGGCTCTATCACTCTTAGGGACAACATCTTTAAAAATTCCTGTCCAGTGAATTTTGCTCTTCACCTGATTACTGTCTCCAGTGTACACATCATGTAGTGCACCAATCTGCTCGACCTAGAGTCAGCGAAAATAGACCAGCACACTGTCCTAGTAAGTGATGACAGTCTGCCAGCTGCTGTTCCGATAGGTCTGTTGCAAGGTTGACACTTTCAACTGACCCTTCTGTGGCTTCAGTGTGCAGGAAGTTGTGAAAGACCCTGCATGTCAGGGTTGTGAAAGGTCCTTTCATGTCAATGAGATAATTTACCTCACTGACTTTTTCGAGTAAGGTCCAGTCCACTTGTCCTGAAGGGCACTGGGTTTGACAGTTTCCATAAACCACACCCAGTGACCTGGAGAATACACTGTCTGTGTTGCCTTCTGGTCGTGCCACTGCTTCATCACTCTCCTGACTGCCCCTTAGATTGATTATCGACTGTTCCATGTACTCTGTCATTCTAGACTTAAGGCCAAGTACTTAGTCCCCCACATATCATGTGGGGGATGAGGGGTTGCCCTCCCAAACCCCTCTTTCACTGGACTGAGGGGACGTTGTATAGGGTGTCCAAACAGAAGCTCAAAGGAGCAAAACCCTACTCTGTTCTGTTGTACCTCCCAGTAGGTGAACAGACAGCATGGCAGGAGATCATCCCATTTTCTCCTCAGGTGCTCTTCCAACCACTCAACAAGCTCATTTGTTTGTGGATTGAAGGATGTAGAGTACTGGTAGGTGACTCGACACTCTTCCCACATAGCCTTCATATACGCTGATATGAAACTTGTTACCCTGTCAGAAACTACTTGCTTGGGGAAACCAACATGGGAGAATATCTCAATCACAGCCCTTGTAACAACAGGGGCTTTGATGCTCCTCAGAGGGACAGCCCCAGAGTATCTGCTGGCATGGTCTACCACCACCAAGATGCATATGTTCTTTGAGTTGGTTTGGGGATCCAAGGTACTCACAATGTCCATGCCTATTCTCTCAAAAGGCAGCTCAACCACAGGTAGTGGAATTAAGGGGACATTTGTGGTACCGCCTGACTTGCTAGAAGCTTGATAATTCGGGCAGGACTGGACAAATTCCTTAGCTTTTACGCCAAACTGCAGCCAGTAAAAGTGTGCAGACAACCGGTCTAATGTCTTAGTCACCCCCAAGTGGCCCGCTAAAGGAATCAGGTGAGGCAAATCCAAAAATGAAGTTGAGCTTATGACCCTTAGGTACGTGCATATGAAATGGATGAGATTACAGCAGAATAATTCTGAGTCCAAATGACCAAACCAACTCAAGAAGTTGGCAAAGTACTATTTTATTAACAATTATCTAAAACAATGAGGTTACAATGAACATCAACGGACGTACTCTCAGTCTCTCAATGATCTCAACAAAAAATACAATTCTTATAGTAATAATGCATCAGAGTGATGTCATACTACATTGCAATAGTGAAAAACCTATCAAGAGTAGGGATTAGTTAAGGGAAAAATCTAGATATATACTTATATAATAGCTAAGATTATTACTGGCTGTGCGATATGAGGTGGACAGTTTATGCCTACCTCTTAAAACATGTAATCTCAGAAACATAAGATACAGTTTCTCATTGGTTTTACAGCCTATAAGGTCCTTCGTTATATGAACTAATACAATTGGTTGGCACGCTTGTGCCATGTGTGGAACATTTGGTTCATTTAGCATCACGTAAGCCCAGACCCAGGTGCAGGGAGATAGGACATGAAGCTACCTCACCAGCCAATTAGCCCAGCATCTCTCATCAACCATGCCTTCTTCCATGAAATTGTCTTTGTACTTGGCCTTGTTAAGTATTCTCGTCTTTGGGAATGCACATGAGTGAGGGTGAAGTGGAGAATGGGAGAACACCCTCCCCCCAGTCTCATCCAGACCATGGCCTAGGGGACCACGGCGCAAACACCCCCCACGAGAGGAGTTCGAACAATTCCCTTCCTTACCAGATGACAAAGTATCCTGCTTCAAAGGCATACACATACGAGGAGCATGCCCACTAGCACGCCCTGGTCAAGCCGACGCATGCGCCATGGAACAGCTCAATTAGACACCAACCACGAAAATCATCATCGTCCAAGATGCCATGACGACATAGCCAACAGACAAGAACACACGTGCCACCATGCACACTGGTCACTCACACACCAACCCACACGAAGAATATACTCAGTGTTATGACGTAGCAGACTGACATACCCACGGACATGCATCCTTGTTATTTTTCACATAGGCCTTCTACATAACCGCACAAATGCAAGACGCCTGAAGAGCTCGTGTATATGCTTGCTGATGCTTTCTCGCTACCTATCCCTATGAAGACACCATCATATTTACCTAATGCTGCGTATAACACTCTGTCACCCCACGACCTCCATAGTATGGATTATGTACCGCCACCCACAAATTAGGCCCAAGTAGGCCACAAGCAAGAGTCCCCAGGCAGGAGCCTCGCAAACGAAAATCCTCCCAGAAGGAAAATGCAAGTGCTGACCATGCAGAACGAGCCCCCAACGAGAGCCCACAGCCAAGGCCGCGATGTTGCAACCCGCAAGCCGCGCGCTCAGCACCAAGGTTATACCTGCCGGTGCAAAGCCCTCAGAGGCAGAATACAAAATCTAATGCTCATAATTCTACTCCAGCTACGGTCTCCCCACACGTCACCAAGCTGAACTGACAAGGTGCCAAGCTCACGAGACAGAGAATCACCAGGGTCCCACGTCTGAGACACAATCTGCAACAACGAGCGACAAGTTGGTCACCTACAGCGATGGGAAAGACATGCACACCAGCCCGTAAACAGACCTGTCCATTGTCCACCACAAACACATAGTTGCACATTGTTGCCAATGTCAGGTACACCGCGAGCTGGGAACGGCGATGGTCCCAGGCTTGGGGGCTCACAGGAGAACCAATCAGAACACAAGGGGCTCATCACTGACGCCATCACTCTTAGCCAATCACTAAGGGTCCCCTTGTAACAATTCCAATGTAGCAACTGTTAGGGACGGCCCAAGTGTACCACCTGACCCGTCCTTATCCACTAACATTTTCTCCCATAGGGTAACTATACTAACCCTACCACTCGGGGAACCAACCCGAAGTGGCAATAGGTTTCGTGATGATTTTCCCAGGTGACGCAAGTAGCGCGTCATACTGTTGCAAAAAGGGCCTGCGAGCCCCACTAATGACGAGAGCCTCTCTGGATGCATACGGTCTGAGTGTATCCCTGCCGTTACTCTAATAAACAGCAGTTATTATCTTGCTCTTGGGTGTGTCTCATCCTCCTTTTGGGACGCAGGAGGAGTTGGGGCCTCCCCAGCCCTGGAGGTCCGCGCACGGCCTTGCCGGCCCCCGGGAAAATTCACCCCGACAAGTTGGAGGCACTGCTGAGATCTGTTTAAGGTATATTACCCTGAGAGCATCGTTCCAAGGCCTCTTGCAACGAGGCAACCCGGCAGAGCGCCCCCCTCTGCCGTTGCCCACTTTGAGGACTACAGGACCATCGCAGAACTGCGAGAAGACCGGACAGCGCAATCCGGGTATTGGCCCTCGGGAGCCGACTTCAGAAGAATCCCGCCCGCGGTTGGTGAGTTTCCAGACGTGGTACAGACGAGGGGAGGTGGCGAGCTGCTTTGGAGGGATGCACGCGGTCGAGCGGCCCCAGTTTACGAGGACTTGGTGAGTATGACACGCCCAACCAATAATGTAATGTTGTGTTGGAGGGGGGAAGAATTGTGATAAGGGTGGCGGAAGGTGTTTACAGTGTGTTGCAGAAGATTTGATTAATATGTGGTGATAGACAAGTGAGTGTTACGCTCACCTGGACCCCACAGGGGTGTCGATCAGACCCGGACAGCTGCGGTCTCCTTCAACATGATGCGTAGTGCAGAGATGACTGTCTGGACTGGCCCGCCTTGTCTTGTCTGCTGGACCCGTAGAAGTATTTTCCTGCAAGTGGAGACAGGGATTAACCACCTGTGGGTTTTAGTGATGGCCTCCCAACTGTTCTTGCTCTCCCCCACTAATCACCTCCGATATCACCTTAGTAACCTCACCTTATGTTCGTAAAAGATGAGCTCTCGATCCTGCGTGTCTTGCAGGGGCGCGTAGATACCAGTTACTTCACTGGTTTGAAGGCGTTGGGAGAGTTCCGGTAAGTATTGACTCTGAAGTCCCTGGCGGGATTGGTAAGTATCAAGTTCAAAGAGTTCAATGTGCCCGATGTTCACTCTTGTCCCCTTCCTTCCTTAAGTTGCAACTGAGTTCGTGAGAAGAAGGTCTCGTAGCTGCTGCTGGCGTTCAGGTAAGAGTCTGTGTTACCCAACGCTGTCCGGTAACTATTGCATGCGTTAACGTGTTGTTTTTCTCCCTCTTTACAGATGCGGCATATGAAAATGTGGAGAGTTATGGAATAATACCGCCGGTGGTAAGTCTATGGTGTTAAGAGGTTGTAATTGTTGATTCCCTTCGCTCACCTTGTTTTTTCTTGTGTCCCCTAGGTGCTGGATTACGGCGAAGAAATGATGGAGACAGAGCCAGATTGAAAGATGCTGTGAGAACTGGTGAGTATGGCGCCGTGCTGGAGCTGGCGAAGCGACGCGTGCAGGACTGATGTACTTTCCAGATCTGGAGATGAAGTGGTTCCGGAATTAGGTGAGGAATTTGAAATAAGTTCATTTTCTAACCTTGTCCTTTTCTTCTTCTTTATTCTAGGAGCTCCGGATTCGAGGCGGGCGTGGCAGAAGACTGGATGCTGGCTGCAGGCACGCGGGCGTGGCAGAAGACTGGATGCTGGCTGCAGGCACGGTGAGCGTCACGCTGCTGGATGCAGAATAACGTGAAGCATGTGCTGCTGTTCGGGTGTGGTTTAAATAGCCTCCAAAGTAGTTCCAGGCAAGAAGTTCCCTAGAGCCACGCCCGAGTAAAAAATAGTCCCTGTAACAAAATAGTCCCATCCAGGCCTCATGTAGGCTTGGACTCTTTTGCAGCATGGTCTGCATCAGGTAAGTAAAGTCTATGGCACCAGGACTGATTTCTATGATGAGCCTGGCACCTAAGGTGCCAGGACTGAACCCAGACAGCCCCTAGCCGGGGCTGCTGAGGTTTAAACAAATGTCTGGATGCCTGCTCCCGGAGCTGAGGGCCTTGGTCCTGATGCCCGGGGGTAGGCATCATGACAGTGAGCGGTAGTAGGATAGGCACAAGGGTTCTACCACGTCACAAAGTGAATTGGATGGAGCCGAAAGGCACCACGTGTGGTTGTTGGAAGGAACTGATTTATCCAGATCGCAAGCACCTGTAGGGGAGGGGTGTGGCTTTCCTATGAATTGACGTTACTAATTGAGTGTTGAAGCTCGTTAGGTAGATGAAGTTTCCCCGCAGGAGGCAGCTAGTTTTGTTCCCAAGTGCGGAAGACGTTTGGCTGGTTAAGCTCCCCGAGAGAGGGGGGAGTATCACACGCGGGGCGACGCAGCGTGCGCAGTCCGATTGTAATAAGTAATTGATTGGTGCATCCTCCACTCCTGGCGAGGTGGGAACACAGCTGTGGGGTTTACGGGGGACAAGAGGGTTAAAACATGTTGCGCGCTCTTTGATCTTATAAAGGTTTCTTACCGGTAATAGTTTACAGAAGTTGGTGACGTCACCCGTAGGGCTTGTATAGGACACTGCGACCATCTCGTGTTAATCAAGGGGTGGCTGGGGGACAGGAAGTGGAAAAGGGTGGGACAGAAGTGGAGAGGAGGTTGCGCACAAAGAATGCCGGCAACTCTCGATAAGGGAGGGGCGAAAAGGGGAGAGGTGGCCTCGCATGGAGAACGCCGGTCACGCTCGGCAAGGGGGTTGAGATCGGGGAGGGAGAGGTTTTGACAACAAACAAAAAAAAGGAAGGTGGGGCGGCTGTAAAAGCACGCCACACAGGGCTCGCAGCCGCAGGGGGCTTTGTGCGCCACGGCCGCAGGGGGCCATATAAGTGATATCAAGGCGAACAAATAATAAAAGAGAAGAAACTGCACACTTGCAATTGTATTACTTTTCAGCGGACAGTCGGAAGTCCCCAACTTACGGGGCCAGTTAAAGAAGGTCGATAGTGGGAAAAAGAAAATTGTAAAATTGCCTCATACTATGGGTCGGGGTCTGGAGTGAGAGGGAACACTTTAACTATGCCCCTTCAGCACATTTGCACGTCTCTATCACCACATAAGGAGAAAATTATAAAATACAGCATTGACTGGATGCAAGGGACAGATAACAAAATGCTAACACCATGGCCGCCTAACGGCAGCTTTGACTCATACACCCAACACTCGCTATTGACATACATACACAACACCTACAAAGGAAAGAAATTAGCCCACCATATAGAGATGTTTAACTTATGGAAGATGTTCCAGGGAGCCAGGCCAGGGGCAATGGGAATATTTACCATGGAAGGGGCAACAGAGGAGAAAGGGAGCAAGGAAACGAAGGAGGGTCAAGAGGAGAAGGAGAAAGGAGGGGGCATGGACACGGCGAGCAGCAATGCACTATGCAAAGGAGAGGGCAAGAGGGAGGAAGAAGGATCGGTTACAGTATCAGAAGCAAAGGTGGAAAAGGAAGGGACAGACAAAATGCCTCTGGCAAAGATAGAAAAGAAGGAAGAAGGAGGATTGTACACAGTAACAGAATTAAGAGAAACCGCCAGACAGCCGCTGAGGGGTAATCAAACCCCGCGTACAGCCCTCCACCATATGCCCCTACAGATTGCTACCAGATGGGGGAGGTGGCAACGGACACGATAGACTCAAGCACAACACAGACAGGGTCAGGGGGCGAGAAGAGAACTGTGGGAAAAATGGCAAACATAGGACAAGATGAATGGATAGCAGCAGAGGTGCTACTAAAGCTCTGAGGGACACTAACAGGGGAAGAAGAGGACGCAGTGAGGAGAGTGAACAGGGAAGAAATGGAAAACGCACAGACAGAGACAGAGGTGAGTAATACAAGGGAATGGCGACTGTCACAGGTAGAGGAAGAAATGTTGGAGGACAGGTTGGCTGAATTAAGAGAAGTACGAAGCGCTCTGATCAGACAGCTCGAGCAAGAAACACGAGGAAGGAAGAAGGAAAGAAAGGAGAATAGGGATGAACAGGCGAGGATGAAGGAGTGAGCAGAAGAAAGGAAGAAGGAGGAGGAGCGGATAAGGGCAATAGCAGAGAGGGTGTCACACGCGGAGCTACGGGAAATGAAAAAGAAGGAGGAGGAAAAGGACAGGGAAATGGAACTGTGGAAAAAGAAGATACTATCTGAAAGTGCCAGGAAGTATGAAGAAGGTAAAGTAATAGAAAGCATATTAAAAAGAGAAGGGGGAAAATGGGGGAGAAAGGAAGAAGAAGAGAGGATATTAGCAAAGGTAAGTACAGAGGTAATGTAATAACTGCACAGAAAGAGAGCGAAATAGGTGGTGAAATAATGGGAAAGAAGGAAGAGGAGAGAGGAGATAGGAGAGTGGAGCACGGAGTAAGGACTACACACGCCAGGACTCGGAGGTGGCTACAACGTCAACACAGGGGGCCGCTGTTAAAGGAGGTGGGCACAAGGAAGCGGGCTTAATTGATTTAAGGACGGTAACAGTGGGGGGAAAACGCAGAGAGTGGGGATTATCTTTTCCTGATGGATTTTGCAGCGAGGAAGAAGAATGTTCGGGAAAAAGTGGAAGAGAGGGAAGTAGAGAGAGTTTAGAGAAACTGTACATCACACGCACTAACTGCGAGTCACCATGGCCATGCGGAAGAAGGGAAGAAGAAAACACAGGAGAAGCACAGGTAAGAGAGGCAACAAGGAGAACGCCACAACCATTGACACCGACACCAGTACAAACACCGCGCCCACTAACACCACGCCCACTGACACCCACCCCTGCGCTCACCCCATATGTCGGTAGACTTAGGGACCTCCCAGGACTCAGGCAAGAAGAACGGGAAAGCACGCCCACGATGAGACAAGAGGGTAACAGGAGAGGGAGGAAGGATGAAGGGGACGATAGAACAAACCACTGTAATATTGATATCATTGCAGAATTACCTGACACAGAGGAAGAGGATGAATACACTGACATAACCACACTGGCACTGGGGGAAATAAGAGGGTACAATTTGATGCTACTTCTGGAAAGGGGAGGGGCCAGACCACAATATGTCCACTGGAAACATGCCGATAAAGAGAACATAGAATGTATACTTCCATCACTAAGTGGAGGAGCTGGGAAGTGGATATATGAGATGGAAAAACACACTGCGGGGCAAAAGCTAGCGGTGGGGGACGTCAAGGGGCTCCTGATCTCAATACAGGGGGATGCTGCAGATGACATTTGGAAAAGGGCAGGCTTCCCAGGGGTCACGACAACAGACACGTCACATGATGGAGCACCATTTGCCAACTGCAGATGTGCTGTGGCAGGCATTGAGGGTCCAGTACCCAGACAGGTCAGACATAGAAGCAATAACGTCATGCAAGATGCGTGAGAATGAAGATCCTGTTGATTAAATCCAGGAGATTCAGGAGAAGTGGCGCCTGGAAACGCAGGAGCCATGGGATAAAACACTAGCAATTTTCTACCATATATTAATACAAGGGCTCCCAGAGCAAGTACAAAGGCAGCTGAAGAAAATAGTGGGGATGGAAGTTAAGGCCTGGCCAGAAATACAACTAACTACAGTTCACCAATGCAGGAGGTGGCAAGAAAAGATGAAACAAAAGGAGGAAGATAGGAAGGCAGAGGAGGCAAAATTGGTACAGAAGAAATGATCAAAATATGCCATGGAAGGAGCACTAATAACTACACCCGCCCCCACACAGGTTACAGCTGCACTAGACACAACACAACAACAGACGGCACAACTACAGCTGCCAGCACAAATAATAACACAACAGATGCCCCCGCCCCCACCATACATGGCATACACAGGAGGAGGATATATGCAGATGGGAAATGGGTACTTAAACAACTACAGGGGGAGGGGCGGCATGATGAGAGGGAGGGGCTACGGCCCGCCCACACAACAACAAGGGGGTGGGTTCCGGGGCTACTACCCAAACAGACAGCAAGGATATCAAGACAACACAGGCGGTTTCCCATGGCAGGCCAGGGAACCACCAATAGGCTGGATATGTGGGATGGTGGGACATGTGCCATGCACCTGCAGGATGAGACCCACCCAAGTAGCATGGGGAGAAAAGGTGCAACAAGGGCCTATGGGGGAACAACAAGTTTACCAACAACAACAAGGAACACAGCAATGCCTACCACAACAACAAGCGCCACTACAACAACCCCAGCCACAAACACCAGCCTACCTACAACAACCACAAATACAGCAGGCACCACTACAGCCACAGATACAGGTACAAACATACACACCACCACAGCAACAGGCGATAGGAACACAACAACTTCAAGCACAACCGGTACAGCAGCTCACACAAATACAGGACAATGTAGTATCAACAACTGATGCAACCCTACAGCAGACACGGCTAGGGAAGGTGACAATATTGGGCCACAACCCTTACACAGGAAGCGGTCAGTCACTATATCCACAATAGGACAGCCCACAGATGTCTTTGATATGTCCCATCCTATCGGTCACACCTAATAGTGCAGAGGAACCACGCATACAGGTGGCGATAGGTGACAAAACATTTTCCTTCCTAGTTGACACCGGGGCCACTAGGTCTTGCATAAGGGAGGGTAAGTTTAAATTGTCAGGCCAAGCTATGCACACTCAAGGATTTTCTGGGGCTCGAGAGTTGGTTCCCTTCACTGATAACATCTCCTTATCTATAGGAGATCACGACATGTCTCTTCCGCTTCTGTACTCAAAGCAGTCACCAGTAAACATACTTGGGCGGGATATAATGAGCAGGTTGAATATGACCATCTCCTTCACAGAGAAGGGCATAATTTGCTCTACACCAGGCATTAACATGCTCACAGCACAACAAATACTGCAGGCGTACTGTGGCCAAACAGTGGCCCGGGCTGAGCCAGTAGATGGAGACCTCTTCCAATATGGGAAAGACATGGCAATAGCATGGTTGCCCAGCATTGAGGGCAAAATTTGGAGGAGGCCAACAGCTTACCTATTCAGACCAGAGACACCAGCAAGTGAAAATGAGGGAAAAATGATTTCAGTAAACATAGCGAGCATTATGGCTACTGCAGACTACATTGCAGTACACACCCAAGATAGGGAGGGGAGGGCCTGGAGAGCTGTAATAGCACTGGCAGAGGGGTGCAGGCTTACACAGGTATCAGATGAGGAGCTCTTCTCAGACGACAATGGAGAAGGAGAGATGGTGTTTGGAATGAGTATTAACATCTGGTTAACATACAAGCAAGTGGCACAAAAAATGGCTATGGAACTAGAGGAACCTGCCCCTATGCCAGTGCCATTTTACGAGGAAGATATGGCAGCTGTACCAACATCCCTGTGGACCACCAGTCCATATGATGTTGGCTGCATAAAAAGCATTGGAGGAGTAAAAGTAAAACTGAAAAAAGGCGCAATGCTACCAAGAGTGAAGCAATACCCACTATCAAAAGGGGCAGATGAGGCATATGAGGGCATATATGAAACAATAACAGCCTTAATAAACAATGGTATATTAGTACCATCAGAGTCACCATGCAACACTGCTGTGTACCCTGTGCGCAAAGCAAAAGGAGGGTCTTGGCGTTTTACCCAGGACCTAAGACCTTTGAACTGCATTGTATAGGCAGAGTACCTCATAGCAGCTAGCCCAGCCACCATACTATGTGGAATACCAGCAGAGGCATCACGGTTCACTGTGACTGACCTAAAAAATGCCTTCTTTTCGATACCTCTGCACCCCGACTCACAAGACCTGACAAGCTTCACATACTGCAACACAAAATGGAAACACACAAGACTGCCCCAAGGCTACTGTGAGTCACCATCCATCTTCAACAGAGTGATACAAATGGATTTGGGAAACATTGAGATGGAGAGCACAGTGCTGCAATATGTGGATGACATAATAATATGCAGCACCACGGAGGAGAGGTGTAGGAAGGACTCAGTGAAGATGCTCATAGTCTTAGCTGAGAAGGGGTACAAGGTCGACAAGGAGAAGTTAAAGTACTGCCAAGAACAGATGCTCTACATTGGTCAGCTCATTTCAAAACATGTAAGGAACATTGCACCACAAAGGGCACAGGCAATAACAAACACACCAGAGCCACAGACAGTGAGAGAACTACAGCAGTTTCTAGGCCTATGCAACTACTGCAGGGCGTGGGTTTTTGACTACATCTCATACATAGGACCCCTACTAGAGGCCCTCAAGGAAGCACAGAAAGGGGATAAAGAGTTGGGATGGACAAGAGAAATGAAAGAGGCATTTGACGAATTGAAACACGCTATCTCAACAGCACCAGTACTGGCCACCCCAAACTATAAGCACCAATTTTTCATTTTCTCACATTGCGACTCAGAAGTAATGAAGGCAGTACTGACACAAAAAACAAGCATGGGACACAAGCCTGTAGCATTTTACAGCGGACACTTGGACCCTGTAATGTTAGGTCACTTCCCTTGCAAACAGAGCATGGCCGCCGAAGCCTTTGCGGTGGAAAAATCATCATCAATAACAATGGGGTGCCCTACCACACTATTTGTGGAACACGCCCTCTTTGCAATACTGAAGAAACCCAAATCAACATTGACCACACAGAGGGCATCAGGATATGAGATAATTCTTTCCAAACCAGAATTAACGATTGTAAGGTACAGTAATGTAAACCCGGCAAGGTTCATAGCAGAGGTGGTAGAAGATGGTGACTATGCTCATGATTGCACACAAGCCATTGAAATATACTCCAGTGCAAGAAAAGTTGAGGAAAATGCCCTAGAGAGGGGTGAGATAATGTACATTGATGGGTCCTCAACAATTGACCAGAGTGATGGGGTATGAAGGACAGGAGCAGCAGTGGTTCGTTTGACAGAGGATTGGATGTATGTACCAGTAAAATGTGTCCAACTACTACAGCATTTCTCAGCGCAAGCAGCAGAATTAGTGGCCCTAATTTTGGCACTAAAAGAGAGCAATGACAAGAGGGTAACAATATATTCAGACGGTGCATAGGTCACATCGACAGTGCACTCAGGGTTAATAAAATGGCAACGAAGGGGGTTCAGAAGAGCAGATGGAACCCCAGTACAACATGCCCTCCTACTTGCTGAACTGATTGAAGTAATAAATGACCCTAAAGAAATAGCTTTGGTGAAATGTCAGGCACACACTAACGGGGATGACCCTATCTCAAAGGTAATGAAACGGCAGACGCACATGCCAAACATGCTGCGTATGTTAGCGAAATATGGACCCTCCCAGAAAAACAAAATGATAGGGGGAGGGCGGGGGCAAGACAAATGTTGATGAAGGAGGGGTACACACATCCGTGAAACTCAAATTATGGAATTACAGGCAGCAGCACCTATGGCGGAGAAGCAGCTATGGGTCAAAAGAGGGTGCACAATGTCCCCCACAGATGCATTATGGTGTCAGAATAATACAGGCAAAGTAATGATGCCCCTAGCTCTATTGAAAACAGCCCTGGCTCAACTACACCATCCCACACACACAGGAAAGGAAGTGATTGCAGCACAAATAAAAGAGGCCTGGTTCTGTCCTGAGCTAAATTCACATGTCACAAACTTTATCAGCAATTGCCTAACCTGTCAACAGTTCACGACCGGTCACACGCTGCAAGTGATAAAAGGTACTATACCCCGGCCCGAAGGACCCTTTCTGCACTTACACATTGACTACATTGACATGATCAATGTATGTCAAGGATATAGATATATGATTGTGGTAGTGTGCCCATTTTCAACGTGGATAGAGGCTGGCCCCTGTTCTCATGCAGACGCTTTTAGAGCAGCCAAGTTCCTGGTGAGGGAGGTCTTCCCTAGGTGGGGGGTTTGCGAGGGGCTGCAGTCAGACATTGGCCCGTACTTCGCAAATGAAATGTTCGAACACATAACTACACTGCTTGGCATTAAACCCAAATTTGCATGCGCATACCACCCGCAGGCTAATGGTGTTTGTGAACGCCTGAACGGCCTCCTAAAGGAAGAGATTGCAAAAATTCAGCAGACAACTAAGAACAGCTGGTTGTACTGCCTCCCCTTGGCCCTGTTTGAATTAAGGAATAAGCCAGGGTCAGATCACCACCTCACACCCCACGAGGTGGTGACTGGACGTCAGATGCGCCTTCCACTTACTCCACCATCAAGGGCCATGTCAGACTATAATACCTCTGCTAATGTTTTTGGTGACGAAATGTATGAATATGTGTCTTCCTTAATTACTAGTGTCGCCTTTATCTCTCAACAGCTCGAGCGGACGCAGGGCGGGTAGAAAATTACCCAACAAGAAGATATAAACGAGGAACAGGAACAACCACTAAAATGGACTGTTAAGGAAGAAGACAGCGTTCTCCTCTGCAATTTTAACAGAAGGTGGAATAGCCCCAGATTTACGGGGCCCCACCAGGTGGAAGAAGTAGCTCCTAGAGCAGTGAAGTTGACAGATAAGCACGTCTGGAATCACCTGCATGATGTCAAGCCCTACAAAGATCAGACCCGCCCTTGTGTTGACGACAGGCCCACCGCAACAGAAGACAACACGGCAGCAACAGCAACCAAAACCACCTGCAATAAAGCTCCTATCCCCTCCCAAATAACAGACACTACCAAGGACTCAAATGGACAACTGCCCATAGCCCACCCCATGGTCACGAGATCCCAGAGCAAACAAAACATTGACCCGGCCAGTCCTGCCCATGCTACTACCCAAATAAAGCACATTGCCTAACAAATTGTCACATTGCACCACACTTGTAGACACGTGCATGTTCTCTTTCTCCTTTTGTCTCGCACTAGCAGGCACCGCACACAACTGTTTATGTATAAAGAAAAGTGAAGAAACTAACGTTGCATTTTGCCCAGGGGTAAACGCTACCCACAGACGACAACACCCCTGAAGCACTGTCACACCAATTTGTATACGCTATAAAAAGACCAAAATATCTAAAAAAGAGAAGAATACATGTGTATTACAACACCTTCATTTTGGCCATAGAACAATCATTCCCACATCTCCATGAGCACTTACCAGCTCTGAGAGATAAGTCACTGAGATTAGCGTGGGAACAGCTTTTCGCCTGGGCATTAAATGACTACTTGATAGGTAGAGCTTGAAAAAAAATACTAACAACGTTAATGCTTATTTTTAGAAATGTTCAGGCGGGCATCTATAAAGCAAAGAATAATAAGCTGCAGGACTGCAGCAAAGGTAAGAGGAAAATGCCAGTGATATTAGCTATTGTAATAAAATGAATAGGTGTGTTGTTTATCACTGGTCTTTTGGCTGCCTCTGTCTGGCAGACACACTATGCTTATCATGTTATGGCTGCACCTAAAACTAATTTACCCCATAGCACAGCTGCAACAGGTACAGTGTCAGGTGTTACAAGTAACACAAGGGGTAATGGGAACAAGGTTCAGCGTAGTACCTCTATGGATAACAATGGGGTGGACAAATACCTCACAGCATCCACAAACGTCTCAAATAACATGTGGTATCAGCACATGTCCAAAATTGGTAAGCAGACAACTAAGGAGAACTGCTATGTGTGCTCGCTGATCCCTTACGGCATGAACACATCAAGGACATTTGTAGCTACTGAAGTGCCAGCAAGAACAGTAGAATGTCTGATATATATGGCAATGTTCCAAACAAAAAGACAATTTCAAGGAAAAGTAGTAATGTTGCATTGGAAGACAAGGGACTCATACCCATATGAAAATCACTTCATCAAAACACTTATGATGTACAATAGTTACCGCCAACATACTCAAGGGTTCCAGTATGTGATGGATGGTCCTGAAAAAGGAGAAATGAAGAAAGTAAAATTAAAATACCTACCGTGCGATTGGTATGCAAGCGAAATTGCTGGTGAACCAGGTTGTTGGGAAAGACCACTGGCAGTAATATATGGGAAGATATGTACGAATGAAGGATGGACAGAGGGAGTTGTGGGGAGCAATATGGTAGCGTCCGCAAATGAAAATGTGAACAGAATAAATGAAATAAACCACAAATGCTGGACAGAATTGGTAAAGAGCGTACCACTGTTAACATGGCTGGAGAAAGACAAAGACCAAATAACTATACTACCGCTAACTTCACCCACACTGTGCTATCAACACACCGGCGATGTTGATGCTGGAAGTAACAACAACTGTAAAAGTACAGTACTGATAACTGAGGGGGTGCCGGCACAGCAATTCTAATGGATCACTATTGGGCCTGCAGAGATAAAGCATACCACAGTTTACCACCATCTTGGAATGGAATATGCACTATGGTACACGTCAATGTACCATCTCTGGTTGTGCCTCAGAAACATGTCAACTTGGGCAACTTCCCTAAGATGGATGAAGGGAACAAAAGGAGGAAAAGATATGAGGTGACTGAAGAAGGTAAAGGAAATAACGACACAGACATTTTATCAAGGGTGAAAAGACAAGGAGGACCACTGACGGGAAACTACCTGTTGGGTAGATCGGAAACTGCTCTCAGTGACATTCCTCCAGGACACAGACTGTTCAGCAAAGCAGCAATGTTCTTCTCATCAATAATACATCCAGGACTGCAGGCATATGTAAATGCAAAATGGCTTCAAATAACCCGACGGGAGCGAATGATGACAATAAATTCAACCGTCAATGGATTTAATGCAATAAAAGACGAATTGAGGGCAGTGTGAATGGTAGCACTCCAGAATAGATACGTGCTGCACCTCCTCACGGCAATGGAAGGAGGATTTTGTGCAAAAATTGGAAAATCATGTTGCACATTCATCCCAGCTAACGACGCAGACAATGGAACACTTACTGAGGCAGTATCACAACTCGCCATGATGCACTCAAAAATGGTAGAAGAAGCCAAAGGAGTAAAGAAAGATGGCAGCTGGTTTTCATTTTTATGGTCATGGATGCCTTCATGGCTGTCAGATGGATTGAAAATAATAGTAGGATGTATAATAGTGGGAATGACTGTATTGCTTGGAATGAGGTTCTGGAAAGCAAGAACAGCATGGACGACGGACGAAATGATGGAAATGATCGGCATGCACGCCCTACTACCAGATGATGATGACAAACACACAGACATTATTATAAAAGAACGAGAAAGGTTGCGCAAGCAAATATTAGAAAACCACTTGGACCCACCATCTGTGAAGGTAGAGAACCTGAGGAACCCAAAGAGCTATGTTGGAAAGTGGGTATACTGCAAACCCGGTGGTGGCTGCGTCTATATGTATTGGTCATTTGAAGATCATGTCTACCACTGTGGACTCCTGGCTGGAATAACTACAATATGGAGGGTACGCTGAAACAAGAAAATTGATAATTATATGGTCGACAAGTTGACCAGAGGGGGGACTGAAGTGGGAGAATGGGATAATACCCTCCCCCAGTCTCATCCAGACCATGGCCTAGGGGATCACGGCCCAAAAACCCCCCACGAGAGGAGTTCGAACAATTCCCTTCCTTACCAGATGACAAAGTATCCTGCTTCAAAGGCATACACATACGAGGAGCATGCCCACTAGCATGCCCTGGTCAAGCCGCCGCATGCGCCATGGACCAGCTCGATTAGACACCAACCACGAAAATCATCATCGTCGGCGATGCCATGACGACATAGCCAACAGACAAGAACACACGTGCCTGTCATTATTCCTGCCCCTCATGTCCCCAGCCCTCCAAGATGTCAGGCTGGAGCCAGGCCACGATCACCTACATGGCACTCAAGGGCCTCTCCATCCCTCCAAAGACCCACTTGGAGTCAGACTTGGCGCTTGTGGTGCCAGACTCACTCACTCCCATAGGTTAACATTGGGGATTGGACTTGTAGTGCATTGATGGGGACAAGATGGATGCCCACACATATTTCAGTTCCCAGAACTGCATGTGCAGTCTAGTCTTTTGGGTGTGGTTCAGCCCAGAGACACCTGGGATACCCAGAGACTATTTAAGCCACGCTCAGGCTGAGAAACATGCTTTGTGTTTTCTGCACCTGCAGCGTGACACTCGCCGTGTTCGGATCGGTCTCCAGGAGGCCTGCATCTTTCTTCTGCGCTCAGCTCCTGCAAGAACAAGAACACTGTTAGGAACAGCCTTACCTTGCGGCGCTTCTGCCCATCTTTCATCACTCCTTCTGTTCTGCGGGCATCTTCAGCTGTGTTATTCCCATCCCAGCACGCCGCTTCCTAAGGAAAAGGGAAAAGAACGGAAAAAAGGCATTAGTAAGCATTCAGCAAACCTTCTCTTATTTTTAAATACTGTATGAGCTTCAAACGCTTACCTGAATCCCAGCCGCTCTGGGGGAACTCTGTCTCCGGAACTTCTCATCCATCTGCAAGAGGGAAAAGACACTCCAGGTTAGCGTGGAAACATCTAGAGGCGCCGCATACCACGCTTACTCCCCGCATTTCTTCTTCATAACCGGCATCCACGCTGAAAACGTTGCAGCACCTAAAAGACACAGAAAAAGAACTCAGTTCAATACAAATACGAAATGGTCGCATCGCGCTCTCACTCACCTTCAGCGCTACTCATCTCAGCAGCATGTCGCCATCCCCAGATGCCGGCCATCATCTAAGGAAGGAAAGGAACAAAGTTAGAGAACTGTTCAAAAGACTCATTATACTTACCTGTCGGACTCTTGCCAGTGAAGTAACTAGGCAGCAACGAGCCTGCATCAATCAACGCTCCCCTGTGCTGAAAGCAGGATGGAGAGCACACTTTCCAAGAAAACAAGGTGAGCTGTGGATCAAAGGGAGGGGTTGGAACCCGGGGAAGAAGGGGCTCAAGCACACAGAGACAACAGGGAGTTAAACTATGCCAATCCTGTGTTTCAGGCCCAGTCTCCAGTCGAGTAGACTCCAGGGAAGGGTTCTAGTTTGTAAGAGGTCAGAACAGGCTGAGTGACGTCCCCGTGGATACCAGGTGAGCGTTACAGTGCCACCATGCACACTGGTCACTCACACACCAACCCACAACAAGAATATACTCAGTGCTATGACGTAGCGGACTGGCATACCCACGGACATGCATCGTTGTTATTTTTCACATAGGCCTTCTACAGCACCGCAGAAACGCAAGACGCCTGAAGAGCTCGTGTATATGCTTGCTGATGCTTTCTCGCTACCTATCCCTATGAAGATGCCACCATTTATACCTAATTCTGCGTGTAACACTCTATTACCCCGCGACCTCCATAGTATGGATTATGTACCGCCACCCACGAATTAGGCCCAAATAGGCCGCAAACAAGAGTCCCCAGGCAGGAGCCTCGCAAACGAAAATCCTCCCAGAATGAAAATGCAAGTGCTGACCATGCAGAACGAGCCCACAGCGAGAGCCCACAGCCAAGGCCGCGATGTTGCAACCCGCATGCCGCGCGCCCAGCACCAAGGTTATACCTGCCGGTACCAAGCCCTCAGAGGCAGAATACAAAATCTAATGCTCAGAATTCTACTCCAGCTATGGTCCCCCCCACACGTGACCAAGCCGAACTGACAAGGAGCCAAGCTCACGAGACAGAGAATCGCCAGGGTCCCACGTCTGGGACACAATCTGCAACAAAGCGACAAGTTGGACACCTACAGCGATGGGAAAGACATGCACACCAGCCCATAAGCAGACCTGTCCATTGTCCACCACAAACACATAGTTGCACATTGTTGCCAATGTCAGGTATACCGCGAGCTGGGAACGGCGATGGTCCCAGGCTTGGGGGCTCGCGGGAGAACCAATCAGAACACAAGGGGCTCATCATTGACGCCATCACTCTTAGCCAATCACTAAGAGTCCCCTTGTAACAATTCCGATGTAGCAACTGTTAGGGACAGCCCAAGTGTACCACCTGACCCGTCCTTATCCACTAACATTTCCTCCCATAGGGTAACTATACTAACCCTACCACTCGGGGAACCAACCCGAACTGGCGATAGGTTTTGTGATGATTTTCCCAGGTGACGCAAGTAGCGCATCATACTGCTGTAAAAAGGGCCTGTGAGCCCCACTAACGACGAGAGCCTCTCCGGATGCATACGGTCTAAGCGTATCCTTGCCATTACTCTAATAAACAGCAGTTATTATCTTGCTCTTGTGTGTGTCTCATACTCCCTTTGGGACGGGGGAGGAGTTGGGGCCTCCTCAGCCCCAGAGGTCCACGGGCGGCCTTGCCGGCCCCCGGGAAAATCACCCCGACAAGTGCCCTCGCTATCATGTCTGGAATTTGAAGTTCAAGCTCTATTTCCATCTTTAGCTAACGTGACAGGAGACCACGATCTGGTCCATTTTTACAAGTTTAAAATGCTCTATAAGAATTCAAACTTGGCATTCTTTGTGTTCTTTCTTGCAACTTAATGTGAGAAAGTCCATCCTCTGCACACCCATTCTTCTTCAGAGTAGATAGCTGACCTCGATTTCTATTGTCTTGAGTTCAGGCCATGCAGCCTCGCCACGCTGCTTCATGAGCCTGCTATTCGGCTGCGACACAGCTTTCCATTCTCCCTTCATGATTTCTGGCTTACTTATTTCATGATACCAATGTCAAGTTTCTGTACAATGGCAGCTCTGCCTGCATTCTATTTACTACTTATAGCTAGCGTCTATGATGACTTGATCTACCTTGCGTTTCAGCGTCTGTACATTTACTGAACTTCTGTTTTCTGCAGCACTTTATTAATGTGAAATCTTCTTCTGATAGTTCACTCGATTCTTTACTTTGTTGTTCATCCTTTTACAATCCTTATCTTGTCTTTAGTCAATATCCCGGGACATCGTGCACACTTACTTATGACATTATCAGTTCACAACCCTAGCTCCTTCTCATATTCGTTCAGGGAGTTCCTGCTGCATGTCATCATCACTTCAAGGGTACATCCGAAAGAGTTTTCTCAATGGGTATCTTCTTTCAAACACCTGCTGAGGTATTGGTATAATAGCCAGGGTTAGGCAAGGCACAATCTCATATCTCCAATATAGAGGATGTAGTGGGGCGGCATCTCCTGCAGATGTACACAGTTGCTCCTCTACAAACCTTCTGGAACTTTCTGTGGCATTGGGGAATCACCAACTTTCTGGTGCCATCACCCTCACAGTCCTTTGTCTCACTGTACAGGAGTCCATCCTCCCAGTACACGTTGAACAGTCCAGGGTGCTCACCCTTAGCCTACTCCTCCACCTGATTCTGCAGGCCCACCAGAGTCGAGCACTCTTTATGTGAGTTAAAGAAGGCAGTATGATCTGGGTCCCCAGCAGATGTAAACTCATCCAGCTTGGGCAGGCCCTTCTGATCTGAACTTACCTGGTCCTCCACCTCAGATTCCACCAGCTGCGCCAGGCAACTCTGAAGTGATGAGTCCCCTGCTACCAAAGAGGATCCTAAGTGGCTACTGGACCCTCTCTCACAGGAGTAGGTGACCCAGCAGTCTGTGGAACTGGACCAGGAGCTTCCCGCCATGCCGGTTCCTCACACAAGCCCTCTGGAAGCACTCCATGCCTTAAAGCTCTGAGTGTCAATCTGGTGGCCTCTTTGGCCTTTGATCTGGTAGCTGCTGAAGGCACACTACTTGAACGCTCACGCCAGAAAAAGTACAACCCACTAGGAAAAAAAGGCCAAGAGATTTCTTGCAAGGATAACAAGTTTTAATAGCACAACAAAAAGGATACAAGTAAAGATATCTGCTGATCAAGAACGTTCTGCCAATAATTAGAAGGTTATAAGGCAACACCTCATCATTACTATGTCATACATATAGTGAAAACCTGCGTGGCTGGTTGGTGAGGCTCTATACATGGGCCTGCTCCATAGGGGATACCAGGCTGCAATTAGCCCCAGTCCCGTCCGTCGGTCTTCCATCACTTGGAATCAGCTGAGCTCTTCTCTCCAGGGAATGAAGGTCATGTTCCTCTTAAGTTATTATTGCAAGACAATGCTACTCTATCATTATGGTGTGCACCTGGGAAATTCGGGCACCGGCACAGGGGAGGCTCACGATCATGCTGACCCACACATTCTTTACTCAGTTCATATCACACTCTCTGGACCCAAGGCTTCCACTCTCACTTTGGACTATAATTTATTCCTCCCTGTACCTCGTATTACAAAGTGTGTCATTATGGAATAAGGTAAACTTGTTGTTTTTGTTCAGATCTTTTATGATCACTGGTTTTATGGTTTGTGGTCTGAGGTCACCTACTGTCACGGAATTCAGGGGTCTTGTACTGTGTTAGTTGTGGGTGTCATAACTCCTGGTGGGCTGGGTGGGGGTTCGAGGTCTGCCGGTGGCCTGGCTGTGATGAATGTGCACAGTGAGGCATCTGGTGCTGTCTCGCGGCCTTGCAGGGCACATTACATTTTGGGATATCAAGCATTTGCAACAGTTAATGAACAAAGGAAAGTTTCTATGGGAATTAGCAGCGCAGGTCCTATCATCAGCGCTTGGGCAAGTTCAGGTTTCATCATTGGGCCTGTGCTTACTGTACCGCCATGCAGGACTGAATGTATCTATAAGAACTACAAAAATGGCGTCTCTTTATATGTGCGCACTAAATCTATACATCTGTACTTCATGCAATATTGTGCTTGTGCAGGGTTTCTTAGCACGGCCCTCTCCTCCCTGATATATCGCATGTCTATCTATGGGACTCATCTCAATCTAAAGGGCCTAAAGGGGTGGTTAAGGTGGTTTATTTCCTTGCCAACATTCCCCCCTTTTGTTACAGTAACAAATTCCTCTGCATACTTGCGTTCATTTTACCTCCTTACTGCTTCTTCATATGGTAGTGTTCCCTTTATTGGCATCCATGTTCTACATATATGCCACAGGCTTTCTTCTGCTTGCACATATTCTTCGGGAGTGCATGTCACGTAGATACATCCTCCATCCCCAGTTAAATCTACCCATCCTTCTTCCTAATTTTCTGGGTCAGAGGGAGGTCCAACAATCATGTAGTAAAGTCTATCTACCTCATCTCCATGGGGAATGGGGACCATGTGAGGGATAGGGTGGTCAGTTTGTTTTTCTATCTCTTTTGTATTATGAGGTACTTTTGAAACATCAATTGAAACCATCATCATTGCGCTACTAGGCACCGCTTTAGCACAACAGTGGATTCCCATTTGGCATGTGCAGAAAAGAACCAGGATGAACACGATGACAGGAACCAGCATCTTAACAAGGGCTCCTAGCCAGGATGGTGCCCAGTCAAAAGCAATATCGAACCAATCACCTCTTTGGACACTTCTTTCTTCGTGCGCAACCCCAGGCTTTGCACTGCCATTATTATGTGGGCCAATGGTCCATTTTCTGTGTCTTTCGCAGGTACGAATGTGCAACATGAATCCCGATCTTTTTGCACACGCCTCCTTCTATTGCCGACAGCATATCCAGGACGTATTTGTTCTGCATCATCATCCACTTTAGGGCACGCAGCTCGACCTTTAATTGCATTGAAGCACTGCTTGGTGTAGTTCGCCAACTGGACCAGTTCCCATTGTATGATCTGTAGCCATTTAGCATTAGCTCTTGCTTGTACGCTGGTTAGCAAGAGCGATGCGAATCCTCAAGCAGTACTGTCTTTTGATAGATAGTTTGAGGCCATCTTTTTCCTTTGTAGTTTATCATATTGACTCTTCCAAGGGAGGATGCAAAATTCTGGCGGTGGCATTGGGTTCTGTTCTTCGAATATCGGGAAGACTGTTGGTGCTCTGCCAGGTATTGGCCCCACTTTCAAATGGTGTTCTCGGGCTACCAGCAGTGCTGAGTGCAGCGTGGCCAGAGTACAGTAGCCCCTCCATGGTGGGAGATGCAAGTACGCTTGTCGGCCACACACCCAGTAGTAGTCCATCACGGCTGCCGTACCCTTCTTCAAGTCTGGAATCAGCAATGTCTTGTTGCATCATTAGTTGGAGCTGAAAAAGAGAGACCCTTCGCTGTGTAAGCACAGCTCGTAGTTCTGCTCTCGGTGCACTTTTACTGGCTTCTCCATTGCTGCAATCCATGTCAGTTTGGTGACGTGTTCTGTCCATATTTTTGTACATGTTTTTCCCAAGAATGTCACTGTTTTCTCTTTGAATGCCTCCAGGAGGCCTTAGCTCGGCAACTTGTAGTTTCCTGCCACTTGTTATTTATGTACTTCACTAAATATGGTTGTTGCAAACAGTTGAGGTTCTTTGGGTTGTTTTTGCATTGCAGGGCATCTGGATCGACAAGCTCTAGTGACACGCTGTGTGCCTGGAATGTGCCTTTTATACTTCATAGAGCAAGAGGAACTAGGCATTGTGTCTTTATAATTGGAACTTTCCTGTGGTACTAAAACCTTGGGTGCCCCTGATGCGTGCAGTATCAACAAGAATACATAACAGCTACCATTTGTTGTTCATCTTTTTACCGCACTCATATCAGTATACCAGCTATTTGAGCACTTGGGATCTTTGATATCTTCATTAGCATCCAGGCCTGTGTGCTTGCCTTTTCCTTCTACCATGGTGTGATATACATCTTCTTGCTGATTTACTACTGCTAACATTGTTGCTATTACAAATATCTGTGCTACCAAAAATATTTTTCTTGTGTGGAATAATATTTCTAACATTCTGCTCATGCACACACTGGGCCTCATTACAGGTGCAGTGGTAACCCTGCCGGTGCTACCGCTGGGTTGCAGCCGGACCCGTAATAATTTACAGGTGCCTGACTTCCTGGTGCCACCGGGCTATTCCAAGTCTGGCGGCCAGGAAGTCAGGCCAGGAAGTCAGGCGCCAGTACATTTGTAAATCCCCATTCCCATGGAGTCCTATGGGACTCTAAGGAAATGGAGACACAGGAGCACCAGCACCATTAACAATGGTGCTGGTGCTCCTGTAACAAGCCTGCCTACCGTGGCCACTGCGCCTGGCTGCTCCGGCAGACAGACCAATAATATGCTGGTTCAGAAACAACAGTGCCGGTAAGCTTACAGGCACCCTTGTTTCCGGACCGGACCGGCAGGGTCAGAATGAGGCCCACTGTTGGCAGTATTATTACTTATTTGGGAAGTATTATACAGTTGAATTTCTAGTTTCATTTGACAGTGCAGTAGCGTTTAGTAGTACACTTCCGTTTAAGTTCCCCCTGCTCCCCTCTTTTAGATGTCTTACCCAGATCAAAGATGTACCACAATACATTACTAACACAAACACTATGGTAAATGGGATGGCAGTGAAGTGTAGGCCACAAGCGTAGGAATATAACCTTGTAGAAATAACAGTATGTCTAGCTGTATTCTGAACATACAATTAATAATTCGACGTTGAGCGCTCCATGTTGTTTACTCCTGTAGAGGGAACAAAAATGGGTGGGGGAGGGAGATAGAAAGGGAAAGCGAGAAAGAGAGAGTGTGTGAGAGAGAGAGTGAGCGAGCAAGAGAGAGAGAGATTATTTTACTTAAAAGTGCTTATGCTTTTAGCAGCAATGCATTTTGTATTCTCTGGGACATGCAGTTACATTATTAATTTTGAGGTAGTTATTGTAAGGTAAATTGGGAGTTTTATTTATAGGAGTGGTGAGGAGTTTGAGGGTGCCCTATGAACATCAGAGAGGTGGATCCAATATCAAAGCCACTTCATAAGGACCATGGAACCTAGGGTTGTTTCATTTGCACACACCGCTCTTAACATATATCATGTCACCTGGCAGCAGTGGTTGGGTGGGCATGGTATCTGCAGTAGGTTGCTCTGCAGCACTCTGTGGACTTCCTGGGAGACATATTTGTTCGCATGTGTCAGGTTTGATAAGTATTGTTTGAATTCCTCCCCAGAACTGCTGCAAATTAATGGGCATCTGACGCCCTCTTGAGTGGGGAGATGTGTGTGTGTATGTGCCTGCCAGTTACTATTTCGTGTGGTGAGGGGTGATGGTCTTTACTTGGCTGAGTGCACAAACTGAACAAGGGGGAAAACAATGCACCCAGTTCTTTTTTAAGGCGGTGTAAAGTTTGGAGAACTTACTTTTGAGAAGGCCGTTTCTTCATTCCACACTGCCATTTGCTTGAAGGTGGTAAATTGAGCACATGCAGTGTTTAATGCCAAGTAGTACTATAATCTCTTTGAAGAGTTCATTGAAAACATGGGCGCTGTTGTCAGACTTTGATGTAACGCACATGCCCCATCGAGGGAAGACCTTGCGCACTACAAATTTAGCAGCACATTTGGCATCCCGTGTGCAAAAGGACCAGCCTCCACTCATCATGGAAAATGGCACACCACTACTATTAGGTATCGAGATACATTGCATCTTTATCCCATGTCTGCTTAATCAATGTGTAACTCACGGAACGGCCCAATACAGCGGGGCATTGTCCCTAGATTTGCCTGGAGTTTCATTCCAGTGCTGAAAAACGGACAGGTGGTGCAGTGTATAATGAAATTTGTGAAATTCTCCTGAAGGTTTGATATGATCCAATCATTGTGTATGTCTGCCGCAATATGCTGTTTGGAGCTGTGGAATGGGTGGTGTAACTGGTCGAATGCTATTGCCAAGCGCTCCACAGGCATTACTGCCTTGCCAGTGCATTCCTGACTCCAGAGCAGGTTTGTGGGGGACTGTTTGCACCCTCTCTTGGACCATGGTTCTTTTTCCTCATTTGGTGCTTTTCGTTGCTGTTCAACCAGTTGTGAGATGGGCAGCTCTGTGTGTGATGCTGGTTGTGGATCATGTGGTGGTGTAGTTGTGACGCATTCTGAAATTACCGGGACAGGAAGAAAAGCCGCCATGTTGGCTGCAGCATCCGTTGCAGCATGTCCTAATGCTTTTTGGTCAATGTTACCAGTGTGTGCGGCGCACTTGATGCCTAATACCACAGAAGGCTGTGATGTGAAAGCGTGGAAATTAGTGTGTCTAAAAGTGTGGTGTGTTGTACTGGGGAACCATCTGCTATGCAGAACCCTCTCCTTTTCCATTGTGACAACCCAGCATGCACTGTTGTAGTGACGTATGCCAAGTCTGAATACATGTTCACGTGGCATCCTCGTGAGGCACCTAGCACCTCGATGAGTGCTACAAGCTCCACTGCTTGTGCTGAATAGTGCATGGGTAATCTCTTTTAACTAATGTTTCATGGTATCCTCCTTCGAGACACACTACTGCCACGCCCCTATGTCTTTGTCCTGTGTCCTTGTTAATTGTCGCTGACCCGTCAACACAGAGTACTTCACCCTCCTTTAGTGGACTGTCTTTTGCTTTGGGGACGTCATCTTCTTTGCCTTCATATGTGGCGCAGTCGTGTCATTGCAAGTCTTCATCAGTGCACACTTCCATTAGGAACATGGTATGATTTATTGTTTGCCTCTAGATGATAATCTCATAGGCCGATGCTCTCTCGGTGGTCAGGGCAGACTTCGATCTTTCCAGGATCACAAAAACTGAATGCTCCACGTACAATGTTACTGAGCATCCCATCACAAATGTGGAGCTTTCCTCTAGGGATAAGGCAGCTGCAGTGGGCTCTTCTTTGCATGTAAACTGCCCTTGCATAACTGAATCCAGTATACTGCTGTAGTAGGCCAATGGATTTTTGCCCATTGTGCTCTTCGGTGTCAGCACAGCGATCAGTCATAAGTGTGCTGTTTGAATGTGAAAATATATAACATTCTTGTGTGTAATCTGGGGTGGCGAGAACTGGGGCTGTGGAAATCATTTCCTTCAAATCATTAAAATGTTTTACCATGTCTGCTGTCCACTCTAGTTTATGATTGCCTTTTTGTGCTACCTTGAAATCCTGTAAGCGTGGTCTTGTATATGCTGCATAGTCCAAAATCCATGCCCTGCAGTAATTACATAAACCCAGGAATTTCTGCATGTCTTTTACTGTCACAGGTATGGGAGTGGCACGCACAGTTGCTGCCCTGTTTGGTATTATTCTTTTGCCGTCTTCGAACTGAGCTGTCCTAAGTAAAGCTGCTCAAGCTGGCAGTACTGGAGTTTGGCCTTGTCAACCTTGTACCCCTTGCGTGCCAAGAGCTGTAGAAGGGTAATAGAATCTTTACAACAGTTTTGCTCACTGTCACTGTCACTGTAAACGAATAAGTCATCCACAAATTGGATGACCGTGCTGGGCACATGGATGTTTCCAAAGTCTTTGTGTAATATCCTGTTGAATATGCTTGGGCTCTCGCAATATGCTTGGGACAAACAAGTGTGTTCATAGCGCTTTCTGCTATGTGTGAATGCTGTGAGGTACTAACAGTCAGGGTACAAGGGTATTGAAATTAAGGTGTTCTTTAAATCGATCACTGTGAAGTGTGTTGCTTCTTTGGGGATGTTGCACAAAATAGTGGCAGGGATTGGAACTAAAGGAAATTCTTTCTGTACTATGTCATTAAGTGGGCGGAGATGCTGGATCATTCTCCAACTACCCCTGTTGCTCTCTTGACAGGATAAATGGCAGTATTACAAGGCAAGGTAGAGGGCACTATGATCTCTTGGTGAAGTAGGCTTGTATCATGTCTTTTATTCCCTCTTCTGCCTCACTTGATAATGGTTACTGTTTCACCCGGGGTAATACCACTCCAGGTTTTAGTGTGAGCTGTACTGGGGTTACTTCCTTAAGTAGCCATACGTCATGTGGGTTGGTTGTCCATAATTGCACTGGCACAAACTGTAAGTCAGCCTGGATAAAGAGAGGTGGTGCAATAATGGCCATTAGGGTGCTCTGTATTCTTCTGTACTGCACCATGATATCGCAGGGGATGCACATTTCAAGTATTATCTCCCTGTCATTGTCATTGTCTTCAAAAAGTTCTGCATCTGTCACTTCCTTGAGGGGTACAGTGGGATCAATGCACAATACAGTACACCACTGGCACCCTTGGCTGTCTGTTCCGAGAACAACTACTCCTTTTGCACGAGTGGGGAGTACTGCAATCACTGTACTCTGGAAGCCCTGTCACTCTACTTACTCTAAAAATCCTTCAGGCCAGGAGGTAGGTTTGTTTGTTTGTTTGTTTGTTTATTTGGTAATGCGCTCCAAGCCCGTAGGCAGATGGGCGCAACAGTACAAGTAGACTCGAAACTAAGTTACAGTGCCTGGCATAGGCTATTACAAAACAGTGGTAATTTACAACAAATGGTACAGGTGTTACAGTACTTATGGGAGCAAGATGGGTGAGCGCAGAAGAATATCGTTTTAACAAATGTATAACGTGATCAATTAGATAAGGGTGAATGTCATTACATATCGTTGTTGTGCAGCCATTTGAGAGCGTTAGATCTAAATCTAGTGTAGGGTAGAGGGCGTCTAAGGTCAGGTGGGCGTAAGTTCCAAGATTGTGCAGCTCTAACTGGGAAGCTAGAACCACCCGCCGTGGTAAGTTTGAATCTAGGGACTTCAAGTAAGAAGGTGTTGGCAGATCTCGTCAGTCAGTTAGAGGGTCTCCAGTTGATTCTTTCAGCTAGGTAGGGCGGTGCTAGATTGTTGAGGCATTTGGATGTAAGAGAAATGGTTTTGAGAAGGATTCTGTCCTTTATCTTTAGCCAGTGGGCCTCGGTCCGGTGTTTGGAGATATGCTCTCTGCGTGGGATGTTCAAAGCTGCTCTAAGAGCGTTATTTTGTAATCTCTGGAGTTTGTCAATGACAGACTTATTGGTACCTGAGTATAAGGCGTTACAGTAGTCCAGTCTGGACATGACAAGGGCATTAGGCAAGGTGAGGCAGCTGGCACTGGACAGGAAGGGTCTGGCAGCACGGATGAGTTTACACGTGTAGGTGGTTGTGGAGGCGAGGGAGTTCACTTGCTTTTTAAGGGTGAGAGCTGAGTCGAGGTAAAAACCTAGGGTTTTAACCTCTCGCATAACCTTAATAGTATTGTTATCGATGTTAAATGTGGCATAGTCCGGAGTTAGTTTAGATAGGTTATGGTCTGATCCGAGAAGCAGAATTTCAGTTTTATTGTCGTTCAGGCAGAGGCCATGGGTGGCCATCCATGCCTGAATGAGGATGTACATTTTATTCACCAAAGCCAGGTCCACTCCATAGTTGTCCGAAAGGGGTATGAGGATCTGGGTGTCATCTGCGTAATTTGTGTAGGTGACGCCCAGTCTGTCCAACTTGTCGAACAATGGCTTTGTGAAAATGTTGTACATGGTGGGTGAGAAACAGGAACCCTGTGGGACTCCACATGTAATTTGGACGGGATCGGCACAAGTGGAGGTGGAAAACACTCTCATGGTCCGGTTCGCTAGAAAGGATTGGACCCATGCTATAGCTTCTCCTGTGAAGTTGGCAGCGAGCTTGAGGTGGTTGCATAAAACTGCATGATCCACCAGATCAAAAGCTGCTGACAAGTGCAGTAGGAGTAGCAGCGCTATTTTCCTACCATCCTTGAATTCCTCCCTTTTAGTTTTAAGATCTATCAAGGCTGTTTCAGTGCCATGGAGCGGGCGGAAGCCCGATTGGCGCGAGCCTAGTAGGTGGTTAGCTTCTAAGTAGTCTTGAATTTGGAGATAGGCTACTCTATCGATAACTTTTAGTAGGAAAGGTACAGTGGTGATAGGCCTATAATTGGTCAGAATGGATGGATCGAGGGTTTGTTTTTTAAGAAGGGGGAGGACCCAGGATTCTTTTAGGTTGGCTGGCACTGTGTTAGATTTGAAGGAGGAGTTAATGAGCTTCGAGATGAATGGGGCTAAATCTCTGGCTGCGTCCTTTATTATTTGAGCTGGGCAACTGTCGCCTTTGCAGTTGGACGGCTTCAGTGAGAGGATAACCTTTTCAGTGTTGATGATGGAGATGGGTTTGAAGCTAAAAGGGGGGATAGTATTGGGTTCAGTTACTAGCGGTGCTTGTTGATCAGTAGGAGAGAGGGCGTCCTTTTTATTAGTTATTTTAAGTTGGAGGGTGGAAATTTTATTCAATAGGGCATTCTGTATATTAGTGCACCATATCTTGTCCTTCGGGACCGTGTCAGTTGGTTGGATAGGAGATTCCATTTCCCGGAGGATGGCAAAAAGTTCCTTGGTATTAGATTTGGCATTTGTAATTCTGTCATTGAATATATTTTTTTTTGTATTGATAATTTCTAACTTGTAATATTTGGTGAATTGGGTTAAATTAGCCTTGTTGTCGTCGGTAGGCGAATTACGCCAGATAGTTTGGAGTTTTCGTTTCTGCTTTCTGAGGCCCTTAAACTGGGGGGTGAACCAATCATTAAGGTGGGCTTCTTGTTTAGCTTTGCGTAGTTTTGGAGGTGCAATAGTATCTAGTGCATGAGACGTAGCTTTATTAAAGGTGTCTACTAGGGTGTCTGGGTCGGTATTGTCCTTCAGGCCATTGATGGTAGGCAGGAGGAGGGGGATGAGTTTTTCTGTAGTGATGTCTTTTTTACTTCTGGTGGGGAGTGGTGGTATCATTTTGATAATTTTAGGGCTAAGGAGGTCAAGTGTGGCAGTGAAGTTTATTAGATAGTGGTCGGTCCATGTTTGAGGGGTGATGTCAGTAATGGCTAAGTTGCAGTTAAGTTCAGATACCCAGTCAAGGGTTCTGCCTTTAACATGTGTGGGGGAGAGGACTTTTTGGGTAAGGCCGTGGTCATTTAAGATGGCTGTTATAGAGAGGGCTTTTTTGTTGTCTAGCTCATTAAAGCCGATGTTAAAGTTGCCCAGCAACAGCGTTTGCGAATGATTTTGGGTGTTGTTCGCTATGAGGGTGGTGAGGTCATCTTCGAAGGTTCCCAAGGGACCTGGGGGGCCTATAGATCAAGTGAATGGTTAGCGTGCGGCTATTGGAGAGTTGCAATTTTGCTGAGAGTACTTCGCAGGAAGCACAGGGAGGTGAGGTGGTGAGTCTGATAGGTAAAGTAGTTTTGGCGATGATGGCTAGGCCACCGCCTTTGGCATTAGGTCTGTCTACTCTATGGATCTGGTAGTTGTCAGGTACGGCTAACATCAAGGAGGGTCCTGCTGCCTCGTGAAGCCAGGTTTCTGTTACGGCAAGGATTTCAATGCTGCTGTTGTTTAGTATGTCAGCAATTTCAGTTGCATGGGCTACCATGGATCTGGCATTGATAAGGGATCCAGTAAGTGATAAGGTATTCTTAGGAATAGGATGGCTTGCAAATTTATCTGTGTGCTTATTTTGGCTCGGGTGATTCTTTTTGTGAAAGTGAGTGGGATTTAGGGTCAGGGTTACAGGTGTTGTGGCTTGAGTTTGCTTATCCAAGTGCATCTGTAAAGTTGGGGATCTAACAGTATGGTGTGTGCTGTTTCTTTTGGGTTCGTATATGCAAGGTAGTCTTGCCCTAAGTCTCAAGTTTCTGTCTGTGGGGGGGCTAGAGCTGTAGGTAGCAAAGGCCATGATTGCAGTTAGGAGGGTCAGGGTGGTCAGGTTTCTGCACATTTGCATGGTCTATTAACGACCATAAGGCGCAACACAATCAAAGTGGTCTGTTAACGACAGCAGGCCTAGAAGCACAGTGGGCGGAATGGGCAGTGTGTCATAAAATCACAGTGGGCAAATTCTATTTTAGCTAAGCAGGCCTAGAAACACAGTGGGCAGAATGGGCAGTGTGTCATAGAATCACAGTAGGCAAATTCAATTTTAGCTAATCAGGCCTAGAAACACAGTGGGCAGAATAGGCAGTGTGTCATAAAATCACAGTAGGCAAATTCTATTTTAGCTAAGCAGGCCTAGAAACACAGTGGGCAGAATGGGCAGTGTGTCATAGAATCACAGTAGGCAAATACAATTTTAGCTAATAAGGCCTAGAAACACAGTGGGCAGAATAGGCAGTGTGTCATAAAATCACAGTAGGCAAATTCTATTTTAGCTAAGCAGGCCTAGAAACACAGTGGGCAGAATGGGTAGTGTGTCATAGGATCACAGTAGGCAAATTCAATTTTAGCTAATCAGGCCTAGAAACACAGTGGGCAGAATAGGCAGTGTGTCATAAAATCACAGAAGGCAAGTCTGATTTTATCTAAGCAGGCCAAAAACAGCAGTAGATGGCTAGTATCAAGAGAAATCATATATCGCATTAGACTAGTTTTGATATGGGCGTGGGCAAGTGTGTCAATAGTAAGTTATGGCAAGCAGCTGAAGGTAGCATAGGGCTGGTTCATACATAGCAATGGGCAGCTAAAAGACACGAGGCTAATTAAGAGAATAGGTGGTGGGATAGGGCTATGGCCGACCTATGGTAGGCCCTTACAGTGCAGAGTATGCAACATTAGTATATGATTTGATGCGCTACAGACATCTTTATAAGGTCTTCCGTTACGGCATACATAGGGCATATATGGGTTGTATTAGAGAGGAAACGAAGATACAATAACAATGCGTGCAAATGGGTAGGCAGTAAGTGTGTCAGAAGGTAGTAGACATGATATTGTGAGTCTGGGCCAGGTGTAGGTAACAGAATTGGCAATACAAGTCATCAAAGTTCGTTTTGGCAAGGGTTCACAATGAGTGCAGGTAGTACCTACTTCCTGATATTGGGGATCAGATAGGATCGCTCCCTCGCGCTCCACGACGCGAACAGGCGCAAACATGGCCTTTTCAACGGGGCCATCGCAGGAGTGGGCCGGCTTCCGCCTTCCGGTGGTGTGTTCTGGGTGATGTAGAGGGGCGTTGCTTAGCAACGTGCTATCGGCCTCACTCTCGTGGCGAGAAATGCACGGCGGCCATTGTTGAGGCAGGCAAATTTCAGGACAAATGCTAAGATGGTGTTGCAAGGCTGGGAGAGAGTGGATGGCTGTTTCACAGGGGCACAAGCCTTAACAGGAACATACCTCGCAATGTTAGCGGTGCGGATGGAGACGGCTGCTTAACTTGTCTTGCGGCGCGGATTGCACGTGGTGCATTGCACTTCTCAGAGTGCTCGATCAGCTGGGCAGGGGCTGCTCTTGCAACGCAGGCTTGCATGTGGTGCGGTGCGATTCTCAGCTTGCTCGATCAGCTGGGCAGGGGCTGCTTGTACGGCGCAGGTCGCACGTGGCCGAGGATGGCGTCGGTGTGGATCAGCAACTGGAGAGGGCTCCTGCCCTCGCCAGGATCAGGCAGCAATGTCAAAACTAACCCGCTTAATAACCAGACAGGATTGTAAATGTTAGACATTGCCACAGGTAGATCAAACAGAACAGTGAATATTGGCTCGTGCCACGCCTAGACAAGACTACTGCACTCTCCAGCTGTGTTCCCTCCCTTATGTAAACTGCTTTGTGAAACTTAGGCCTCCCCCAATATGTCCATTGTAATCCTGTATTCAAACTGCATTGTGAGACTTAAACTGCATTGTGAAACATAGGCCTCTCTCCCGCTATACAGGATTCTCAAATCTAGGTGTGTTATCTCTGGTAATATTGTACTAAAACTGATTTGCCAAAGAGAAATAGTGTGTGTGTGTGTACTTAGCCAGTACGAAGGTAAGTAGGGTTGGCCAAGTCCCTGCTAGACACCCATGTTGAGCATGCTTGCATGTGGGCGGGTGCGGAGAGGTGGCCTGGAGAGCATGTGAGAGAGACATTATGTGTGCAGCGAGACTGAATGTTATCGTGGGGATAGCTGCTTCTAGAGCCAGAGATATTGTGCAAACATGTATTATCTCACCTTGCTTGCTTCTATCTACAGTGTGTCTGTGATGCTGGTCTGGCAGATCTGGGTCAGGTCACACAGTGCCCAGGCAGGATTGGTTGCAGAAGGCATTGCGGCACACCCCTCTCCTCACAGGTCCAGTGGCTCACTGGATGTGCAAAGCAGACGAGAAAAATTGATGAGATTTGCGTTCATATTGCATATTGTGCTGTCATTGAATACTGCAGGCTGCTGTCACCCATTCCCAGCTAGCCAGATCTAGCCCTCATACCGTTACTGTTGCTACAGTACTGGGTATGAGCTGCACAGACAGCCCCGCCTCTGAAACCAACAATTCAGTCATTCTTCACTAATGGCTGCCAACCAGTTAGTGATGGCGGCTTCATGGTTTTTTATGCTTCCCTGTTATTTCTCCAGCTAACGAGATCTAGATTCCAGGTGAAATAATCTGTGGCACATTTGGCTGCATTTACAACTGCCTTTTACAGGTGCAACACAGATATCTGCTCTTGGTACTGCCTCTTTGCCTAGTGGCCCAGGGGTCGCAAGTACAGGTCTAGAGGTTGCAGAGGGGCAGCCAGTGACGTCCCTGAGTCAAACTCTATTTCACGCTGTAAGCTGTGTTGGTAGTATGGGGCCCGAGATATGTAACTGATTATGACAAATGCAAAGATTGTGGTGAAGGAAAATCCTAGCACCTTCACTATAGCTCTTTGGTTTTTTATACATGTTCAGAGCCTCTGCGGATGGATACCATATTTTCCACTGTGCAGTACACTTCACCACCCTCCTGAGCTGGCCAACACCCCTGGCGAGGATAGAACAAAGAGTAGTACATTGTCCATGCCTCATTTACCCACAAGTGCTGCTGGGCGCATATTCAGAGCGACTCCCCGGATACCCAGTACTCTAAGCTCAACAGCTAGTTTTGCAAATAAAATGGCAATGCAATGGATTGAGCCAGAAGTGTGAAGAATGCAAATGTTGCACTGATCATTTTCATCTGGCATTGTTCAGTACAGTCTTTGCACTCAACAGTAACCTATGTAGTCACAAAATGTGGTTGCTGAAGATACTACTATTCCTGAGCCCACTAATTATGCGGGGCTCCTATTTATTTCCTTTTTTCCTGCGTTATACAATGTTTGTGGTACTGCCTTCTCCCCTCTCTTGCATAGGTCCCCTACCATTCCATTTTCCTTTCCTTAATATTCTCCTTAAAAATTCATAAAACCAAAAAATAAAACAAACCACACCCACAACACACCAACGATTTCACTTTCCGTGCATTTACACTCTTTACACTCTCCATACACCTGTCCCCTACTTGTTATCACTTGCAAGGCTATACTCACGTGTCCATGTTCACCCAAACTCTTGTGTCATGGGGTCCCCAATAACACCAACCGTCACTCTCCTCAGAGCCGCACGCTGCTCCAAAGAGCAGACCGAAATCGGCAAAGATAGCTCCTGCAAAGCCACTGAGGAATATGTGTTTCTGGGACTGGTCACTGTAGGTGGGTGTGGCCCCTTCGGAGAAGCTGCCTGGGCACCTCCACAGGTACGGGGGTGCTGGGATCACATCAGGGTCACCAACTGAAGGCATGCCCCTAAGCGCTCACACCAGAAAAAAAGAACTCTGCTGCCCAGGAGCGTGTTGAGCAAAAAAGGGTGCAAGGAAAAGCTTAAAAGGGGATACAGCGTACTTCATGTACAGTAAAAACCTGCATGACTGGTTGGTGCAACCGTATACATGGTCGGCCTACTCCATAGGGGATGCCAGGCCATTGACACCAGCCCTGTCTGTCTTTCTTCCATCACGTGGGGTCAACTGGCCTCATCGTTTCAAGGGAACTAAGGTCGAAAAGACAATTAGCTACCCTAAACTAACAGTGCTACTCCATCATTATACAGTGCACCTGGCACGATCATAGGCTGGTACAGGGGGAGACTCGAGGCCACTCTGACCCGCACACATTTCACTCATCCAGTCGCGTCTTCCAGCCTCCAAGACTTCCACCTTTGCTTTAGAACTATAATGTATCCCTCCCTGTACCTCACATTACAAATCATGTAATTATAAAGTGAAGATAGGGTGACCATTCTCTTTAGATGCTTTATGGTGGCTGGTTTATGGTCGGTGGCATGTGGTCGGCTGGTATCTCGGAAATTCATGCGTCTTGGGACTTGGAGAGTTTTTGGGGCTAGAACTCGGAGTTGGATGGGTGGGGGTCGGATCCTTGCTCAGGCCTGTTTGTGAGAATATGTGCAGCGAGGCATCTAGCACTGTCTCATGGCCTTGCAGGGTACAATCTTTCTCGGAATAAACATATTGGCAAAAGTTTTAGAACAAAGGAGGGTTTCTTGGAAATTAGCCGTGCGGGTCTCCCTATTATCAGCGCTTGGACCTATTCAGATTTATTCAGCAGGTTTGCGGCCTATGTCTAACGTGCTGCCATGCAGGCCCTATGCTCCTGCCATAGATACAAAATGGCATCTGTTAATATGAGCGTACTAAGTCTAAACATCTAAAATGTGCGTAATACTATGACCGTGTGGGGGCATTAGTACGCCCCATGGTACATCACAGGTCTCCTAGCGGGACTCACCTCACCCTAAAGCGCCTACGGGGGTGGGATGGGGTCATTCCCTTCCCAACAAATGCTCTATGTTTTGCACATGCAAAAACGTTAGACAATATTGGTTTGACATGCAGGAAAGAATGGACACGGTTCAGTCCTCTAATAGTCCTCTGAAAGACTCTCTAATCATTTTCAATAACCTGCCAATGAGAACTGGGCTCACAGATGGGGCCAAACTACAGGTTAAGGAGGTGCATTTGGTGGAAAAACATAGAGTGCTTAGAAGCTGGAAGTCCTTGCAGAATGACAGAGTTCATGACTGGATGGAAGAAATGGGCACATTGCCATTCTTGGTGAAGTTAGCATATCATCTGAGCAACAAAGAGGAGAAATGTATGTTTGTTTGTTTAGTATTTATAATGTGCACCGGACCCTGAGGTATAAGGGCGCAGGAGGTAAGAAAACATAAAGCTTAGTGCAAGGTTACAGGTTACAGCGTGTCATTCATGTGGCAAGGTTAACAGTTGTGTTGGGCTTGTGGGTAAAAGCAGGTGGAAACAAATTCATACATTCATTTAACATTTGCTGCTATCAACCAACTGATTACATTTTGCCTGAATTTGGTAAAGGATTGTTCTGTTCTCACTGTGACGGGTAGCTTGTTCCATAATTGAGCGGCTTTGACTGGGAAGCTAGTGCCACCTATAGTGGCGAGTTTGAATCGGGGTACTTGAAGGCAATTGGTGTTAGCTAGTCTAGTTCGTCTAATGGAGTTTGTTCTAGAGAATCTGCCCGCTAAGTATTGAGGGGCTTTATTGTTTAGTGATTTGTGTGTGAGAGATGCAGTTTTAAGTCTAATTTTCTCATAGGTGGTAAGCTATTTATGTTTCCTTCTTGTTTCCGAGATATATTCTCTCTTAGGAATGTTCAGTGCTGCTCGAAGAGCATTATTTTGCTGTATCTGAATTTTGTTAATGGTGGATTTAGTTGCTCCAATGTATAGGGCATTACAATAGTCTAGTATGGAGATGATTAAAGCTCTGGCTAATGTTAGGCAACTGTTCTGAGATAAGAATTGTTTTCCCGCTCTGATTCATTTACATGTGTAAGCTGTTGATGAGGCTAGAGTATTTACCTGTTTGGTAAATGATAAGGTGGAATCAAGGTATATCCCTAATGTTTTTGCTTCCTTGGCTACTTGGATACAGTTCTCATCGATGATGAAGGAAGAGTAATTTGTACTTAGTTTGTTGATGAGGGATGTGGTACCCAGGATGAGAAGCTCTGTTTTATCATCGTTCAGGCATAGGCCATGGGTGGCCATCCATTCCTGAACGATGCTGTAGATTCTGTTCACCAATGCTAGGTCCTCATCATAGTCCCCTGTAAGTGGGAGGAGGATCTGGGTATCGTCTGCATAATTGGTGTAGGTGATACCCAGATGGTCCAAGTCATCAAACAGGGGCTTAGTGAAGATGTTATATAGCGTTGGTGAAATGCATGAGCCCGGTAGCATGCCACAGGTGATGAGGATGGGGTCCGCAGCTGCTGTTGGTGAGAAGACACTCATGGTGTGGTCACTAAGGAATGATTGGATCCACACTATTGCCTCAGTGGAGAAGTGTGCTGCTGTATCTAAGTGCTTACACAAAACCTTGTGATCCACTAAGTCAAATGCGGCAGATAGGTCTAATTGGAGGAGTAGTGCCGGTGTTCCAGTGTCTCGTAGTTTATCTATTTGGGCTTTAAGATCGATAAGTGCAGTTTCTGTGTCGTGTAGAGGACGGGAGCCTAGTAGTTGGTTCAGTTCGAGGAAGTTCTGGATTTGGATATATGCAACCTTATCCAGAATCTTCAGAAGGAACGGCACAGTTGTGATCGGTCTATAATTAGTGGGTATAGCCGGGTCTAAGGTTTGTTTTTTTAGGAGTGGGTCACCCATGATTCCTTTAAATTACTCGGGATGGTGCCAGTGGTAAAGGAGGCATTAATCAGCTTAGTGATAAATGGTGCTAGGTCCTGCGCTGCATCTTTGACAAGTTGTGCTGGGCAAAGATCTCCTTTGCAGTTGGAGGGCTTCAGTCCAAGTATTACTTTCTCCACCTCTATTATAGAAACTTTGGAGAAGGAGAATTGGGATTTAGTTTTGGACGGTGTTCTTGTAGTGGGCAATGTGGAGGTGGCTAGTGTCTCTCTCTTTGATTCTATTTTCTTTTGGAGGTTTAGGACTTTGTTGGATAATGCATACTAGATTTCAGATCACCATTTTTTATCTTTAAGACAGTTGTCTTGAGGCGTTATGGGATTTTCCAGTTCTCTGAGTATGAAGAACAATTTTTTCATGCTTGAGTTGGCTTGTGTGATTCTGTTATTGTAAGTCTCTTATTTTGCTGAGAGGATCTCTTTTTTATATTGAGATGAGATGTTGATTAGTTTCAATTTATTTTCTGTAGTAGGGTGTTTTTGCATTTTCTTTTTTCTAGTCTAAGGTTTTTTAGGAGAGGGGTGAACCAATTATTCAGATGGCTGTGTGGTTTGCTGTTTCTGAACTTTAATGGGACAATATTATCAAGGGTTTTGTTCATGATTTTGTTGAATTCTTGAGCTAAGGCGTTAGGATCTAGGTTGTCTGGGAGAGCATTTAAAGTAGGCATGATGCCAGGGAGCAATTTGTCTAACGTCATATTTTTTTTATTTCTGGTAAGTGCGGGTGGTGCACAGAGTTGTTGAGGTTTAGGAGTTTTAGTGTCTAGTGTGAATGATATCAGATGATGATCTGTCCATATTTGAGGTGAGATAGTAAGGGTGGAGCCGTTGCAGTTGTGGTCAGAAACCCATTCTAAGATTCTCCCTTTAATGTGCGTGGGCTCATTCACTCTTTGCTAGAAGCCTAATTCTGTCAGAATGTTAGAAGCTGCTGTGGCTTGTGGGTCATTAGTGTCATTAAAGCCTATATCGAGGTCGCCAAGTAGTAATGTTTGGGTGGTGTCTTTTAGGTTTTCTGAGAGGATGGTAGATATGTTTTCTATGAATGTCTTGATGGGACCAGGAGGTCTGTATATCAAGTGGAGGTCGAGTGTTTGAGAATTGGCTGTAGGTATTTTAGCAGATATTATCTCACAAGATTTGGTGACCGGTGAGGGAGTGAGTCTCATACCAAGCTTAATTTTGACGATGTTGGCTAGTCCGCCACCTCAAGCTTCACGTCTATCCATTCTGAGGATAGTGTAGTTGTTAGGAACAGTTAGGGACAGTGCGGGCCTGATGCCTCATGGAGCCATGTTTCCGTGATGGCTAGGAAGTCATAGCCTTCAGTGGAGATGACTTCAGATATTTCTATAGCATGGGCGACTAGAGCTCTGGCGTTTATTAGGTCGCCTTTGAGTTTAGGTATAGAATCGGTTGGAGGGAGTGAGATAATGTTTATTGGCACTGTAGAGGTGGTAGTTTTTTCTATATTTATTTGAAAGCTATTGAGCCTTTTATAATTGTAAGAGTTAGATTTGGGAATGGGTTCGGAGGCCATTGTGGTTCGGCGGATGTTAGTTTCATATTTGATAAGAGGGTCAAAGATTCTAGGTAGTCATGCACGTAGTCTGGCATTTCTCAAGGCTATATTGCATTGTGTAGTTAGTTGTTGTGGATTATGCTGATGGCTGGCTAGTGTAGGAGGCAATAGGAGGTTATTAAAGCTGTCTATTGTAGCTCCTCGTGGGGACGACATAGTGTGAAATAACACTTGTGTGAGTAAAGTGCCCAAGTATGCTAGGTTGGACAATATTAGGTGCATTGTATGATGTATGAGGTACACTGGGTCTAGGTGTTAGGACTAACTAGTCTAATAATGTTAGGCAGATGAAGTAGCAGGTCATGGAAAGCTAGTCTGTTGGCACAACTAGGTTCGAGTTTCAAAAGTACAGCCAGAATCACAGTTAGAGCCACCTAAGGCAGGCACAATTGTATGATGCTAAGCTCTGACCATCTTACTAAAACTTGTCTGTAGGGCAGCACTAAAGCGTAAGTGCAGAGGGGGTGTATCCTAAATGCTTAATCTAAATACAACAGACTGAGTCGCTTTAGGTCAGGAGAGACGTAGTAAGTCGCATATAGCGTGGGTAATTGAGTATAACAACATGGAGCTCAACTGCGCATGTGGGCTAAGTGCAACTATCAGATGGCAGGGTACATATGGGCTAAATGAGACAATCAATGGCAAGGCACATTTGGGCTAAATGAGACAATCAATGGCAGACAATGTCAGGGTGTTGTATCAAGAGGCACTACTATATTACTAGGTCTAATATCAGCATGGGGCAGGTGAAATATTAGGTACTGACTGTAAATAGACTATGACAAAACAGGTACGTGGGCAGTATGGAATGTCATCGTTGCTGTTAACCAATGGTTACAGTGGGTGGCAAGCATAGCAATTTTCTTTGGAAGTCTTTACGAGTGGCATGTAGCAGGTAGATACAATGGTGTTGTAGGAGGAGATGCTGGTGTTATTGTTTAAGGTGGTGGGGGTACGAAATACCTTGTTGTGCCTGGAAGGGGTAGGGCACAGGCAAAGGTCTCTGAGCATTGGGTATAGGATGAAAAAATCTGAGAGGTACTTGTGCTTGCGCTCCAGGTGCGCTCCAGGGTGCAAACAGGGCCTTAGTCTTGGCCTTCGTCGATAGGCCGGCGTATCTGCATGCCGGCAGAAGTGGTGGAAACAAATGGGGCTTTGGTCGCCTAGCAACCAGGCCCCGAGGCCAGAGCCTCACTCTGATGCCGCGCAGCGCCTGACATTGCTGGGCCAGGCGGAAGGATGGGCAAAGGTCAGGCAGCAAATCCGCAGGGTTGCAGAGTGTGCTGCGGATTTTTATGTATCGGGTGGGTACTTAGAATTATATGCAGATGTATATGTGCTGCACTTTCTCTGCTATGAAGAACACCTATATTGAACCTCATCCACTGACCGGAGTAGTTCATGGACTAGATACTAACTTCAGAGATTTAAAGAATTTATAAGACTTGTGTTAACTTTTGGCCTTTTTTATTTCCTCCTCCTCTGTAATCTACTATACATCAATGAGGAATTGTTCATGCTCTTCTTCTCATTGCTATGTGACAACCTCAATAACATTTCTTTTTTAAAAAAAAGAGAAGAATCAAGGACTTCATCAAGAGATTTTTATTGTGTCTTTCGTGATAATGATGTCTGCAAATGGTACCTCTGGATAGGCCAGGTTTGTCGCCTCTTGCATCGGTCTGGAGGCCAAGAGTAGAAACTCTCTTAGTCTGGTGCAGTCTGAGTGAGCTGGCTTTTAGACAGGATTTGATGCAATCATAGAGATGTTGTGTGCTGTTCATGTTGTGTGAGATTCCTGAGAGTCAAAACATGACCTTCATATTATCAGTATATATAGTTGGGTGTCCAGTCATTATATGGAAAGGAAATACCATAGAGAAAAAACAATAGGGGATGGGGGAACCACCATAAAATTTTGTTGTTCAAATATATTCGTAAAAAACCCATTGAAAAAGAACCCACAATAGATGGATCAAAATGATGTTTCTCTCTAAAGTGGAAGGACTCGTGCTTCTTTTGTTGTGTCTGGACCCCTGCCTTCTTTAAACCATTCATTTATGATTTGTGTAATCAGACAGCCCATATACCTGGGGTATTCTTTAACATCTGTTTTAAGACAAGGGTCTGTGCAACAGGAATTGGGGTTGCCCTTAGTCACAGTTTTAGACATGCCAACTTCACTAGCCATGTGGAAGGAGACATTTTTAGATTCAAGCTTTGTGTCAAGGGCAAAGTGAGTGTTGGGGTCAATCCTGTGGCAGTCCTTGGGTTGGTCCATTATTGTTGCATGTAGGTCATTCCCTTTTGCTTCCCAAAGTGGAATAAGTGGAGATGGGGAAACATCTCTACTTCATCAGATTTAGCAAATTTAGCCAGTGCGCAGCCTAGACATTTAAGCACAGTCCAGACCAGTTCTGAGCACTGTCACTGCAGAAAGTCTCAACTGGACAAGAGATGGGGCAGAGCCACTAGAGTCATCAACTGCAGTCAATGTTCAGGACTGGAGCAGTGGGGGAGACATCAGGTGCCAGGGTGTGGGAGGGGGGAGACGAAGGAGGCAAGGTCAAGCATGAGGAAAATGTTGATGGAGAAACATCTTCTTTTCTGAAGACCAGCAGGGTGGGAGCAAGGTGGCGCCATGAGAAGGTAACCCATCAATCTAAAAGTGGTGGCGTGAAAACACACATGGATACGTTTTTCTTCTCTACATTTTGGTGCTTGTGAGTAGCTTGGATCTTGGCTCCTAGTTGGATGGGTGCCATCTGAGCTGGCAAGAGCGTCAGAATGCAGGTAGGCTGGACTGGAATGCCATTTTGAACCCTGCAGAAGTAGGATTGCCCGAGGGCACCTGTGTACTGAAGCAGAAACGTATTTGTCATTTGCACTGAACATGTTAAGTGGAAAAGAGTCAATACACTTTGCGCACTGGTACCACTCAAGGTCTACATTGCAATATACACATTTATATACCATGACATTGAATCATTAATTGATCTGAAGGTTGGATTTTGTGGTGTTGATTAGGATCTGTTATGACAGCTATTGGCAGCAAGCATTCAATCTGGTAATCATTTCAATTATGATTGATCTGCACGTGGACAATAGACAACAAGTCTCTTTTGGGCATGTAATGTAACAACATAATCTACTTTGCTGTCATTGGCCTGGTGATGTAGGGGTGTGTGCAGGCCCTCATTTTGTTTCATATTTCTTAAAGATTCAAAGATTGGAAATCCGCTTGCCCCATTTTACTCTAGAGCGATGATTGCGCTTCCCTATTCACAATGAAACGCTCACTAAAAAAGCTACAATCAGACTATTCGTCAATTAAAAAACAAGCAAGCGAAAGCATATGATTGTGAGGTGAGCCACATACTGCTACTAACGTGTATTTCAGTCTCATTTTTTACCCAACTGGTGGTTGCTGATTTTGACAAAACTCTTTAATGTAATCAGCCTGTTAGGAGCCATGCCAACATCCTGGAATGATAGTTTAATAACCCCCATTTTTAGAAAAGGGTTCTTTTAGTGGCCCTCGCTGGTATCGTCCTATCTGTCTTTTAGACACTTCCAGTAAAATGTATAGAGATTTTTTTAAGAATAGGCTAGAGGAATGGGCGCAATCCATGAACATTCTGCAGGGGGCTCTCAGCCTCAGATCACTGTTTGATTTAAAATGTTATTATAGAAAAGTACAGCATGGTTAGAAGAGGGGGCACGCTGCTTGTGGCCTTCCTTGACCTAGAGAAAGCGTTCTATTCCGTAGACAACTGTTATGTGGAGGAAGTTGGCAGTAATGAAGGTCCCGCCCAGCCTTTTAGACCTCATGCAATTATACAAAGTGAACACACATGCAGCAGTCCCGTGCTCAAGAACTAGGAGCTTCGCTGTTCATTTCGCTTAAAAAAAGGGGTCAAGCTAGGCTGTTCCCTATCACCCCTACTATTTATTTTTTTTCTTTGTGATTTGACTCCCTTAACGTCAAAGGGCAAAGTGTTCCCCCAATTCTGCAAGCTACTCCATATGGAACACCTGTATAGGCCGACCATACAGCCTTACTGGACTTACCACCAGGATGCTTGCAGCAACGCCTTATTTACAGTGAACATAATTTCATAACCCACAGTTTAAAGTAGAATATGCAAAAAACATAAATTGTGTTATTTGGTAAAAAAAACACTATTCATGGCATCTAATCAGGGAAAGAATGGAGGTCGTTGATTGATATTGCTGTCTGCGTCCCCTGTTTGCAAAAAGTAGACATTATTTCTGTATTTTATGTTTCTATAGTCTTGTAGTGCCTAGAATGATTTATGAAAGGATTGTTTTATAAACCAATACACAATAAATAATAAAGAAAATGGTTAAGCCACATTAAAACGCTAGCTGAGAGAGCATTTTTGAGGATGGGAGACCAATTAAGGTTCTTCCATCCATTTGGAATCCTATTTTAAATAAGTGTCTTTGCGCCTGATTTACAAACATGTTTTCAGTGGGACTTTCCCATGTTAAAACATGTTTGTAAATATGGCCCTTAGGGTTTATAAAACAAGGTCAGTACAATGCTACTATATGGCAGCGAAATCTGGGGGCATGCAAAGTGACCCAACTCCCTGCTATACAAAACAACATTTTTAAAGAAATTAATTATGTTTCCACCCGGTACAACGAATAAGGCGTTATGTTTAGAATTGGGGGTTCATAATGTAGCAACACAGGCACGACTGAGGTTTGGAAAGTTTTTTCTGAAAACACACCCCGGAACGTCAGAAAATCGTCAAAGCTTTGGGAGAAATAGTTGCCTCGCCTGCAAAAGACAGGTGTATACGATACAACGGGGGGATGTAAACTTGAGCTGAATGGGGCCTTCAGAATCTGAAAGCATTTCATTCCATTGCATGGGATCATCTAAAATCAGTGCTTATGCAAAAAAGCGTTGATGTGTCATAAGGAAGGACACATGAGGCCGGCCGGGAAATGTAGTGTCTCTGAAGATCTGCTGTTCACTACAGGAAGACACTGTGATAGGTGAAGAAGAGTGCGAAATAAACTCCCCAGGATGTACGTGAGGGCGTGTCATGACCTAACATGCTTCCACAAATGATCAAATGAAATGGGAAGAGGCCGGCAACACCAATAGATGTGTTTGCAACATGTTTCAGTGATGAAAGCAAGAAATGATTAAAGCCACCATTTTAATTTGTACAATATAAGAACTTACTGGGGGGCGAAGTCTCTCATAATGAATTGCAATAATAGGAGATTTATTTTTAGCTTACATGAATATATAACAGAAGCTCCTTTATGAAAATTGAAATGTATTTAAATTAATGAAACTACTGCATGTGGTTTTGTATGGACTTGATTATTGTATATTTACTCTACAGAGAATGTTAACATGTTTATACTGGGGTGTGCTTGGATTTTAATACCATTGTTATATTTATTATTATTACCGAGTTTTTCTTTTCTATCAATTGTTGCTAGTGGAGAAATCCTATTTTAATAAAACATGAATGAATTTATATAATACTGTTCTTCAGCTGCAATAATAGCTGTTATTATTACCCAAATGAATGGTACTCAATTATTTAACCTTGGGAGCATTAAGACCTGAGTATGCTCTGCTGGGATCTGCTGGGACGTGAAGTTTCGAAATGCAATCTGAGCTCAGGCGAGCCCTTAAAGCGACCTGCTGATTTCTACAAACCCAGCTTCAGGAATTTTCCTCCCATAGGAATCCATTGGTTTTCAGGCAACATAAAAATACATGCTGGTAGAAAACCAATTGGATTTGGCAGGGGGACCTTGTTAAATGCTATCTACTCTCCAACTTCGCCTGCCAAATCATAAAATATCCTGCAGCTCATAAAAAGTGGCGATTAATGCATTTAGCACCACTTCTTCCACTCAGCTTGACTTGGAAAATAACCCCCTATGATTGTAGCTTTGTTTCCCCTTCCTGAATGGAAGCCTACAATCTCCAAAAATACACGTTCTGGACTAATGGGGAGGGGGTTACCACCTGTCGATTCCCCCAGTTTACTTATCACACAATAAGATCACACAATAGGATCACAGGTTCATAATTGAATCAAATGAATATACAATTGTAAACCTGTGATCCTATTGTGTGATAAGCCTACAATCTCTAGCATAGAAATTCATGAGAACTTATACAAATTTTCATACAGACACAAAGTGAAATGAAATGCATGACAAGGTCATTATTTCACACAACTCTGTATCCCATTAATTTCTAATCACCTAACAATCGCACTTAAATAGCTTGTTACAACCCTGTATTATTTTAAGACAACATTTCCACTGCAATGGTCACTGCATGTTACCTTGTCTCATCTCTCATCACTTCCTGAGGTAAATAAGAGGGAACTGCACAGGTTTCTGCCTAACACTGGTGTACAGCGGTGGGATTTGTATTGAGCATACACTTTAGTGTACTTTTGAGATACCTTAGTGCAACTAACCACAAAGCTTAAGCACAAAAAGAAAAAGTCATTTTCTAACATGTCTGCTATGGAAAGTTATAGTCAAGAGTCCCTTGCTACAAAAACTGCTGATTGTTTAAGAGTTCTCTGTAAGCATAAGAACCTCATGACTAAAGGCAAGAAAATGGAGCTAATAGAAAGGTTGTTAGAAAACCAAAGTCTGGATGATGGTTCAGAGGAACCTACCACTCCAGCAAATGTAGAGAACAGCAATGATATTGATATTGAACAAAGTATTGATGATCTTGGGTCAGAACCAGAAAAGGAAGATGAAACTGTTGTAGATGTTCCCTCTAGACCTCTGTCTGCTCTACCAGCTGTACCTACTGGGCCTTTGCCAGGTCCCACATTTAGTCCTCAGTACTATGAACTAGAGAAAATGAAACTTGAATTAGAGTACAAGAAACGTAATGCTCAAACTGACAAAGAACTAAGGCTAAGAGAAATGGAGCTCAAGTATGAGCTAGAAATGAAGAAATTGTCTGTTGAGAATGCTTCTCTCTCTGGCTCCTCTAGAAGTTCCAGTCCTAAAAGACCCCGGATGCCTAAAGAATTGATTGGTATGTATGAGCCTAGGTTGGATGTGTTGGATTGGTTGTCTATGTTTGAGTATAATCATGGGCTCCAGAACATCACAGGTAATGAGTTACTCACCTGGTTGTTCTCTAGGCTCCCCCCTGTTGCGACTGTTGCAGTAATGGAGTTGGGGGAGGAGGATAGGAAAGAGTATGAATGTGTGAAACTAGCTTTGATAGCTAGGTTTGGGAAGACCCCTTCCCAGTATCTTAGGAGGTTTAGAAGCCTCAAAAAGCATGATGGTACCCCTTGGGCTACCTGGGTGTGTGAAGGGTTGAAAAACCTAGAGGGATGGATTAAGGGTTACAAAGTGAACACTTATGAAGGAATGAGAAATCTTGTAATGATGGAGTCAATTTATGATGCCTGCTCTCCTGAGCTCAGACAGCACTTGGCTGATTCACAGGAATTAGATCCTAGAATGCTAGCTAAGGCTGCTGACTTGTGGGTTGCCAACAGGGCTACTCACAAGGATTCTGGGGTAACTCAGAAGAAGGATGAGGGGAGACAGCCTAAGAAAGACTCCAAAGAGAATTCTAATAATTCCAATTCCAAAGAGGGCCCCAAACCACACCATAAGGGTAAGCCACCTGGGAAACCACAGCAGAGTAGTACACCTTTTGGTGTCAAACCAGAAGGAGGTCAGAACAAGCCTCCATTCCAAAGGACCTTTGGATCCTGTTATGTTTGCAAGGCTGCTGACCATGTGAAAGGAGATCCCAGATGTAAGGGTAAACCTTCAGGTATCCAGCTTGTCTCCTTAGCCTTCTCTCCAGAGGAGGAAGTCCCTATGGCAAGTAGAAACTTTCTACTACTGGCTGATGAACCCACTGGAGTCTCAGCCAGTGTGTCTTTAGTCTCTCTGGGGTTGTGGGAACAACAGAATTTAGATGTCTATAATTCTATCCCAGATAATACTAAAGAGTATTATAAGGACAGTGTCCACGTGAATGGTCAGGAGACTCCTGCCATCAGGGACACTGGGGCCAGCATAACTGTGGTGGATGAATCATTTTTCAAAGCAGAGGATGTTGCTAAGGCACCCAAATGCCTCACCAAGTTAGCTGGAGGGCCTGTGCAGATGTGTCCCCAGTTACCAGTTCTCATCCAGTGTAATGATATGGCTGTGAAGATACCTGTCAGTATACAATGTGAAGTACCAGGAAGGGTTCTGTTGGGTAATGACCTGAAAGCTCTTGGAGTTGTGTCACATACCCCCAGACCTCCTAGTAAAAGGTTACAGGAGCTCACAAAACCTGCAAGAGAGAAAACCCTGCGAGGTTTATCTCAGGGGATGATGACAGAAATCACTCCTCTCCCACTGGAGCAACTTACTGCAGTGACTACCAGATCAGGAGCAAAGGGGCAACCCAAGACTACTAGGAAAAAGCCTACAGCAAGCACTCCAGTGCTTCCAACAAGGACTTCCCCGAGGTTGTCCGAAGTTACACCTGTAACTCCACCTCCAGCTGAGGCTGAGAGGGAGGTACAACCCTGTCTGGTTGAACTAGACTCTGAAGAAGAGCTAGTAGGAGGCCCAGAACTTATTGGAGACCTGGACCTGGCTGACCATCCTGAGCTGCAGTCAGTAACTGGCAGAAGGTGGACCCAGCAGGTCGGCTCTTCGTAAGGGACAAAGAGAATGTCCAACTCTGGAGGGCCTTCGCCAACAGGCAGCTTCTCAGGCTGATGGGCAAGAGCCTGGGAAGTATATGTTACACTGGGAAGATGGCCTCTTCTACAGTGAACCAACTGGATCTGAACCTGGAGCCTACCAACGCCTGGTAGTGCCCCAAGAGAACAGACAACAGTTCTTGCAACTAGCCCACGAGATTTCTTTGGCTGGTCACTTGAGTTTCAAGAAGACCAAGGAAAGGCTCTCTCTCTACTTTTATTGGCCAAAGATGGGGGCTGAAGTAGATAGATATTGCAGGAGCTTCCATACCTGCCAGACTTCTGGTAAGGTGGGTTCCAAGAATGTGGCACCTTTAGTGCCTCTCCCCGTTGTGGGAGTCCCATTTGAGAGGGTAGGGATTGACATTGTTGGTCCCCTTGATCCTCCAACCTCCTCAGGCAACAGGTTTATCCTTGTTGTAGTAGACCATGCTACTAGGTACCCTGAGGCAATTCCTATGAGGACTGTTACAGCTCCAGCTGTAGCTAAGGCCCTCCTTGGTATTTTTACCAGGGTTGGCTTTCCTAAGGAGGTGATCTCTGACAGGGGGTCAAATTGTATGTCCCACTACATGAAAGCCATGTGGAAAACCTGCAGAGTTACCTACAAGTTCTCAACCGCATACCACCCTCAGACAAACGGATTTGTAGAAAGGTTTAACAGAACCATGAAGAGCATGATAGGTGCTTTAGAAGAACCCCTTAAAAAGAAGTGGGACCTTCTACTGCCATGCCTTCTCTTTGCTTATAGAGAAGTCCCTCAGGAGGGAGTAGGTTAATCTCCCTTTGAACTTCTCTATGGCCATCCAGTCAGAGGCCCCTTGGCTCTTATTAAGGAGGGGTTGGAGTGTGCTCCTTCCCCCAAGCCAGTCAGAGTGACTGACTATGTGATAGGTCTCCGAAGGAGAATGTCACACATGATGGCAGAAGCAAGTGACAATTTGAAAGCTGGACAAGCTCTGATCAAACATTGGCATGATCAGAAGGCTAACATGGTTGAGTTTACTCAGGACCAGCTATTTCTAGTTATGCTTCCAACAAGGCAGAGGGCCTTGCAAGACAAATGGATGGGACCCTTCAAGGTTGTGGGAAAACTTGGAGAGGTCAACTATCTGGTGGATCTGGGCAAACCCAGGGAAGCTCCCAGAGTCTTCCACACCAACCGCCTCAAAGCCTATGTCTCTAGACCAGAAGTAGGAGCCTTGCTTCTAGCTTCATCAGAAGAGGAGGAGGAGAGTGAAGCTCTACCTGACCTCCTGAGAGGATTACCTTTGGACGAAAAGGTTGAAGGAGTTACTCTCTCCTCAGTTCTGACCCCTGAGCAACAGGAGGAGTGCAAAGCTATGTTAAATCAGTTTGCCCCTCTGTTCTCACTTTTACCAGGCTTGACCCCTTGGGGACAGCATGATATACTCACTGGTGACTGTCTGCCAGTCAAAAGCAGAGGATACAGAATGTCAGAACATGTCAGAACCCACATCAAAGGTGAGGTCAAGAAGATGCTTGATCTCGGGCTAATAGAGCCCTCTACTAGTCCATGGTCTAGCCCAGTGGTGTTAGTACCAAAGGCAGGATCTAAAGAGTTGAGATTCTGTGTGGACTATAGAGCTCTTAATGCAGTCACCAAGACTGATGCCCACCCTTTGCCAAGGACAGATGAGTTGGTGGATAAACTTGGTGCAGCCAAGTACCTCAGCACACTGGACCTTACGTCAGGCTATTGGCAAATAGCCCTGACAGACCATGCCAAGGAGAAAACTGCATTTTCTACCCCAGTGGGTCTATACCAATTCAAGGTTATGCCTTTTGGACTAAAAAATACACCTGCAACATTCCAAAGGATGGTGAACCAAGTTCTAGCTGGGATGGAGGACTTCTGCATGGCATACTTGGATGACATTGCAGTCTTCAGCCACTCCTGGGAAGAACATGTAAACCACTTAGGACATGTTTTGCAGGCTCTTGAGCAGGCCAATCTGACCATAAAGGCAAGCAAATGCCAAATTGGACAGAGTAAAGAGGTGGAGAGATAAGGCCTTTGCTCAGCAAGATTGAAGCTGTGCAAAATTGGACAACACCTACTACTCAGACCCAGGTGAGAGCCTTCTTAGGCCTCACTGGGTATTACAGGAATTTCATTGAGAACTATGGGACCATAGCTTCTCCTCTGAATGTGATATCCTCTCCAAAATTCCCTAAGAAGGTCAAATGGAATGAGGAATGCAATCAGGCCTTTGAAAACCTGAAGAAAGCTCTTTGCCAAGCTCCAGTACTCCGAGCTCCTGACTACCACCAACCTTTCATTGCACAAACTGATGCTTCCAATGTAGGTATAGGTGCAGTTCTTAGCCAACTGGATGAGAAGGGTAGGGAACACCCCATTTGCTTCATCAGTAGAAAACTGAAGGATCCTGAAACAAGGTGGGCAACAATAGAAAGAGAATGCTTTGCTATTGTGTGGGCACTGAAGAAGTTTAGGCCATACTTGTATGGTTCTACTTTTGTCATTCAGACTGACCACCAACACTTGAGATGGTTAATGCAAATGAAACGGGAAAATCCAAAACTATTGAGATGGTCAATCTGCCTCCATGGGCTTGATTTCACCATTGAGCACAGGTCAGGGTGCCACCATCAAAATGCTGATGGACTCTCTAGGATGTATGTCATCGACTAGAGGTATGAGGTTCATCCAGGAGTGGATTAAATCCTCCTGTCCCTTAGTCTGGGGGGGGGGGGGCGAGTGTTAGGGAGAATTCTCTGTTTAGGCTGAATTTCCTAACCTAGTGAGTCCCCCAGCAGCTTTGCTGGATTTTTGGGGTTTATTTTTTTCTTCTGCCAAGAGTGAGACTCTTTTACCCTCACTCTTGGACGTGACTTGAGAGTGTTTCTGTGACTTGCTATGTGCTTATGGGCTATGGGGTATTTTTTTCCCCATAGGCTATCATTGGTTTTTGAATGTGTGTTACACAGCACCCTCAGTGCAGTAACACAGGGGTGTCATAGAGACCCCCAAACATAGACTCCACACCCTGGGACTGACTACTGTCTCCCTGGGTCTGTAAAGTCACCATTGACTTTACTAGTCTTAACTTAGGAACTTAACCAGTACAAACCATCATACTGTGGAAGTACTGGTAGGGGCAATTAGATTGCCCCTGGGTCTGTTGTCGAGGGGGTACTGTCCCGTCCCCCCTCGCTGAGTTCTGGCTGGTGGCAGTGGATACCAGGGAAATATTCCACCGGAATATTTCCCAATGGGATTTCCCATTGATTTTAATGCACCACTTTTTGGTGCAATGTTAAAGATACCGCCGGTTTATTTATTTAATATAAATTCACTGGTTGGGATTTTTTGCCGGAACTCGCCGCCAAAATGGTGTCTAGGTTCACTTCAGTAACCCTGAACCCGAGTCGAGCCTTTGTTCCACTTTTGGCGGGCTTCTGCACAGAAGCCCTCCAAAGTGGTGCCATTCTGTCTGGGTACCACAGGGGGTGTGGGAGGGGGTTTAGGCACCATGGACTGAGTTGCCTTGCCAACTCATGTCGCACTCTGGTGTGATTGGCCCAAGTGGTGAGCTGCCCCGCTCACCACTTAGCATGTTTGAGTGACAGCTAGGCTGTATGAATGGGGGTTTGCTGCATAAAAGCAGGGTTTTTGGGACTGGTTCTTTAGAAGTCGCCACAGGACCTAAGAAGCCAAAGAGGGAGAAGCCGAGCCGACCTGCCAAGACGACACCACCGGTGGAGCCCTGCGGAACCATCTCACCACTTTTCCCAACGACAGAGGAGATCTCCAGCCGGGAGAGTCTTCTTCCCTTGACTGGTGGGGACAACCAGTTTCTGCCTTCTTTTCGCTGCCCTGAAGCATTTCGTGGCCGCCTTGCCTGTGCCAAGCACCCCGGCAACCGGGATACCACTTTTTACCTCAACCGCGAAAGAGGGGTAACATCCTTTTAACCGGAAAACTCCACGGCTGGTTTCTTCCCTGGTAGTGCAACGACCTTCAGCTTTCCTCCATGTCGAGATCTTCTCTTCCTCTGGACGACGCCACGACTTGCACCCACTACCAGAACAACTCCCACCGCTGGAGGATCCTTCCCATTTTAAAGGTACCGTGTTCCGCCCGGCTTCCCTTGCCACCGATTGTACGAGGTAGATTTAGCCCTCGGCTCTCGAACCTGGGTAAGCCTGGGACCCCCTAACTAAACTTTTCTAAACTTAGTAAAACCTTTCCTACTCACCTGTACAGACTTGTGACATTGTGTGATCTTGGACATCTTTTCGCCTGGCTTTCCCTAGAGTGGGCCTGGCAACCGAACTTCCTTGCTCCACAATAGACTGCCTTTCTAAAATTTACTGTGATTCTCTGAAAAGTGTTTTACCTTGCTGTTTTCATTACTTCTGCCTTTTCCCTCCCTTTTTTTTAGCTAACTTGTTGGTGTGCCATCTAACGTTAAGCGCTCACCTCTGTTTGGAAATAAGTGGTGTTAACTTAGACTTGTCCAACAAATAACTAGGGATGTACATATAAGTAATAGTGACTGTGTTTTGACTTACTTACCTTTTCTGTGCTAGTGTAATTTATGAGTGTGTCTTTTAAATAAATAATTATATACTTTTACACCTAGCTCTGGTCAGTGTTTGCTTGTACTACTGTGCCTCTGTACCTATTATGTATGCCCTATATACTGCCTAACTCTTCTTGAGGGAAGTCTGACTGCTCAGCCACAGCTACCAGGTAAATCTGGGTGGTACAGACTGCTACCAAGTGGGTTTACTGCCAAACACCTGTAGTCTTAAATCTTTTGCAGTGGTCCCAGAGGGAACTGCACAGGTTTCTGCCTAACAACTTGCAGCCTCTGAAATTAGGGAAGCCGGCTGGCTTGTGTGGGTCCTAGCGGCCTATTGCTTTGACTTCTGTTTTGTGCAAGGTGATGTAAAAAATTGTGTGTGGCCGTCTGGTACACTATTTGGAGTCAGAGCATCGGCTGAGTGTGTTTCAGCATGGGTTCTGTAAATTTAGATCAGTGATGGATGCAGTTGTGGCATTGGCAACAGATGTGAAGCAGGACTTGTCCTGCCGGGAGATGGTGGATGCAATCATTGTTGATATGGAGGAGGCGTATGATACTGTGTGGAGGGATGGGTTGTTATTTGTGTTGCGAGAGAAAGGTATTAAGGGGAAGATGTTTTCTTGGATTAAGGATTTTCTGATGAATAGGGTGTTTCGGGTGGGCGTTGAGGATGTGTTGTCCCGAGAGTTTTTGATGGAAAATGGGACACCCCAGGGTAGTGTTGTCAGTTCTGTTTTGTTTCTTGTAGCTGTGGATTGCCTTATAGAGAAAGTTCGGGAGTGTGGTTGTCAGGTGGGATTCTATGCAGATGATGGGGTGATTTGGGTTAGGGGTAAGGTGGGTGGAGTCATTCAAGAAAGGTTGCAGGAGGATTTGGAGGTAATGGAAAGGTAGTGTCAGGCACGGGGTTTTACGGTGTCCTCCTCCAAAACTGTGTGTATGCTGTTTAACAGGTGACGTAGTGGTGTCAGTTTGGATCTCAAGTTGAGCAGGGCTATATTGGTTTGGGTGTCGGAATTCCGGCATCTTGGTGTGCTCTTGGATGAGCACCTGTCATGGAAGTTGCAAGTGGAGAGAACGATGGCGAAGTGTCAAAGGCGTCTTCATTTGTTGAAGGCGGTGTCTGGTCAGGAGTGGGGTGGAGGGCAGAGGAGTATGAGGATGTTGTATGTGGGGTTGGTCAGGAGTGTGCTGGAGTTCGGAGTTCAGCTGCAGAGCAGTTATAGCCGGACTCAGCTGGATGTGTTGGATGGTGTCCAGGCAAGGGCGATGAGGACTGTGACTGGGACGGTTCGGTCATCCCCCACAGAGGCTGTGCAAGTGTTAGCAGGGATGTTGCCATTGGATTTGAGAAGGGAGGAGCTTAGTGCTAGATTTTGGTTGCGATGTAAGTCCCTCAGTGTGTGGCATCCTGTGAAGAAGTGTCTGGTGGTTAATTGGTTGCATGTCTATAAGAGTGGGAGTTGGGAGAGGGTTCCATGTGGACTGGCTGGTGAAACAATTGGGGGTGGAGGGGTTATGTATGGTGGAAGATGTATGGTGGAAGATGGGTCGTGGTACCGGTCTGGATGCAGAATGATCCAATTATCTGTTTGGATTTGGCAAAGGTGGTGGTCAAGAAGAGTGGTGATCGGTGGGTAATGAAGAGATTGGTGGGGCAGTATGTGGAGGGAAAAGTTGGCACTCAGGTATATACGGATGGTTCCAGCCACCCAGAGAGGAGCAGGGTTGGTATGGCCCAGGCCCGGCTCCAGCAGAGGAGTCAGGGGGGCCAGGCCCCACCAGAGCCAGCCTCTGCCCCCCCAGAAAGGAGACCATGTCAGTGGTGTTACACACCACTGGTAACCGAGGGAGGGGGGAGGTGGATGTCACTCTAAACATTCAGCAGTAACCTCAGAGAAATCATTCTGAGAGGCTGAATTTCAGGAGGCCCAGCCACGATTTGTTTTCTTGCCCTAGACAATGATTTATGACCCACAGCCATAAAAGTACAACTGACCAGGGAGATGGAGGGCCAGTCACACCTCTAAGTGAGGAAGCACAATTATTCTAGCAGGCTGCTACAACTATTTTCTCAAACCTAAAATCACAATGTTGGTTTCTGTAATTTAAAGTCTGTTTATTTTTTGTGGGAATATAGTATTATTTCACATCATGCTTAATAAAATGGTTAATTATATCAAACAATAAATGACAGGTTAAGTTGCTTGAACACAGATTTCTGTAAAAGGTGCGTCAACTGACTGGGGGCCCTGACAAATTCCATTCAAAATAGATATTCTGCTGCATTAACTACTTGAGTATAATTGAAAAGATAAGGTTGGTAATAACAAAAATGTAATTCTGTAGGGGAGAGTGTAGTAAAATCAAAAAGTGATAGATGCAAGGCTTTGAATTAAACATTTCCACTACCGTTGCTCTTCGCAACATTCCATGTCATAATTCTGTAGTATGTCTGTGTGATTAGAGAGGGAGACAAGCCATTAGAAAATGGCTTTCGGTGCTGCCACCAAAAGGTGCAGTTCAATCTGAATTGCAAGGCCATGTTCCCTATCCACTGAAACACAAGCAATCACACACATTTTTAGGCCCTGTGGTCTAGCAGTTTGGAATGGCTTTTGACAATAGTGACAGGCTAAGGCTGATATGCAAACAATGGTATGAGAGGCTGGCCGGAGCAATGACAGGGGTTCTAATTTATTCAGAGACTTTTTACCTATTAGATACAACCAGAACGCATTATGTGGAACACAGATAGGATGGCAATAAAATGTGAGGAGAAACACACATCCTATGGGTGTGTCTGGTCATTTACCCACCTAACGACTAGCCATGGCTATGTCAATGCCTCACCACCAAAACCTAACCTTTCTAGAACTCTTTGAGCAAGCTCTATCACAATGTAACACCAAATGTGTTGCTGTATAGGGCCTGCCAGTGTTATATCTAAGCATTCTTTTGAGTGTTTAATTACTTAATTGCCTCTGTAAATGATCTCCTGGTGTAGTACAATTCTCTTTGTTTTCAGCCAGTTGATATTATAAGCAATATATTTGTTAATGCTTCTGTGACATGCACTGGAGTCCTGTCTTAAAGAAGCAATCACAAACCCAGTGGTTTTGGCTTGCGTATAGGTATTAGCAGACATTCGCCGGGCAATGCTATCATATGCCCAGTTACTGGCACCATTTTCCAGCTGTGCCCATGTTATGGCCAGGTGGTACCCTTATGGCAGTGCTTGGCAAATGCCTATCCATGCCTAATCAAAAGCCCAAGCTGTGGGCTTTGCCAATGCATGTTGGCGCCCGTTTGTCTCCCTAAGTGAATGTGTATATGCCCAGATGTGGGTGTCTTGCTTGCTACGCCTAGGGAATCAAGCTGCACCTCACTGAGCTGGTGCAACAAGGCCCTCACTGAAAATGATAAGGCTAGGTTGGTAAGTATTGACCAGTTTCAGATCCTCTCATGCATACTTACCAGTAGGGTACTGACCTAAATAGAATGTAGCTTTGTTTGGAAGCCAAGTCTACTCTGACTGAACATTTCATAATTCAAACTGATAAGTACTGACTTGATAACCTCATTCCGTTTGAGTAACTTTACAGAGTTTGCATGCAAACAGAATGTGTGTTTTGGGGTTTGTTTGGAAAGTATGACATAAATCCTGGATGCTGGGTGTTTAGGCAGTGGCGGAAATGAAACATGAACACCTGTAAAATAACAAAAAAGAAAAGCGTGTTCTATAATGTTGTGGGCAAAGTATAAAAGGTGTACATCTTTTATAACTAAAAGCAGTATTTAACTATTTTCTAAAGAGTGCAATCAGAGTTGGATTTAACATTTGGACAAGGGACACATGCCAATGCCCCCCCACCCGCCTTGTCCCCCTGTTCTACTCTCTCCAACCAAATACAAACAGCCAGGGCTGATCAGGCCCACCCAGTGAGATCTTATCTTTTTGACGTGTCTCAGAGACAGAGTATTTGCAACAGGTAGTGATTAGAGATGGGAAAAGGTAACAAGGCAGTGACCATTGCTGTGGCAATTAAAAATATATATATAGGTTTTTAAGAAGCTATTTAAGTGTGATTGTTGGGTTATTAGTAAGTAAGGGGATACAGAACAAGCTCTGCGAAACAATAACCTTGTCATGCATTTCATTTCACTTTGTGTATGTATAAGATTTTTTGTACGTTCTCATTAATTGCTATGCTGGAGCTTGTAGGCTTCTATTCAGGATGGGGAAAATAAAGTTACAGTCATAGGGGATCTTTTTCCAGGTCAAGCGGAGTGGAAGAAGTGGCACTAAATGCATGTAACTCTACTTTTTATGAGCTGCAGGATTTTGCATGATTTGACAGGTGACGTTGGAGAGCAGATCGGACTTAACAAGGTCCCCCTAGCAAATCGGATTGGTATTCCACCAGCATGTATTTTTACGTTGGCAGAAAACCAATTGATTCCTATGGGACCTGCCTGACTTTTACACCTGGAATAAAAGCGAGCAGAGTCCAAAGGAATCCATTGTGGATGCCTCCCACAATCGTTAATTGAGGAAGTGATTTGCACTTTTCCAGACACTTAGTGGTAAAGTAAAGAGCAAAGGCGATTTTCGCCTGTGTTTTACTCGTAACTCATCCAGCAATTGGTGGAAACAATTAAAATTAATGAATGGCCCCTTTTGCAAAAAAAGTGGAAACAAGAGAATTCTGATCTGTGCAATTTAGGATTCAAAACAAAATGCCCCCCACCCCCCTAATCTTTTCATCACATGTTTCTACAGTGATGAATACATTGTCAGGCTGGTGTATCATGTGACATGTGCATTTTTTAAGTAATCTGTATAAAATGTAGTATTATTTTAGATATTCAAAGCCAAACTTAAACAGATATTTGTACCAACTTGACTTCGGAAGATGCGTGGTCAAGTAGCTACATTTCCAGCTAGGCTCAAATTATGTCTTTAACACTTGACCAAAGTGTGTGATCCTGGGTATATCTTTTTATGCCTTATCTGTTAAAATGAGGTGCCCCTAGAAGTGATTCAGTCCGCATTATAAGCTATTCCAAAAGCCTCACTCATGGTTTAATAGATGGGCAGCACAGGGATTAGGACACACACACATCTAACTTTGAAAATCTATTATTGAACACAATTGTGTCATTCAATATGAAATCAAAGTAAACACATCAAACAAAGAGTCATCTTTGACAATCGCATATTATATAACCAGTATGTAAACAGTATGTACCAAACAATCATGTACAGGGGCACACCCCACAAGGAGCGATACCAGGAGGCCAAAAACCCCTCAACCAGCACTGTCTGCCTCCTGATGAAGCCCTTACAGCCCTAGCACTCCCTTGCACTCTCAACTCAATTAAAATGTGCTGCAAAAATGCAACAAACAATAATATTTTGTTTTTAAAGTGTACTTTTGGACATGAACCATTGATGGGAGGCATTCAGTGTGGGACTACTGTAGGGGTTCAACTGGATGGAAAGGAGGAGGGCTGTGGAATGGGTGGGTGAAGGGAGGATTGTAAACATGTGTATGTTATTGGAGGATATGTTGTTGTGCTCGAAATATTGCTAGGATCAACAAGACTACCTGTATTGATAGAAGTTTGAAAGAAATTTAATTTTGTAGGAAACACAATCTCCCATTCCTAGCTTCAGTATTCTGGGTGAGGGGTCTATCTTTCACAAGAGGGAGGGAGCACAAGCATCTCCTCCGGGGCCTGCTGGGAGTAGCCACAGTGCTCAGGGAGATATTGTTGGGTGGACACCATCAGAGATGGTACAAAGATTGGGGACCTCACTGCTCAGCCCTCTCAGAGGAAGAGGAGGAGGAGGAAGAGGAGGAGGAGGAGGAGGCGGCATCACCCTCAATTCTCCTAAGCCAGTCCACGAATGGCATACTGGGTGCTGGTGTAAATGGGTGGGAGGGGAGGTAAATGAGAACGTGGTTAGGGCAGCTGAAGGAAGGTGACTGGACGGTGAAAGATGAAAGAGGATCAGATATAACAGAAAGGGGAGAGCAGAATGGAAAGGGAACATAGGTAGATTGAGGTTGCAACACTATTTTCCTTGCTTCTCTTTTGCTATGTACAGTTTATCTCGGAAGACATTTTTTGCTGGATCACGGATCTGGGAAATTTGTATCAATGGCAGCACTTTGTTGAGGGTTCTCCTAGACCCACACCCAATGGAATGTGCCCCCCCCTGATCACAACCCTGGCCCACCCATATGAAAATTCCTAGAACTGGGCCTGGTATGGCCTGCTATTGTCAGACGGATGAGGAGTTTTGGGTGTCTAGGTTGTCAGATAATGTGTCCGTCTGCACGGTGGAGTTGATGGCTGTTAATATGGCAGTTCTGCTGCTGTGGCTCTGGTCAGGAAGGAAAGACCATTGGAGTGTGAACCACAGGGCTTTTCTAACGTGACTTACTTCGTTTTTGCTGCAGTCTTGCTCGCTCGTGTCCACCGTAGTACCATCTACATTTTGCAAAAAAAGGTGCTCTCTCCCCTTAAGGCACCTCGAGCTGCAGGCCATGCCCCCTGGAGCCAGGAAGTAAAACTCAGACCCCTGAACCCTTGCGGCGTGAAGCCCGGTGCAGTAAAGGGTGGTGCTTGTGTGAACGCTGTTTTGCTGCTGTTTGGCTCTGGAGGGCTTCGGAGGAGCGTGTATTGAATATAACTGCGCGGCTGCTTTCACATATTGTATTTAGTGCTAATAGCTGCTTGACACCCTATCTGTAGAGCAATGGGCCCCCTGGTCTGAGCATAAGTAAAGTGCACTTACAGTTACAGGGCTCTGGGGCGTTACAGTGATAAAGTGAGGACTCACTACAGAAGTCGGAGTTTGGGGTGCTGAGCAAGGTTACAATCTAAAAACAAACAAACCGCTCATCAAACCTAATTAACTCACACCGTGACACCACCCCTCGCCTTGTCCGGCTCATTTTTCATCATATTCTATTCTCATCGGGGCAACAAATGAGACTCCACAGCTTTCCCTTTCCAGAAAACATGTCTGATCAGGAAGGCTCATACTTGGATGGAGGGGATGAATTAGCGTCAGTTGTCCCAAACACCCCTTTTCCAACCCCAATTCAGCCGCGCTCCTGTTACCGTACACGCTCTTATCCACGCGCATGGTCATCAAACAATGGGGGAAACTGCCCCTACTTCCCACATCCAGAAAGGATGCAAGCGGGGTTTGGAATATACAATCACGACAAAGAAGATTCATAGCAGAATAAACGATATTTTTTTCAGGAAAAGAAATAAAAGCGTGATGGATCTAGCTGACATAACTGACAGCACATGGCAGTCCCTCGACTATGCTCAATAGGGTGAAGAAAGGGCTCCCTCCATTGAAAGGCTCCAGAGAAAATCTTTGCCACTAGTTGCAAGCACGCAAAATGAGGCGAGACTGTACACACCTCAGTACCACTTAGATGGTTCCACCGTTGCCTCCACAGGTGCCTACCCACAAGCTAGTGATGGCACACTGGCAGCTTTAAGCTTTGCGTTAAATTCTTTGGTCTCAGTCTTCGAACTTTTAAAATCTGAGGTACAAACCCAAGCCAGCTTACTATTGGAACTGTCAAATGAGATGTCCAAGAATGAATCAGCTATGGTGGCCCTAAATAACATCATGAACACCATCTTGATCCCTACTCTAAAAGAAACACAAGTAGAAGGAGTGAAACAAGGGCTGGATATTACTCAAATCTTCAGTTTACTGAAAGAGGGGACAAAGGAAAATGCTGCTACACAGGAGCTCCTAAAAGAGCTCCTAAACGATCTTCCAATGAAAGTCCTAAACATTCAAACCTATGGACAGCCTACCAGTGAAGAGGTTCTTAAGGACAATCCAATTTTCGATGACACTCCGTTATCATATTCAATTTTGGAAGAACTTAGGAGACTAGCCAACGTAGCCATCGACGAAGTTGAAGAAGTCCCTGATAGCTCCTTGATAACTAAGGATAAGGCCCCTCAAGGTCCTACCTCTAGTGAAGCAAACTGGAACCCAGCAGCCTCTCAAAACTACAAAGGAAAAAGGAGGCTGAAACGGAAAAAGGGGCACAGTGCAAAGTCCAGAACTCCACTCCCGCAGTCGAAAAGATCTCAGAAAAAGTCAAAAAATCAGAAATATCCAGTTACAAAGAATACAGGAACCAACTCATTTCTGAAAAATCTGGCATTTCCATTTGACGAGAAATCACTGGAAACTATTGCACCTGTTATACTAGTTCCAGAACTGGCACAGAGTTCAAGCCCAAAGCAAATTACTCCAATCAAACCAGCCCCTGGAAAAAAAGGGAAAAGAAAGGGCTTTTCGAATCAAAACACAGGTCTCAAGGGCCCAAAGGCACAAACATCAAGTATTGGCCTGCAAACAGATCCTGCAATCTCCTGGAAAAAGGTTTGGAATAATCAATCTCAAAACATGAGCCAAGCAAATATTAAGATTACTCCAATATTTTTAAAAAACTATGTGTGAAAGGCTCAAAAATACAATGCAATTCCTGAGATCTCAAAAGTGGCTACAAAGATCGCTGTGAAATTGGCTCCTATCTTTTTGAAACCAACGGCAAAACCAGTGTCATCTGAGGCCCTGAGCATCCCCTGTCACTCCACTCACATCCTAGAGGAAGCGTTATTAAGGACTATACCAAATGAGAATGACTGTTTGAATGGCTTGGGGAAATTCAGAAATCTTGCGTCTCCCCCTCAGGGGTATGGCGGAGAGGGGCAAGATGGAAACTTGCCCATTACACCAGCTAAATAAAATGAACTTGATGTGGCCGACTTCACAATCCCAATCCCAAAGGCATGGCTTAGGCTTGTTAAACAAAACAAGAACAAATCACTCTGTAGATCAGTGTTATTGATTGAGATTAAAAATAATCATAACCTGTTTCTCTTTACATCAGAGGATATCGAGTATGTAAAGTTCCCATCTAAAGAGGACAAGTTCTTTGTGGAAATTGGATTGAATTCAAGAAGAACCCAACAAGCCTTATTTAACAACAAAAACGAACTTGCTAGAGATGGCCTGATGGTCTATAAATCCAGGGAGGAGGGCATTCTTGAGAAACCCTCGAGTACAAAACTAATGGGGGTGGAGGAAGGTGCTAAAAATGATGGTTTGGCTGGAAAACCAAGACAGGATCAAGGCCGCAGGGTCAAGCATAAATGGGAATCTTATAGTAAAATTCCCAGAGATCATTTCTGAAATAATCCTAAAACTAGGAGTGGAGAAAATAGCCTTTAGTCAAAGGGGTCTAAGATTAGTTTCCTGGAATACAAGAAGCCCAAGCTTCCTGAAAAAGAAAAAAACTGGAACTCTTAGGGCAAAATGACATTCTGTTACTCCAGGAAACGTGGCTTGTCAATCCCATAGAGATAGAGGGCTTTACAACTTTAAACCTTCGGGCCTTGCAAAAACTAAAAGGGAGACCAGCGCGAGGGTTGATAATTGCACTCAAAAACTCCAGTATCAAAGAGATTATACCATTATGTAACAATGACGTGGGAATCCAAGCTTGTAAAGTAGAACTGGAAATGGACATCCCACATTTTATTGTGGCAATTGTCAATATCTGGAATCCCACCAGCTCAAAACTCCAGCATTTCTTAGAAACTCTGGACTCCGTCTTAACGGAGGTGAAGACTGACTATGAGGGAGCTCAAATCTTATTAGCAGGGGATTTTAATGCAGATCAAATTAATCCTGGGAGTGGAAAGCCTGGGCAAGCAAAGTTGAGTATATTGAGAAAAGGAAAATTGTGGTGGGACTTTCTGACATCCTGTGATCTTGAAATGATACACGAAAAGCTTGAGGGAGCTGGAAAAATGGGAGCAACCTGGCGTCAAGGGACCTTAGAGTCCACTCCAGATTACATTTTTGTTTCTTCTGGTCTCTCAGTTCTCTGCTCCAGCTTCACCTTAAACTGGGAGGGGGGCAGCGATCACGCAAGTCTGGAACTCTTGTTCCCCGACATACTGAAGTTTCGGCATACCAACAATGCTCAGGAACTCGAAGGGTTTAAGGGAAAACTGAGAGTCGTAAAATATAAACATGGGGGAAAAATGCTGAACAAACTTCTCGAAGCAGTTCCTCCTTTAACCTGGAGTGACGAATTCCACCCGGCGAAATTTGGGAAATTTGTTTGGTCTATACATCCTCCAAGCGAAATCAAGGTTGATGGTAAACAAGAACATCTTCATCTCTTTGACGAAGAAACACAAAAGAAAAAGAGAATCCTGCGACAAACATTGCGTCATATAAAAAATGGCCATGATCATCCCATCACTCGCAGGCAAGAACTAAGAATGGTTAAACAGACCTATAGAAACTGGTCAAAAAATCATAAACCTCAGAAGTTGCAAGAAGATGGTGAGAGTATGCTCTATCTACTCAGCGCAAATAATTGTAGAAACATTTGGGCGGCGTTGAGCCAATTAGAGACCGGTTATAACAGCTCTCTTTGTAATCTGGTCCCAGAGCATAAATGGGTGGCACATTTGTCAGAAAACCTTAAACCAACTGGGTCCATAGATTTTATTTTGCCATAAGATCCATGTTGGTCCCTCATATTTGATGAACAGGACATCGTGGAACTTATATTATCTTCCTCCTCATCGAAAGCGGCAGGCCCCAATGGTCTTACCTATCAGGTTCTAAAAAAGAATCTGAAATTGTGGGCTAAGCTGCTAAATTGCCTCTTCCAGGAAATCCTCCAGAACAGGGTCTTTCCTCCATCATGGAAGAATGCATTAGTTATTCAATTTTTCAATGGGGTCGATCGGTTAAGTCCGGCAAAGTATCGCCCAATCGCCCTCCTTGATATTGAAAGTAAACTCTTTATGCGGCTGCTGCTAAAAGAACTCGCATACTGGGTGGACTCTAGGCAGATCCTCTCACAGCACCAAATAGGTTTCAGAAAAGGGCTTTCTACCAGCCTCAATGGGCCCATTCCGAACATACTAAGTGAAAAGACAAATGAGAAAGAGGGCACCCCCCTCTATGGGGCCTGGGTTGATCTGTCCAAAGCATTTGATCTAGTGGACAGATCCCTACTTTGGCGCAAACTCCATAGTTGGGGGATCCCAGCTCCCCTTTTAGCAATGCTTATGGAGCGCCACAAGAACACCACCATAAGACTGAGGCTGGATGATCTGGGTCACCTGTCAGATGTAATACAGGTATTTAAAGGGGTGCAGCAAGGATGTCTGGGAGCCCCCCTATTTTTCAATCTATTCCTGTCAGACATTGGAGACTTCCTGGCTGCATCCTCATTGGCCAACCCCAGGATGAATGGGAGGAGAATACATTGGCTGGCTTATGCGGACGACTTAGTTCTGCTGGACAGATCAGCGATCGGTCTCCAGCGGCTTTTATCCAAATTAGGGGAATATGCCATACTAAATGGGCTTTTAATCAATCTCCTGAAATCCAAGATCCTTATATTTAAACATCCTAAAAGGAATCTAGGCTCCAGAAACTGGGTTTTGGATGGAAAAGCAGTACCCGTGTCGAAGAACTCACTTACCTCGGCTATGAAATCTTAGCCTCTCCTGCTCAGAATAAAGAGACCACGGCCATTTTGGACAAAGCCACTAAGATCGTCTCGCAAATGAAAAAACTGAATGTAAAATTCTGTAAATTCTCATTACTCCCACTCATCAAATATTACATGGCCAAAGCAGTCCCGGTCCTTATGTATGGTCTGGAAGCGAAGCATCTGCTTTGGCACTTCGTCTGGAATAAAATCAAGGGACTCCTGTGGAAAAAGTCCTTAACTTTCCCAATGTGCACTCCACTCGTGAGCCTTCGGTTTGAACTGGGATTGGCCTCTCTGGGTTGTCGAGCAGATTGGAAACTTTTATCTCTATATCGTGAAATAATAACAGCAGGCCAGTCCTCCCTTTATTTTGATGTAAATGAACATCTTAAAAAAGCAAAATCTAAGCAACTCCTCGCTTGGAGAAGAAAGCGAGAGGTATCCTGCTTGGGCTTGAATTGACACCAGAAACCCTAGCTCTCAATCCGATGAAAGTAAAAAAGCTATTAGAAATAAGAGACTGGATCATTAGTATCGACGGAGTAAGGAACCTTAACATCCCAAACCTTTTTCTTAAGGTGGACAGAAAGCTTGGTTCTCTCCCTCGTTATCTCCAAAAGTTTCCTGAAAAAGGTATAAGAAACAACTTTTTGAGACTAAGACTCAACATAGCCCATACCGGGGAGATTTTGGTCAGAAGAAACCAGGGGGATCAAGCAAAAAAACTACAGACAATGTAGCCATCAATCCATCAATCCCTTAGACACTTGCTAATGGAGTGCGAAGGCACCTGGGAAACAAGACTATTGTTACTTGGGAGATTCGTGGCCAAAGAAGAGAGCCTAATGCATGATTTATTTTGGGACATGCTGATCGCTGGTCAAGAAATTATGCTCACGGCTACAATAGTAAAAATCTTGGAAACATTTTCTATACTTTCAAGTTCATAAGTCACTCACCAATCATATGAGCATAAGAGGGCTACGATCGGTCCCCCCTTGCAACCCTGGGTTTTCTTAGCATTTTTTTTGTATCTGCATATTCCTGTTCTGTTTTATGTTTTACTGTGATTTTCTAAAGGTTTTTCTTTTAAAACCAAAACAAATAAATAATAAAGTTAATATGGCAGTGCTTCGGTTTATGGGGAAACCGTTGGCTAAGGTGGTGGTGTTTGTGGATTCAATGAGTGCTTTGTTGGCTATCAAGGAGGGGAATTGTGATGGGGATATAGTTTTGCTCATTAGACAGCGATTAGAGGAGTGTGTCACGGGGGGTACCGTGGTGGAGTTGGCTTGGGACCCCAGTCTTTGTGGCATCTTGGGTAATGAGTTGGTGGATCGGGCTGCATATGGGGCCACACTGAGGGGGGATGTGGATGTGGAAGTCCCATTGAGTGTAGCTTAGGTACAGGTGATGGTGCATGGCAAGATTAATGATATGTGGCAGGATCGGTGGGATCAGTTGTATGCAGTGTGCAGGGAGGTGCGGGTTCGGACATTTGAGGGGGTGTAACATTGGCACAAATAGAGGAACCTATTTTGAATCGCCTTAGTTAGGGTGGGTCATGCAGGGTTCGCGGGGTGGAAGTGTATGATGGGTAGGGTTGCATCAGCGGCGTGAGGCTTGCGAGTGCCCGGAGATGGTGTCTCATTATATGTTGGATTGTGTGAGGTTTCATGTACAGAGGGAATTGCTTAGATTTAGGATGAGTGGCATTGGGGTGGTTGTATGGGGGGTTACCTGATCTGTTTGGTTGGAAGAGAGGGGTGGAGGATAAACAGTGTAGATTCCTGCTTCAGTTTGTGGGGGAGACTGGGAAGTGGAAAGAGATCTAGTGGTGATGTTTGGCTGATTGGTGCATATTTTGGCGAACATCATCTAGTTAGATGGAAATTGCTAGCTCTGGGTTTCTGCAGTCACCCTAACAAGAAGAAGAATGACTTGCAGCGTTTTGCTGCATTTGTAACTAAACCTACCTATAACATATCAAACGTTAGCTGCATCTTAGAACTCTATACATACTTTAACCTGTCTGCAGCATAACCTCCTGTGTATATGTATACCTGATGTAGCCCCCACACCTCGAGGCACGGCTTTCCCAGACTGTGCACCTACCCTAATTTTGTCTCTAGCATGTCTGAATAGCTGATGTAGCTCACCACATCATGAGGCTTGGGTTTCCCAGACTGTGCACCTACCCTAAGTGACTGTAAAGTATTGCGGCCTGCGGTCCACGGGCAGAGGACAGAGGTTGGAGGACTCAATATTCGAAATTGATATTGTGTAAACAGGTAAAAAGCCACCATTCAAACTTGGCATTAAGTTGGTACCACGTAGGTTGAACTTCCCACAACTGTTAAAACACAACCTTTGTAACCTACCCCCTACGAAAGATGTGAACTAAAGAACTGTGGGTAGCTTTCCCCTTATTTCTGCCCCCCCCTCATGAGGGCATGATGGGGTGTGTTGGTTTGAGAAGCCAGGGAGGTTCCAAGGGAAATAGCAAAAAGGTACACAAGTGTGACAAACCACCCAGAGTGGACAGCTCTGCAAAGGCTCAATCCCTCTGAAAAGAAAGTTGAACTGCACTAACTGTGTTTCCTACCAGGAGGACATCATTGTTGAGGAACTTTTAATGAATTTAGGACATTCGGACCCCTCGTCAGTGATCCTTCCTGTGGCCCAAGACAAAGGTGCTCGAATAGGTAAACCATTGAACCCACTGGCTCCCATATTTCACAATTTGAAAGATGGAAACAATTCCCCTGTCAGGAGTAAGCTGATCACCTACATTTAACAAAAATCAGTCTCTTGTACCGAAATAAGTCAATTGGAAAAACCCAAGATCTTGGGTGAAGCAGATCACACCGATGTGAAAGACCTTAGTATGATAAACTTTGCAGAATGCATGGTCTTAGACCCACTGGCTGCTGTTTCACTTTCAGCTGAATCAGCAACCATAGTTGAGAGATCTGCTCTTCATGAACGAGACATCAAGGACATAGATTCCTCTATCCCATTGGTGAGGTTGCTGGACGAAAACAACAAGAGCTAATGTGCAGGGGAGGGTGAGTTTAGTTCTCTTCAGAATGGCAGCTCTGGGCTGCATCACAACCTTCTAGATCTTGACAACAAAATACACCTTACCTCTCCTACAATTTCAGCCTTGAACATGGTGCTTAGCTCTTTTGTGACGCTATATGATAACATGTACCATGAAGTCAAGGACCATTCAAACTAAGTGTTTCAACCTCCTTTCCTCCATATAAAGGACAACCTGAGTACAGGCACTAAAGCACCCTTTTTTGCAAATCCTGAGAATGACTTGGTCAAAAATTCTGCTGTACCTCTGACTGATGGACCTGATACAACACGGATCATTCAAAGGGAATTACCTCTGGGGGAACACCGAGAAAACAAGCAAACTAGGGGGTGCCCGCTGGCCTCCTGCGCTTAATTATCTGCCTGCACACGAAAACAGGCATCTGTGTATGATTAAATCAAGCAGGTGATCTGTCTAGAAGCTGTGTATTGGCTGCCTGCCTTTTCAATTTAAATGTGTCAGACATTGGTGGAATCCTGAACCTGGTGGCGTTAAGTCCCCCCACCTTTGGTGGTGTAAAAACCTCCTGGATGGCATACGCTGATGACTTCCTGCTCTTTGATCGATCAAAGATAGGTATGCGCAGACTCCTAATAGCCTTTACCAAATATGCTAAGTAGAATGCATTTGAGATTAACCCATTAAAAACAAAAATGCTGGTTTTGTGGAAGGGCAGAAAGCATGAGGGAGGTAAATGGTGGTTGCAATCAAAGGAGTTGGAACCAGTTGTGAGCATGACATATTTAGGTTTTTACTTTTCCTCCCAACCCAAGATCCAACACATATAGGCGTTAGTCAGCTTGAAGGTGAAGAACATGACTAATCAGTTAACCCTGATTGATAAGAGATATGGAAGGTTCTCTATTAAGGCCAGCCTTCAATTTTATGAAGGAAAAGTGATTCCAAAGCTGACATATGGGTTGGAACTTTCGCCAAATAAGTCTCAACTCTGGTTAGACACAATTGAGGGGAAAATGTGGAGACATGTATTGAGAGTCCCTAATGCTACTCTGGTAGCAGCAATAAGATATTAATTGGGGCTTCTCTCCATCAGTGTGCAATGGCAGACTCTGTATTTATATCATAAAAGTCTTACAGCTGAGCAGGGCCCTTTACTTTCAGAATCCCGGATTGCATTAAATAGGCTGAAGGGATCACGACTGGGAGGTTTCTTAAGGAAGTTGAAGCTCTACAGCGAATTTCTACTTCATGATCTGGGTTTTGAGGCAGAATTTGTGATATTAACGCTGAAGAAGGTCAAAGTCGCCTTATACGAACAAGACTGGACAAAGACTGTGGGCACCTTTCATGGTTATGGTTTTCTTCGACAATTGTTTCATGAACATAAGAAGAGAGGAATGGGGCCCCGTACTTGTTACTCTTCCCGAACAAATACTTTTGGTCCATGATACTCATTCTTTGTTGGAATTTATTCCATACAAAGGCTATTTTGATACAGAGGGGTCTTACTGATTTCCCAAACTCTTCTTGCAGACATTAAAATGATAATAAGGTTGTCTAGAACATTAAACATTTGTTCATGGATTGTCCGGCCCTACAGTTTGAACGAAGAATATATTTTAACAGAATTATAGATGCAGTTAACAATTGCGACTTAAATGAAATGTGGAAAGGAATGTTGAACCCAACTTCGACTCCTGAAGCGCTGGCAATAGCTGCATTTGTAAAAACATGGCGAAATACTGATATTAAATGAAATAGCTTAAGGTGTTTGGGCCGGTTGCAGAGTTTTAGAATAATTAAGGGATACGTACATTTTGGTCAAAGAACAAGTCGACCTTCTTAGGTCATTTTCTTCTTTAATAGGTGCATCATTATATGGGATTTTAATGTTTGTATTTTTGTAAGGATTTTTAAGATGATTTCTTAGTATTGTGTTCCTATACATTGCTGTGTATTGATGAATTGTTTCTGCTTTTTTTAAAGGTTTATATTAAACCAAACACATTTTCTTTAACAAATTAAATGTTTAAAACACAAAAACCTAGTCAATTACATAGTAAAGCAAACATGAATTGTATTGTGTCTTTTGAGGTTTGATAGCAGAATTGTCTTTTTGATGTTTAATGAAAGTCCTCATTTCCTGGAGCTATTACTGGCTAATGGTATCCCAATGTCATGATACAACAGTGCACTCAGGAAAGGACACCATGCTAAATTCTATACCCAATCTCATCAAATGGTTATTTATTTTGGTTATTTATATAGCTCATTTGGCAAAGCGCTGTACACAGAACTTATTTATCACAAATATCACCAAACCAAACTTGGTACTTCTTTGGGGACCTAGAAAGGATGAAAGGCTGAGTTGGCCTTGCCAAGATTCGAACCTGCAACCTACAGATCATGCGCAGAACACTGCAATGAGTGGTAAACTGAGTATCGACTGAGGTATAACAATCACAGTGCCACCTATCTGGATTATCACATTACCAGGTTTTGCTGAGTTTCTATTTCAACTACAAATGTAACTTTCATTTGTTTGTTTTTGAACAGCGCTTGCACTTCCTAGAGAGTCAGGTTTTGGATGTTTTAATTCTAGTCTTGAATATTTGAAAGGCTATAACACCTGTGATTGGTGTAATGACAATCACTCACCCTTGAACAAAAACTCTGCTGCCATTGACCATTTATAGTAATGTACCCCATTGACTGCAAGGTTGAATGGATGTAAACTAGACCGTACATACTCATCTTTTTGCAAACTGTTTTTATAATTAGAGTGTAAATTAAATTATATTTGTAAAAACGATCTGCCTCCGCATGATTATGCACAGGGCACAGGAACTTTGAAAAATACATTTCTGCAATTCTGGTTTGCTTTCACTGGAATAAAAGCATAATTTGTTACAAAAGATGAATTCTCTATTGCAACTTAATTTTCCATCTTATTAATTATACATTCCTAAGATGCTAGGAAAATAAATATGCACAGTGCTTCTGTTTGCTCCATGAGCATCTACACACAACACAACACAGCAGAAGCTGAATGTAAAGAAACAATTTCCTTTATCAGTGTGCAGTTACTTTTTTTGAAAGGCTTCAGAGAAATAAATTCAGTTTCAGAGACTTTTCTCCATGGCTCACAATTACATCCATTTAGATGAAAATCAAAGGAAGTGTTCTGGTTTCTGTCAAGTAAGTAACCTGACCTTTGCACTGCTGTCAGCTCTAAACTTGTGCATAAATGTACACAGGAAAATAATAAAGATTTTCATGCGTAAAAAGGCCTGTACGACCCTTATCTGGGGGTCTGGCAGATGCTATTGAAGAGACATGCACCATTACCTGTCACCCGCATTACTACAAAAGCACTGTTTTGTGTCACCCACATGACTTTAAAAGTGAGTGCTGCTAATGTCAGCTAGAATGCTGATAGTGCAGAAAGTTTAGGAACAATGAACTGTTGAAGTTTACGTAGTACTACAGCAGAACTATGGCACAATGAGCAATATGGCAGGGGCAAGCATTGCAAAAATCTGAAAAAGCTATAGTTCATATTTTTTACATTATCTACATTATGGAACCTACCTGCATACCAAATGTCAGGTTTGTAGCATTTTGGGAGTATGCTGAACATTTCAAACAGACACATATACACACATCCACATATGGCAGGGGTAAGCATAACAGGCTGCTTAAAAATGAAATAATCTATAAATGTATATTTAATACTTTTTACATTGTCTACACTATGGAACCTACCCACATGCCAAATTTCAGGTTTGTAGCATGTTGGGAAGTATGCTGAACATTTCGAACAGACACACACACACACACATATCAACATATGGCAGGAGTAAGCATTGCCGACCGCTTAAAAAAATAAAACCATTGAAAAATGTATTTTCTATACTTTTTACATTGTCTATACCATTGAACCTACCTACTGTGAGAAACCAAAGGGTGTCTCACCAATTAGTCCCTGGGGATCTCTCTCTCAGGTGGCCAGGGCACAGCCATCACCTTTGGATCCAGACCCTGCGGTTGGACCAGTGTGGGACGATCACCTAGGTGAGGGGTCTTCGGGGAGTGGGGGTAAGGCAGCCAATGGTGAGACACGGTATTCCCCCTTTTTTGTACATCCAACCCATCCTATTTTTTAGGACTCTCTGATGTCCCAACTCCCCCCTTTCAACACAAACACTGGCCCGAGGAAGAGGGCAACTGAGAGTAACAAGACTAACTCTTATACATCGTATTGGACATCTTCCACTAATTGGATCGGGCAAGGTCAGGCACTTAACTTTAAGTGCATACACCTGATACCAAGTAGCTCTCCTCATACGGATAAAAGATGGAACTGAGAGGCACACTCTGAGCAAGGTGGTACACGAGTATGTGCAGGATTTCGAGGATGAAGGCGAACCTACTGGAGCAGAGCAAATGACCAAGGGACAAGAGCAGCGGGTCAAAAACCCCAGGAGTTCCCTACAGGAGGTTGTTGCCGTCAAAAGGCAGCAAAAGACACGTGGAGAATGCCAAATCCCAAAGTAGAAGGCTGCACTGTGTATCATGGACATCAGCAACCGTCCTGGGTTAACGTCAGAGTTGGGTAGGCGAGGCCAAGCCTGTTCTACTCACCTTGACTCGTGAATTGGAAATCATAAAACAAGGAAAGAAACTCACACAGCCGGTGAGTTGGCAAGCGACCTGATAGATCGGTGTGTGTTAAAGAAAGATTGAAGTGGCAATATTATATCGCAAGTGAAGGCTGCACATGTGTTGATGAGATGCAAAGAAAGGCAGACCTGTGAATGAAATTTTAAGTAAGGACAGCTCTGAAATCGGTGATACAGAGAGACAGAGTGGTCCAGTGAAAGGAACTAGCCCACTCAAAAGTTTCTGTGAAAGGTGCATTGTTTGTAGCGATAAAGTGAATTAACTGTAAAAATGAAAGTGAACAAAGTTAACCCTGAGAGAAGGGAAGAATAAAAAGCAAAACCTTGAACTGTGAGTTAAAGTGGTCTTGCGGAGGTCTGTGATGAAAGCCACGCACATTCGAAAGTCTTCGACATCCGAAAATGGTCTCAGCCAGACTGAGGGAGTCTCAAAGTGTAAAAGGTTTGGGCAAGGGAGCCCCCTATAAGCATTGTTGAACTTCTGTTGTGAAAGGTCTGAGCCTGACAGAGGGGGACCAATGTGAACTTTTGTTTTGAAGAGGTCTGAGCCCGACAGAGGGAGACCGACGTGAACATCTTGTTGAAACGTTATTAGAAAGTCTGGGGTGAGAGACTTTAACGTGGTGGGTCAGGCGGGCCTCGATCCACGCCTTGCACTGTTTTGTGTTGAAAACCCGAGCCAGAGTGTGTCATCCTGCCTATGGGGCCACCTTACTCCGTGCTGTCTAACATGGGGAGGAGAGCTGATTCAGTCACATTTATTCTTTATATTTAAACATGGATTTTCCTTTACTTACATATCTCCTTTTTACACTTTTTGTACAAGAGATAGGGCAGGCATTAGGTTTTGTGAGCACAGTCCCTTTTGATTTGATGGACTTCACTAGGACTGTTTTATTTCTTATTTGATGGTTGGGGCTGCTCCCATCCTCATTATAGGGCAGAACAAGAGTTTTTCCAAACCCAGAAACTTTAATAAGGGAAGGGTTTTACAACTTGTACCTTTTGTATCAGTGTCATACTTGTGATACCATGCTTTCCCTACACCGGATGCCAAATTTCAGGTTTGTAGCATGTTGGGAAGTATGCTGAACATTTCGAACACACACACACACACATATCCTTATGGCAGGGGTAAGCATTGCAGACCGCTTAAAAATGAAATAATCTATAAATGAATATTTTATACTTTTTCATTGTCTGCACCATGGAACCTACCTACATGCTATATTTAATGTTGTAGCATGTTGGGAAGTATGCTGAACATTTCGAACAAACACCCCCCCCCCCACACACACACACACATATCCACATATGGCAGGGTTAAGCATTGCAGACTGCTTAAAAATTTTTTTTAAATAGAAAGATTTATATTTTTAACTTTTTACATTGTCTACACCATGGAACCTACTCACATGCCCTACCCAATGTACTTAGAACTGAACTCGCACTCTCCACCTTCTGCAAAACCCTCAAAACCACCCTGTTCATTCCAGGGCAAGCAAACAAATCCAGGTCGGGCCTTCTGCAATTCAGCCTCTCAGAATGATGTCTCTGAGGTTGTTGCTGCATGTTTAGAGTGAAATCCTCAACTTTACACTTCCACTCCTTCGGGTCCCAGTGGTGGTTAACACCAATGGCATTGCCTCCTTTCTAAGTGGTCAGGGGGTGGCCTTGTGGGTGGGGGGCTGGCCCCCCTTGAACTCCTTGCTGGAGCTGGAGCTGGGCTTTTCATATCAATATGGAATTCAACCTCCAAATGTTGCAAGGGGGCTGTGAAAACTGGCAAATGCGTATCATCTGATGAAAGCTGTATAGAAGAATCTGGGGCAGATTTGGTACTTTGCCTGGGGTAAGTTCTCTGTGGGCCAAAGTAGAGGCTCTGTTCATTTGCTCATTCCCCCCATTATCATTTGCTTGCACATTACGCACAGCCACGAAAACAGAACGAGTATATCTTATAAGGCGACATGGGAGGTTGCAACACAATGAAAAACAATCTTTGAGCTGTATGGAGCTGTTTAGGGATGCCTCATGCCATCAGGTTGCGGGAGGATGGGTGGAGAGCCGATAAGAGTAGAGATATAGCAAGAGTGGGGAAAGAGCAACACATGAAATGTTTATGGTGCAAAAGCAGCACATTCCATATCATATTTTAAGGGGAACGTGAAAATGTTGGACCACATGGTTAAAATGCGGAGAGTCAACTGAGGCTGTGTGGGCAAACACGATGAAAAGGTAAATAGCGGAAAGGGATGGAGGTGCCCTTGAGGTACGAGTGGAGAAAGGACGAACATTTTAATTGGGGGAAAAAGTAAGCAGTGTGGCGTAGGTTTGGATGTAAATAAAAGTGGGGGAAAAAGATTGCTAAAATGGGCAGTATAAAAAGAAACTGGCTAAGCTAAAAATACTGCTGATGAGCATCAATGTAAACAGAAGGTGGCTATTTCTATAGTGTTTTATTTCCTGTGCATAGCCAATAAGGCAAACATTTAAGAAGAGAGACTGTGGACTGGGATGAGCTGATTTCTGTGAACTCCATAATATAGGTTTTCATACTATAGAATTTAGTAGTTTATTGGCTAATTGGTTCCTGTCAGCTGTTTACATTTTTATTGTGCCATGTCTGGAGCACGCGATTTTTAACTGTTGACTTCTGATGATGTATCTGATTTAGTTTAATTAATGAATTAAACAATGTAATATTATAGTTTAGCCAATATGGCTTTTTATACAAAAATTACCACAAATACACTTTTCAAATCAAGTAACAAGAAAAATGACTTTTACAACAATTTCTAAACCTGCTTACTACTAAAATGTCAAGATATACAGAATCTCTTTGACAGTGCACCACCTCTTGGTCACATGATGAAGTAATGCCAAGTCGTTCCCGGCATAGTACCTTCCCCACCACTTTCATCCCAGCCTGCTCGCCCACAATCCAAGTGCATGCAACGCCGCAAGAATATTAAGCGGTCCAAAATATTAAGCGGTCCCAATCCCTTAAAAGGAGTTCAGCAGACTCAACCACATTATGATAACATGTTCTGCACAATCGCCTATCTTTAAGGTTTTCCTTTCTGATATGTATAACCTGCAGTGTGTGGAAGTGGAATATGAAACAAATGGAGTATAACGTTGTTAGGACAGTCAAATAGATAGATCAGAATGCGTTTCCTTTTTAGATATTGATTAGTGCACTCGCTGCTAAGCGATTTACATGCCAAATCCCTGAGGATTTGCTCCTGGTCAATAGCGAGAGGGTCCTTTTTTATACACAGTCATGAATCGAAGCTATGGAGTACAAGTAGGTTCAAGTTCAAGACGATTGCGGCATTAGCCTCATTAAACGGGTCGGTCTGAACCCACTGGGGATGTGACGAGTGGCCTGGAAAATGAATTGCAGAAGGTGCCCGCAGAGCTGTTTAGCTTTTTCCAATATGTGGATGTGCAATTTCTTAGGTGTCCTTGGATCGAAGCCAGTTCAGCAAATTACGTCTAAATCTATAGCACGGCTGTTCCACTCTAAGGGCAGCGGGGAGTGCATTCCAGGAAAGGGCTCTTTAGCTGGGAAGCTAGCTCCACCAGCTTTGGAGAGTCTGAATCTTAGAGTTTCTAAGCAGAGATGGTTGGATGATCTAGTGTGGCGAGTAGAAACTTTGGCAAAGAACCTCCCGCTGGACGGTGTCAAATGGCACGCTAAAATCGAGTAGGGCTGCAGAGACAGTTTGATCTAATACCTGCCATGCAAATTCAATAATGGACGTTAATACCATCAGATTAACGTGAGTTCCCATGCCCTTCCTGAAGCCTGATCCAGGAGTTTAGTTCCACTGGCAAAACTCTCTTCAGTAGTTTTTGTGATCATTTCTGAAGACAGGGATAACAATACGTTTGTGCCAAGATGCAGGGAGAATGCCACATCTACTTATTACAAGAAACAACACATGCAATTCATGGGCTCCCCAATGAGCACTAATTTTAATCAAATTATTACAGACTCCAACTGGGCTGGGGCCTCAAGAGATTTTTAATGATGTTACGATGTTAATGAGCTCTCTAATGTCGCCCATGTAAGACCACTGCACTGAGACATCCTGTATTTCATACTTCATGATAGCTGGTGAGCCCATATTTTCCCCTTTATATTGCTCCCATGCTCCTTTGGAGGCACCCCCTATTAGGGCAAATGTGGAGGACGCTGGCTTAACTAACTTCCAGAAATCCTTTACAGCTTTAGCTTTGGAGAGCATGATCAAATTCCGCCATTGGTTATTTCTTTTCTTTTGCCTTACGGTGGAATCTTTTTGTATAAGTGGCCTTTCTGATCTTAATCTCATTACAAAGAAGGACTCCATACTTCAATGTATGCGTAAGTAACTGCAAATCACCTTCTGGGGCTCTTTTAGCATCGCGTACAGCCGCATCATAGGCATGCTTATGGTTATGATTATTCCTATATTATTCCTTATATTTTTATGGGGTTTTCTCTCAGTGACTTTAAAAAAATCTGAGATTTTTTGCATAGCCTCTTCATAACAAGCAATAACAGGATTGACAAATGCGCGGCTTGGTAGTTATTCCAAAACCTTTCACTGCAGGAGCCCATAGACTAATGGAGCCGGAATTAACAGATCTTCCGCCAGCCAAGTCCTTGTTAGTAATTGTTGACCAATTTGGACATTGTAGGAGATGTAAACCAATGGATGGTAAGGACAGGTTACCCTTATTAACATTTCTGTCTGCCCAACCAATCCTATTTTGTCCACAATGACATGTTACTTGCCCTGCATTATCATATGCAGGCCCAGCTTTCAGAGGCCCTAAACCCACAATCCATGGGAAATGGTCACTCTCCTCTCTGGCTGTGACATACTTGGAAATGCCACCTCTAAACAGTTTTTGAGAGATAAAGATATAATTAAGGATTGAGGCCCTCTTACCAGTTTCCCTTTTGAAACACACAGGGTGATATCCCTGGCAACGGCCATTTAGCGTAATCAAGCCAAACATCCCTAAAAGCTTAGCCCAAGCTAATCCATGTTGTTTAAGGGTTGATGTCGGGATGTCTTCATTATAGGGGACTCAGCAGAGAGTCGAGAATTGAAATCGCCCAGGAGGATATGGTGACGGGTAATGTAGTATCTCCCTATGAGATCATCTACCAGCTGAATAAGGGAGAAATTAGGCTTGCGTCCATAGGGATCATACACATTCATGTTCAGGGTAGTGTAGACATAGGACCTCATTACGAGTCCAGCGGTAACCGTGCCGGAAATTCCGGCAGGTTACTGTCGGACTCATATTACCATTCCGCCTCTGTGATTTCTGGAATCACCGGGGCATTACAACCCCGGTGACCCGGTAATTCCAGAGGCGGAATTCTGTTAATCCCTATTCCCATGGAGTCCCATGGGACTCCATGGGAGTGGGGAAGTGGAAACACCGGCACCATGCTGTAATGGTGCCGGTGTTTCCATGTCCGCCTGCAGGCGGGTGGTGTTAAACCCGCCAGGTCAGACCTGGCGGGAGTGACACCTCCCTCCTGCAGGACTCTTAATCAGCCGGTCCGGAAAGAACGGTGGCAGCGGTTTTACCACCACCGTTCTTTCCGGACTGCCAGGGTCGTGATGAGGCCCATAGTCATTTGGAGAGGTCCAATTCACAGAGCCCACTAATTTGAACCCAGAAGGTGCATTGCTCTTGGGGAGGTTAAAAGAAGGTTTAGTGCTAATAAGAAGTCCTCCCTTAGGTGGCCTAACAACCCTTTATTTGTCTGTATCGGAAGTGTGCTTACTAAATGTCAGTAATCCAAGTCTCTTGGAGGACCACAATGTTGCATTTATTACATTCAGTAAGTAGACCTGCTTTGTTAACTAAGTTGGTAAGCCACTGGAATTCCAAGAAATTAAAGTGATCTGGTTTGTGAAGGGCGGATGGACTGGTTGATTGGGAGAAAAGAAGACAACCAGCACCAGCGACTCACCGTCAGCATCTCCAGTTTCATTGGCTAGTGTTTCTGCACGTACAGCTCTTGTCCCCTCCCCCATTAGCAATAATCATGACATTTGTTAGGTCTTCCTGGAGCCGGAAACCCCCCATACGTTCATAACTTGTATCTCTTATAAAATTCCCTTCTCCCTTATTATGCTTGTGATGAGTAATCCCAATACCAGTGTCAAAATGACTGCTAAACTCTAATTTAATATTTTCTAGGTCGCAATCATACCCGAGCAGTGCAAGTTCCGCTTCATGCAACAAAATGAATTCTAAAACATTGACAGAGTAAAAATGTAAACGAGAGGTAGCACATTCATTTACTGTGGTAATAATATGCAGTGGTAGTATTCTGTGAAATAAGTGAAGAAGTGCTGACCAATTGAGTAGACAAATATTGCTATGCAGAAAAGGCTCTGTATTAGTAGGGTGCCTTTTGTGGCCTTGAATGTATTATGCAAAAGCTCAGCACTTTTATTTTTATTTTCCTCACGTCCACTACCAGCATCGATTTGTTTAATAGAATGTCATTGATACTCTGAATAAACTCGACTTACACTTCAGCCTGAGAAACAAGAGGCAGCAATTCTTCGTCTCACTTAAGAGCAAAAGAAAGCCTGGCTGCTCCAGTGCATCTGTGCAGTGGGTCACGAGCACCATGCAGCAGCGCAGTGTGCTAGGTTCTGAAATGATCCGCCGAAACGATGACTGCTTTGGGATCTCTGCACCGATGAAATCCAAACCCTGGTGACGGAACCCGGCATCTTTCCCAAGTAGAGGTGTATGATTTGGGGCTACCTGGAGCCCATTAATTACATCCAGTTATGCAGCCGTCACTGAAATTCCTGTGGTTGACCACTGATCCCCAAAATGAACCAGTCCACCTGGTGGAGATTGTTTCAGTCTTGAAAAGCACAATCCCTGCCTTCTGAACCTAGCAAGAATCCAGGAAGTCTCTTAGGATGCAAAGAGCTTCTCTTGCTATGCTCAGTGCCATAGGATACTATGCCTGCACGCGCCAAAATGGACTCACCAGTTCTATACTACTATCAGCGGTTGGATATACAAGAGCGTCATTGGAATGAGAGAAAAAGGATGTAATGCACAATGCACTCCCCGATAGCAGATTTGTGGGTAGCGTCTGATTCTTCTTCATCAATATCTGGCGTATAAATGAAGAACATGACGAGTTGGCTGTTGAGAAGAGAGTTGAAGAAACATTTTTTAAAGGGACCCTGCACTTTTGAGTGGTGACAAAAAACCCGAGGGCTAGATGGCAATCTCTTGTGTCTGACCTACGGTGAGAAAACGAGTCAGCCGCCATATTCTGATAGCCTGGAAGGTTTATATATCTTATGCTGAAGGCAAAACTCCCAAAGGACTTGGCCAGATTTTCAAGGGAAGTTTTTCCCTAACAGTAACTGTATATATTTGACTGCATAGATTTTGTTTATCCAATTGCAGATGGATTACCGACTTTGGCACTATGAAACACTGCAGATCAAAAATCAGCCTTTAAGAATCTTTATATAATGGATGTGAGCTATAGATTCCAGAGGTGACGGCAAAACTGGACACCTGTGTCAGAATCTAACAGAAGATCTATGGCAGAACTGAAAATGAGTTCACCAAAAATCCCTTTCTGGCCTCCTGGGAGAGAGCAACCCAATTTTTCCTTGAAAGACCTTTTTACTTTACATGTCAAAGAGCCCTGTAGTGCAATGTGGCTGAAAGCATTGCTTGAATGAAGGATAAGAGTAAACATTAACCCTTTCCAGACTTCTGAAAGATATTACCAGTCTATATTGAGTCCTTCTCACCTTCGTTTTGATGGCTGCAATCTTGGATTTGGGAAGACGAAGGGTGGAAGCTCTAAAATTGGTTACACACCCAATTAAATCCATCTCCTGACCAGGGCTCAAGGGTGATTCCACTCATTTTTCACAAACGCCATTGATTCAAAAAGATATATAACATGTCCTGATGATGTCAAATGTGTGTTCAAGAATTGGCGATCAGTAGAACATCATTCAGATAGATAATAAAATGCATTCCTCTTAACTTGAGAAAACCAATCAATTGGCATGACACACCACTAGGAAGCTGAAGTGCTGCTATTCCAGCAACAGTGCAAGAATAGTCTCCGAGGTTAAACCCGTTGCACTTTGAAGAAGTAGGTGAGGTTAGGTCCAGATGAAACATCCAATCCTTTGGTTCCAAAATATCTCTCAACAAGGTGATAGTCTCCATTGTCAAATGACAAAATAACACAAAACCATTCAGCCCGCTTAGATTGACCATGAGTCGCTAACCCTTGACCTTTTTCTTCACTAAGAATTGGTTCCAGAGTATCTCTTCTGGTGAAACCGACAAGGTACATTGCTCCTTTCTGAAGAAAGTGCAAAATCCCCTGCAAAATGAGGGTCTTGCTTTCCTTTCAGAAGGAGAGGGGTGGAGCGACACACTTCTTCTGTTTCAGAAGAGATAGAAATGCTATCTGGAAACCCGGCACTGTGTCTAAGGCCCAAGGAGCCTGAGAAACATTTTGGTACTTGTGGTGGAATTTTAAGTACTCATGCAATTTACTTTGAAGTGCATTCTCTTCCACCACCATGCTTATTCTTTTTTCCCTTTGTGGACAGGAGAAGAGTTTTGATGTGAATGTGAGATGGGGGTTATCTGTGCACACCTGCCGAGCCAAGGGTTCCTAAACCGTGGAATGGCAAGCCATCAGAGAAACCTGACTCAGATAAAATGTGTTCAATGGATGGTTGGACACAATCCAGGAAGATACAAGTGGTCATGTACTTGCCCCAGAATCAAAGTCCTGATGTAACTCCAGCAAGCAGCCAACTTTGGACTACACTGGACTGGGATCCCCACATTTAAATCCACAAGAAAGAAAAGAGCTCCTGTGCAAATTCTCTCAAACCCTCAGGATCAAATTGTGATCTCTGAATCTGTGCTTCTTTAGCTATGTCCAGGATTTTGAGGAAGTGACATTATGTATCTAGTGAGTCAGAAAATAGCACACCTCAAGGGGGCTGGTTCTCAAACGTCTAGGGATCCTAAAGAGATATGTCCTCATCCACTTGATCAGTGTCAAAGAGAAAGTCTGGATTTTGCTAAATATATAAGGAAATTAGAGCCTTGACTTACCTGGTTCTCTTGGCTGACCTGTGTACCTCCTCATAGCTAGAGAATCCCAGGGGTGGCTTCAAACCACCCTTCGAAGTCTGTGCAACTGACAGGCATGCCCTGGAGAGAGAGGTTCACCATGAAAAGCACTACACCCATACCTGCGGGTGGGAGTTAAATGCTTCCTCTTACAGGTTGCTTTCTTTCCCTATGCTGTGTCTCTGTTAAATAATGGGTTTCCCTGCATTAAATGCCATGCATTAGAACCAATCTCACCCATAGAGGCAGACTGAGATTCTGCATTAACCAATGAGCTATCCAACTTTTCGGAAACTTCTAACATGGAAGAAACCATTGCTTCCCCTACAGCAGAGGACACTGTATCTTCCAAAAAATCCGCAATTTCCTCTCTCCATTTTCGTTTTCAAGAATCTAACGGACCCTGTTCTTGCCCAGAAGTGGAAGCCTGAGGGACTCTTCCAGTATTATTAGCCAAGGCTTGAATCACATAGATGGCGAGAAAAGCTTATTAGGCACACAGAACACGTGGATCTCAAAAGTGGAAGAAAAAACTCTGAAAACATTGTTCTTTCCTCTAATAAAGACTGGGAAAGAGGAATACAGGGTGCTCTCTAGTAGTTTTCCAAACGTTTGCCCAATGAGTGGGAGATGAGAAAAGACTGAGAAGAATGACCCAACCCATCTTTCTTTTCCACCACCTTAACAGAAAACAGGGCCTTGTGCATGGACCCCCCACTTGAATTGCCTGAGTGAGGGTGCGCATGCGCTTTCTGTGCCAGTGCGTGTCTCCCTGTTCATCAGAAGCAGCAAGTCGATGAAGTGATGGGGCTCTGAGAACTTGCGGGACAGAGGACCACGTCATTGGTGGGGATAGGAATCAAGTACTGATTAGGTCACCTCCCCTGGCGCAAAAGCCTAAGACTTGACTCATGATAGGAAGACTCTTGCCCATGACATAAACTGCATATGTTTGGCTGTTTTTCAATTGTAGGCAGGGTCATTGCTCATCTCTATTTTCATAGTTATGCTAAATTATGTTGCTCCTTTCGTCTACTTCATTTGTTCTCGCATTGATCTGTTTCTCTGAATACATTTCAAAAAATGGAGCAACGAATATGTTGAACTTGCTGGACTCTCTGTCTTTCACTTTCCATTAAAGTGCTAAATGTGATGTTCATTAAAAGCGACTAAGCCTCAGTGAATGATTGGCTTTCAGGTCCTCTTCCCTTTACAGAGAATTACAGAAGGTTTAAAGGCACATACATACATAAATAAATGTTACAACATTAATGCATCTCATTAGAAGGCCTAATTTACAATTTTGCAGGAAATTTGCGAGGCGATTAAAATGTATATTGTTAATTAGCACCAGATGATTTAAGAAGCTGAATGACAAGTAACCTTTCACTATTAATTTGTCTGCGTGATTAATTTAAAAAGAGACAGATTGCACAAAGATCTTGCTACTGCTTAAATTGAATTTGTAATCTATTTTTGCCATGCTGTTGGCTGACAGATTTATAATAAATATTTTACGACTGTTTGGACAGGCTCAAGGCACACCGCTTTTAATGGTTTCGATTTAAATTAATACCCATAGTAACCCAGACAGTAGGGCGATTGAGTGCTTAGAAGGTGTGATACTGCAGATAGCTTTTCATGAAGTGTGCAAACTAGAACGAAAAGTTGAGACTTTGGCCCACACGTAAAAGGAGAGTGGGACAAGGCAATACAAGAGGAAAGGTGTCAACAACATATCGATTGGGAATACATTTTCCCTTTTCTGAATGGGTTGAAAGTGCAAAGTATCTTTCATGAAATAGTGTGTATTGTATGAAATTTAAAGAATCACGTGGAATGCTCCATGCGCTCCTTAACTCCCAACAGTCTCAAGAAGACAATGGGCCTCATTACAAGGTCGGTGGTAATCCGCTGGTGCTACTGGCAGCTTTGCCGCCAACCGGATAACCCTGTTCCTCCGCCTGAGATCCCAGTGCCACAGGGACATTACAATTCCTGGCAGCCGGGGTGTCAGTCGGTGGAAAGTGTAAACATACTTAGTAAAGCTAGCAGCAAAACTGTATTTTCTCGTAGATATATTTGCTGGGGTCCTGGAGAAAATACAAGATAAAATTACCTTATGATATGATATGATTAGCTATTTATAACGCGCCTGTCCCAAAGTGTTTCTAGGCGTGACAAGGCAAGGGAGGGAAGACAGCAGGAGGACAAGACAAATGATCTTACTAGGCCTTGTGTCATTCAGATTGTGACCTTGCATCTTTCAGATCAGACCTTGCTGTAAACTGAGCTGATGTCATACCACAATGGCAGATCTAAATACCCAAACAAGGCTATTCCCGAAAAGATTTTGATGTAAGAAGAGACACAATGCAAGGGTGAAAGAATCCCCAAAGACCATTAACTAATCCTTTTCCAAAAATAATGCACACAGGTTGGCACAGAATTAAATGTCCTTAAACAGAATCATGCAGAATGTTCCCCATAACAATGTGAAATCCAAAGAATGATGGACCAAGCTCAGGCTCCCCTTCAGCTGTTGCAAACCCTGTGCCCAGACTCTGTTTAGATATCGGCTGGCCCTCATACCCAGCCCACTGCTTCACCTCGCTGCTGGCTTGTGCTTTATTTCCTCTGATCCGATTCCCGTGATGCTCCTTCATTCCTCCCCTCGAGCAACGGCTTCCTTTGGCACATGACCACAATGTCAACCTGGTGATTGGCTGCTGCTACCCTGGCTCAGGGATTGGCTGGCAAACTTCTGACATCATCATTTGCACTCCCTGCGCTGAACAGGACAGAGCATAACTGAAGCTCCCACGTCCTTGTTGCAGGCACATAGCCTGCCACCTCAGCCACCACTCAGCCCGACACCTCTTGGTGGGACACTTAATAATCAAGAAACATGCCTTCTGCTCTGCCCCTGCACCCGTCTACACAGTACTGACAAGGACAGAGCTCTGATGGCCCCTCGAGCCGATGGCTGTCACAACGCGGCCTCTCACGGCACAGAGCTCACTCTGTCCACAGAAATCACAATGTGGCCAAGGCGCCACAGCAATCCTGGAGGCAGATCAGAGCTTAGTCCTTCAAACACAAGCAGGTACCACTGAACTCTCTCCTTAATTCGCAGCAAATCTGCTCTTCTTTGATGGCACCCAGACACTTAACCATAGCACTCACCCTACAGCCGGGAGCATGGAACTTCTTTGGAGGCTGGCAACCACTTGTCAGAGAGAGGGTTTTCTTTCCTGGATTGGGGGCAGTGGATGTCCTCTCCTTAATGCTGTCCCCCAACACAGATCCTGCCCCAACACGGCGTAGGTCCGTTCTCCTCGTCGCCAATGATAAAATGGTACCTTCTCTGCACAGATGACAGTAGCCTCTAATACAAAAGGAAATCTTCTTTACTTGGTTGCAGGTTACATACGTTAAAGGTTACAGGTCACAAGAGAGGTACAATGGGACACATCCACTGGCCACCCTCTCTCCAAGCCAGCTTCTTATCAACTGTCATTCGCGGAATACTCAGTAGAGAACATTCACCCAACATTCCACAATCAGGCGCTCATGACATCACACACATACTGAGCAGGTTAGAACGGGAAAGGCAAGTCACAACAGATGCTGTGTTGTTTTGTTTCTATGCATATTATAATATAAAAAAAACATACATTTTAGGACTAAATGGAAGGCGCATAGAGCGAAGGGATCTTGTATAATGGTACTATTATTCAAATTCCCTTCTCCCTGGGCTTTCACGATAAACCCGGCTGTATGATAACCTTTGTTACTTCATGTCTCCTGAGGACAAGTGTGGGTCTGGAATTCACTTTCTCCATTCTCCACTCCCAGGAATGATAGTGACACTTGGAGCGCCCTGCTCCCACTTGTATGTTGTAGACCTATTAGTCGTATTTGCTCTGCTGCCATGGTCTTCCTCCCATCTTCACCATCTTCATGCCTGGAGCTTAGTAGTATGTCGTTTTGCCCTGGTGGCTGCCTTTCCCTTGGCCACTCAGATCCTCCTATCTCCCGGGGTACAATTCTGGGATTGTTTCTAACAGCAGCAATAACTCCTCTAAAGTATCTGAGTCATTCACGGTTTCCTCTTTCACCAGAAAATACCTGTAATTTTTGGATCTACGGGCTACTTTCCGAGATCTTACTCTTATCACCTGCTTGTAAGTCTCTGCCCAGGGATAGTTTCTCAGCCCTTACATTTTTCCCCTCAATACCACGTTTCTTTATACTATATTTTATATTTAAACCACACTCACTCAACATACTACTGCAACAAGCCTTTCCTCTTTAATCTTCAAAATAAGCAGTGCTCCTACCTTCCAAATATGATGGTGGTAGGAATTGCACTATCAGCTGCTGAAAGCCTCAACCCCTCTGCCGGCCCTAAATCTGCTTTAGTGGTGCTTTTCTCTGCATGCAGTTATAACAGAGCGTACCATTGAAGCATGTAGGACATCACGAGCGATTAAAGAGGCACCAGGAAAATCCAGGTACTGCTCTTGACGTCTCCAACCGTGCTTTCCAGGCGCTTCACAGACGCCTTGTGCAGGATGCAGTTATAACAGAGAGTACCCTGCAACCATGTAGCAGATCCCCAATAATTATAAAGGCACCAATCACTTTCACACGGTTCCATGTGTTAAAATTGCGGCAAAAATGGCTGTGGACACAAAATATCGTGGCAAAAAGGATGTGGTTTTGCCGCTGCAATCCATGTAAAGGATGCGGGGGACACCCCCGCAACCCCTGGACCCATTATACCATTTAAAGGGAGCGGGGGACACCCCCGCAACCACTGCTCCCCTTAAATGGTATAATGGAGTACACCTTTAACAGGGTCAAATCACTGCATTTTTGCTGCGATTGTATTTACTGGTGACATTTTTGCCACGATTTTATCACTGCATACCTTTCGCACACCACACTCATCAGCTACAAGTGTGCATTGCAGTGTATGCAGCTACAAGAGTACTCTGCAACCACGACGCAGATCTGCAACAATTATCGGGGCAACAAGCACATATACCCACTGTTTGTGTCAGCCCCAACTGTGCTTTACTGGCTGTACTATGTATACTACACACTATATTATGCTAGTGCTATACCTGTTTCCTTTTCAAAGACATAAAGAAGCAGGAGCCACAGCCCAGACCTTCCAGGAGTGAGGGGAATTAATTGTGGCAAAGGAATTTTACATGGATGTGGAAATAGTACATTAACAATCCATCAAGGCATTTCCCCCATCGAACTGGCACCAGCACCAACCCACCAGACCCACCACAAACACTGCTACATGCTTCAACCGGTGCGGAAAAAGATAAATGAGAAAAAACGAGCTGTACCATGTGTTGGTAATGATTGGTCGTTTTGAGGAGAGGCTAGAATGGGCCGTCCACAGCATTAGCCTTATGTAGTGACATTTACCACGATACATTTTTCTTCTATTTATACTCATACCATTTCACAGGTAATATTTGTGACTGGGAAATAGGACCAGTGGCGGCTGGTGAATTTTTGAACCAGAGGGGGTAAATGTCTAATATACGAGAGTGACCGAACGCAGCACGGGCACTCAAACTAAACATGGGTTAAAATGGTGCATTTTACAGCACTTTTTGTGAAAAATTGGGTTAAAGCCACACAGTTTGCAATGAATTGTGTATGGAAGCACATGAAAAAATCCAATAGATGCAAGTTACCAACAGTGCACAGGATCATTTTACAACGCATATGCATTATGCCTTTGAAAACAACATATGCCAGTATTTAAAACATGGTCATCTGCCTGTGCCTATATGTGGCCCTGTATTCTGCACCAATATATGCCAATATTGCCATTTAAGGACTCCCAGCCAGTAAAAAATGACATATCACAGAAAGAAAGTATATCCAGACTGACTGTACCAAGATAGATCAGTGTACCAAGTAAGCACACTTATGTTTGCTTTTACCCTTGATTCAAATGTACAAAAATGACATGACACACAAAGAATATATGTCTATACTGAAGCCACCGACTTAAGCCAGTTTAGCCACATAATAAAACTCATCATGCTAGCTTTATCTTTGATGTCAAGTAAAAAGTACCAAATGCAATGCCACAGTAAAGAAGTAAATGCACACTGACACCATAGGCCAAGGTAGTAAAAAAAATAACACTTATCATGTTTGCTTTACCCTTGATGCCATGTGAAATTTATCATGCCACATTAAGAAAGTAAATGCAGACTGGCACTACTAATATAGGTCTGTGTTGCCATGCAATAATGAATTCATGAATTCATATTTTATAATGCACGTAATACCGAAGACCAGTTGTACGTGCGGGACTGGGATTTGTACTGTTGTTGCATTGTCTTGCTTACAAGACAAACATGTGGTTGCACCTGAGCTATTCACCCCTCCTGGCTTCAATGACTGCCGGCCAGTCCAGCCATGAAATAACATTGATCTTACCCGTAATGCATAGTAACTGTTCATCAAGGACAAAGCAAAGATAATTGTTATGACATGGAGGGACTGGCTTACAGTCAATGCAAGACAGTATAGCCAGTAATAACACTTTACTTACCATTTTACCTTTAACCTTAATGCAAGTTACTGTGCAAAAAGAATGACATGCGCTCAAAAGCTCCCCCCTACATTTAGGGGTGGGGCTGATACACAAAAACACACACACACACACAACATTTCACACATCGCTCATCAAACTCCTTTCATGCACGGATTCATAAAAACAAACACCTACATATATGCATGCATACACATCAAAAGCCTCCCAGATTGGTGGCTCCTGATCTTATTTAAACGTTTTAATGTGATCAGCTATTCTAGGGTTTTACCCTGCTCTTGGGCGCAGAGCATTATAGTCCCCATTTATAGGAAAGGGGACATTAATGACCCTGACCTTTATTGACCAATCTCTTTACTGGATATACAGGGTAAGGATTTTTCCAAATGTTTGCTATTGGGAAGAGGAATGGGCCATTTCTCTAAATTTGTTAAAATCGTCCCAAGCAGGATTTAGAAGAGGATACTCCATGATTGACCATTGCCTTGTGCTGATTAATATACTATATAATAAAAGGCCAGAAGTATGTTTGTCTGAAGCCATCCTACCCGCTTCGCCTGTTATCACCGCTAGTGGGAGCTGTTGCCTTACGCATAAAACAATAAGATTTCAAGTTCATCTTCCAGGCAAACAAAATGTGTATTTGAACAATTATAACATACAATTAGCTACAGAAAAGGCCAAAGACAGGGATACTACTTTAACAGCATACTTCAAGTTGCATACACTAAGAAAATATATACATTGAAAAAAAACACATAAACAGAAATTCATTTGATTAAACACTATTTCTCTAACAAAAGAAATTACGTTTTTTCAATGTACTTTTGTATTTTGTAATTATTCATTGCAATATTTCTTGGTATGTATTATTATATTAATAACATTCTTCACATACTTTTTGAACTTTATTTGACTTTAATTAACTGTATTTTATGATTTCATGTCTACTTTGAATCATGCTGCATGTGAATTGCATTACTCTGACATCCCTCAACATTGTATATTTGAATCCAAGACAATGAGCGGCATATGCAACAATTGACTATATGTACTATGTTGAACTTTCAGCAGATTCTGTGAGATTTTGTTTGAAGTTACTACTTGTTCATGTAAAAGGAGTAAGATCCTTCACAAACATTTATTTTTCTATTAACATAAATTATGTTAAAATACACCACATACTATATTTACACTCTGAAAATGTCTTCCTTTACACACATTAGCCTAAAGATACCGACAGGACTCCTGACTTTATTTCAACTTGTCTACAGGGACACAGAGGTTTCAGTGCGATCCATGTGTACAGGAAGGCCGTCTGGAATCTTTAGAAGAGTTAAAGGGGTTAAACAGGGTCACACCCTTTCCCTGCGGCTATTATATTGTTTTTAGGGGATTTTAATCCCAAGGCTTTGGGTAGTAGAGTCAACCCCCCCTAATTGCACAGTACTGTTTACAGAGCAGTCCTGTATGCTGGCGACACAGCTTTGATCGATGTGTAACCTGGGGCTCCAAAGTGGGGTCTCCTACAATGAGGAATACCTTTCTGCCCACGGCTTGAAATTAAATATGATTAAAACCAAAGTCCTGATTGTTGGGAAGGACCAAAATCAATTTTCTTGGGCAGTTAAGGGTAATATCGAGATATTAGATTCGTATTGCAACCTCAGTTTTCTTTTTACCAAGAATGGGAATCGATCAAGATATATAAAGACCATGGCCATGAAAGCTGCTGCAAGACTGGAGGGGATGCTTAGATTTTATTATATGTACAGTGGTTGCATGCTGGATAAATATCTTACTGTTTATAAAGCTAAGGTCTGCACGCTCTGGTTATATGGAAGTGACATTTGGTGTTATTTGAACTGTCCAGACTTGGAGAAGATCCAAAACAGAACTTGTCAGTCTTTCCCAAGGTGCCCCCAACAGTGTTTTACAAGTCACACTAGGGATATCCAGCATGGCAATACAGGCAAAACATAGATTTGCCTGCTACTTTCTGAAGGTATGTGTGGGCTGTTCGGAAAACCCTATCTTGAAGAAAGTGGTAGGGGAAAATAAAGGCTCTCTTGCTTCCTCAAAACATATATGGTACAGGAAGGGGCGTAAATGTATGGACTCTCGGGGTATTCCATCTACGGCCCCCTTAAAAAATGCTTTCCGCCCCATTCGGTGACCACAGTGCAGTGGAGAGCAATAAGGATGGACGGAGAACAGAGTATGAGGACATCGAGCACACTACCCTCACTTGCCTACTATGCAGATCTACATATTACTCCGCTTTGCGGTGGTCGAAATAGGTTTAGTTAAATCTTCTGAATGCTGGAGGCTAGTGCTGCTGTGTAGATTGAATCTGCTTCCCTTAAAGGATAGAAGGGCCTGGGACGAGTTGGGAATAGATAGGCAGTGTCATTTCAGTACAGGAATGGTGGAGAATCTGGGATATTTGTTACTCCTTTGCACATGTTATTCTGATTTACACAAGGAATTTTTAAACCAGTATTTTAAATCTTATAATATTAGGTTTTAGCATGACGTGCTGTTATTAATAATGAATTGCAATGACACTGCTTTTCTTTTTAGTCAATATAATTTTGCCTCAAGAGCTCGATTAAGGAGGACTGTTGCCCTGCACAGTGTGCAATCCTAATATTGTATGGGTTTTATGTATGTTTTTGAATTTGTATTGTTGTTTTACTAACGGAGAATTCCGAATTAAATAAATAACCTGACTTGCATACACATTAAATAAAAAAAAAATCTTACCTGCATGCAACCTCCACAAGTGGCTGCACCACCATCGAGAGGACCGGATAGCCCTGCTCTCCTCACCGTGACAAAGACATGCTGCCTGACAGGAGTGGAAACCTCTCCTGTCAATCAGCGTGTTCACATTGCAGATCTCCTCACCGTGTCTATGCTGCTAACACAAAAATGGTAGCCAGTGGAGTCAGTTTTCTGATGCCCCGCCGGCTGCCATTATTGTGTGCTACGTTTGATGTGGAGCCGAAAGGACTTCTCAAAAACTAAAATAATGTGTAGTTTGGGATAACCCCTGCTGCGAGGCAGGTAGCACAGTCACCCGTGCACAGCACAGGACTGTGCTGCCTGCCACTCAGGCAAAGGGGCAGCGCTCCCCAGCCCGTAGTGGTGCACCACCACTGCATTTGGCCTTTACTTTTGCGTTGCTATGTGGTAACAGTCTTAATTATTTATGTTGTAATAAAAATGTATTGGCACCTCATGAGCCATTTGCGTACAATGTTATGCTGTTTGGCTCACTGGAGCCCCTAGAGGAGTGTCACACTATCTAAGTGAGTGTTGGCAAGATGTATAGGTGACACGAGGTTTAAGTCATATGGGCTACTGGGCTTTAGTAGTACTGTGTGTTGACCTCTTCTTATATAGCACTTAAAATCCAACATTTTCTAGTTGTAATGTAATGCATGTATTGTAAAGTGTTCTTACATAGCGCTCTTCTGCAAATAATGTTGGAACAGCTGCACATGGCTCTGTAAAAAAGGAGGGCAGAGTGTTCTAGTTGGATAGCAATAAGGCAGATGTAGAAATCTTTGGTGTTGATGAATGCATGTCGGAAGTACCTGTTACCTGTATGCCGATATGAAAATCTCTAAGTTGTTTGTGGTTGGTACCGACTGGGCAGGTTATCTATGTGGACATTCCCCGGATTGTGGAGTACAAAAATGAACATTTGTGTGTTGAGTCACAATAAAGTTCCATTTCTGTGCAATGTCACTGGGTATATTAATGGAAATATTTACCTTGGGGCAAAATGCTGGGTGCATTCAAAATATAATTATATAAAAAGTGAAGTCAAATAATCCAGATATATCTAGAACATGTGCTCTAAGAAGAAGAAGGAAGACACACATTACTCAGGTAGTTGGTCTTCTTTTCTTGTTTTCCTGTGATGTGCACAGTTAGAGTAATTCTTAAAGTGTTTCCATAGATGTATTTCCTAAAATGTAAAAATGTAAATGTGCTATATATATATATCTTCATATGTCCATCAGTTTTGCGGAAGGAAGTATTAACTCCCACATCTGCTGAGTTAAATTAACATTGGTGTTACACATTCCTACCATGTTTTCCATACAGTGGGTCTATCCAGCACAGTGTAGCCACAGACACAAGCAGCACCTGTAGATGGTGGTGCCATCCTCTACATCATCATTATCTGATTCAACAGCTATGGGAACATGTTCAAAATCTTCCAATAATACTGGCTCCAAACCATCTTTACTTAGAACAGTATAAGTATAGTGTAGGACATTTTAGTAATATTTGCCCTTCTGTCTTCTGTCATCACAGCTGTAATACTAAACTCACATTCATAGGAGATGCCGGCTGCTAGGCGCAATAGATATCTGATTCCCAGCCTGCTTACCATTGGCCACTGCTGTGCCAATAAAGCAGCGGACCGTCATGTGTGGCCGGCAGCTCTCTAAATCATTTCCTGTAAAATTTCAATTGAGATAGCTCCCTCTCATGTGCCAAAATATGGTTCAGGATGCAAATTTACTATTTTTTTATATCACTGTCGGTAAGAGTCAACAACGCAGGCAATTGTGAACTGAGGCAAGGGTTTATAACTGTGGCACAGATTAACTCTTTGCAGCCAACTATGTCTGTGTTGATCCTGGCAATTGGTTCTAAATGCAGGTATATGCTGTTGGCCAGACCCAATGCTTGTCAATTCTCTTCTTCCCTAATTTCCTGCCCCATGGTCATGATCTGCTCTTTGACCACATGCATGGGGGGGATCACATCACTGATGGCAGTGTATCATTGCTGATATGACATATTAGGTTATTTATAACGCGTTTAATACCCAGAGGTTTCTAAGAGCAGACCCTGCTCTGTGTCATCTTGCTTCCAAGGTAAGCATGTTGCCGCTGAGCTATCCTCCCGAGATGATAGCCTGTGTAGCATTTTCTAAAGGAGGTAGATGCTGGATTAGCTATATCATGAGATCGCATGGTCTAGGAGACAGACACAGATGACCATGCCTCATTTTTGTGTTGCCTGATATTCTTGTTGGTGGCATTGTGCTAGTCAAAGAGGAGTTGAAGATTGGGTTGAATTCCATCAGGTCGAACCTGCCGGTATGAGGCTGAGCTGGGGAAGACCATTTAAGGTTTACTCTCTTCTCAGCATCTTCCAGGCTCACACAGAATGGCTAAAAAAAGTCACGCAACCTTTGAGATATGGCAATTAAATTGGCAACCTCTGTATCTATTTTAGAAAGTCCACTATTATGAGATTCAAGCAGTGCACAAAATAGGTAGTCATTACCATTTGCCACTGCACACACAATATTACTATCATTGCCACTGACAAAAAACAACAATCCATCAATTTGGACTACGCCATCCCAAAACATTGGCATTGAATACTGGCAGTATGTTTGCTGTGGTGTGTGCCTTCTACATGGCAAACATGTAAAGATGTTTCTGTGATGCAAACATTTTGTGGCAGGGCACTTGAGGTAGTGGTAGTTCAGCAGTGGGACTGCAGTTGCTTAAAAGCAGCTCAATGTGCAGTGATGCACTGATAGTCAGTTGCTCACATGTCCATTGTCACATGAATGGTGTGCAAAGGGAACTTCATCAGTGCTTTTCTTATTGCCAATGAAAATATTCTTTGAGGGTTAGTTTTTGCAACTATGGAAAAATATGCAACACTGGGTGTATGACATTTTGGACAAAAGGCTTGAACATATTCCTGGAATCCTTTGGTCACCACCAAATTAAATGGAAGGAATACAACTGCCAACGTTTTGATCAGATTCATAATGTAAAAATGCACCAAGAGATGGTTTCTGTTGTAGTTTGTTGACTTTGCGAAAACAGTTATGATGTCAGAATGTTTAAGACTAGGCTGGGAAAGGCGCCTGCAAGTGCCAACAAGGGTACCTGGCTCAGTAGGGGAATGAGCAGGGGTGACATTTGTGTGATGTCTGGCGGAGGGAACAGGTGCATGGGGCTTGATGCCCTGCAAACATCCTGAGAATGTGCCCAACAGTTCCTTCACCATCTTCTTCCTAGAGCACAAACAATGTCCCATCAGAAGACATTCCTGCAGCCAACCACTCTTACTCCTTTCCATGTGATCGTGAAATTCCACCTCAGTGATCGTTTTACAAGTGGCTTCAAAGTCCCTGCATGGCATAATGAGTACCTCTCATCCCACAATGACAGTTTTATGCATGGTGTGCAGCTTGCTATGTGGCCATTGCTCTTACCAATGGTTAACAAATCCCAGGCCTGTGATGTGGACATTTAAACACTGGCAAAGTCATGGACAGCATTTCCTATTTTGGTGGCGGTGCCAGCAGATTCAGTACTGGGTATAGTATAATCCAAGGGCCCTACGGTTGTAAGACCACTGTGATGTGATGTTCCTGTGCTTCCAGTTGTACTTGCACTGTGTGCATGGCTTCATTTCTTTGTCTTGTGGTTCACAGGCACTGTTTGCTTTATGACATGCTTCTGTTGCTCCTTATTTTATTTTATGTTTTTGTATTTATTTGCGATAAAATCAAATTTTAGTTTTTCACAAAACATTTCATAAATCACAAATCAAAATCCATATATAGAATTACAAATCATTAACATTTTGAATACATTCATTTTAAAATTTTCCATTTGTACTTTTTTACAAAGGAAAATAAGAAAGGAGAGAGAAAGGAGAAGGAGCCAAAAAGAAAGAAACCGAAGAAAGAAAGATTTAAAATCCAACATAATTAGTCATACGTTCCGGGTGCTCAGCAGATCTTTAACAATATTTTAACGGAGTAAACCCAGTCTGTTGTAATACTCTTATCACATTCATTTTTAAAGAAGTTTCATGACCTGCTATCATTCTCTCCCAGAACATCTCAGTGGGTAGCCAGTCTATTGAAACAGTTAAATGCCCTAAATACTTTTCTCTGGTAAGCCACGTCCCCCCACAATACCTTAGCAAGTGCTCGATTGTCTGAGCTTTTGGGGCTTCATAACCAGGGCAGAGAATTGTTGTTTCCTCCTCACGACCCCAATGAACTAAGACTGCTCCCATATGAACCAGGTTTGGCTGCACTCTGGGGAAGTTCTGTCTCAACTTTTTATCAGGGAATTTTTGCAGGTACCTTGGAAGATATCCAAGTTTCTTATCACGCTTGGAAAGAGATGCTGCTATTGTGGAGGACCTCATTTGGTCAATTGTTCTAATCCAATACGTTGTAACTAATGCCTTCTTTGTCTTCATTGGGTTTACTGTTAATGTATCTTCATCGCTACCACAACTACTGAGGATCCCCAGTGCCAACCTCCTCACTTCTTGTAACACAGATGAGTGGCCCATTTGGAGGTGCACCAGTAGGTCCTCATATAGCGAGTTTCCCAATGGGTTGGTAATCAATCTATATGGGGATAGTAGCTTCCAATCCATATGGGACTTCAATGACCTTAGTCCCAACTGAAATTTCAAGCTTACCATCGGAGTCCCCTTTGGCAGATCTAAGGCCTTCTTCCAGATCTTCCCCTCTATAGTCTGCCAATCAAGGGACCAGCCTGTAGGTTTAGCCTCTATCCCATACAAGAGGACTGTTATGATCTTTGCTGTGTAGAATCTCACCGCCGGCAACAGAGAGAATCCACACAGTTGGCCAACAAACCTCTCTAGTTGAGAAGTTAGCTGATTAGTCTTTGCTATCAACTCTGACAAAGTCTGATTTATTCTGGGAATAGCATATAGTGTATATCCTAAATAGACAATTTCCTCTACCACCAAAATAGAGTCTCCTCCCACCTTCCATTGGAACAAACCTTCGCCAATTCTCTTGTCCCCAAAGATCACTATTTTCGACCTTCCTGGTTTCACCTTTAAGTCATTTTTCTTCATGTAAACGTCAAGAAAATTCAATAACCGTTAAGGCCCACTGGTGTTTTATCCATAAGGACAATGTCATCTGCATTCATGAGCTATTTAATGGCCCTGGAGCTGAATTTAACGCTCCCCAAACCTGCAGAATCAACTTCCTGTCCAAAGTCAGCTACATAAATATTAAAGAGAAAGGGAGCAATCATGCATCCCTGTCTCACCCCTCTACCAACAGGGATCTGTTCAGAGAGGTGACCTTCCTAATTTAGTCTAACTCTCACAGTATTACTCTCATGGAGAGAGGCTAAGATATTAATCAAAGGAATCGGGGCACCCCAAATAACGAGCTTGCACCATAATCGCTCTCTATTGAACAAGTCATAGGCACTTGACAAATCAATAAAGGCACATTATAGCCTTGATTGTTTCCTTCCTCCTTTGTTGTTAGACAATGCAGCTAAAACTATGCCATTTAGGGGGGTAACATGTCCCTTGCGAAACAATGTCTGCTGTTTTGGTAAAATCTTGTTAACTCTAGCTCATTTCTCCAGTTCTCTTAATATCAGGCTGGCAAAGATCTTACTTTCTACGTCTAACAGGGTAATGGGCCTATAGTTTATTGCGTTCTTTCGATCCCCTTTTTTAAAAATGGGTATAATTATGGCTGACTTCCAGGATGGCGGGATAGTTGTTTTCTCTATTATTCACCAGAAAAGTGTGTACAAGATACGTGCCCGCATTATTGGATTTCCCTTTTAGACTTGATAAGTCAAGCCACTAGGCCCTGCAGCTCTTGATGAGGAGGACTTGTTTATTAGCTCAACAATATCCTCCTCTGTGATGTCCATGGCCCAGGGTACCCTAGGAATACTGAGTGCCAACTCCCTCTGTGGTTTCAGATATTTATCCATGAGGTAGGCGACCCAAATGGCCTCAGACATGCAATTTGCCTGAATAGTACCTGATCATTATCCTAGGAATTTTCTAATGCCCAGAAATTACAAGAGGTATTCCTTGTCAGTACCCTGAGCATAGACTCCCCATCTTTCTGAAACGGCTCATTTTCCGTTGTTTACACCAATTCCTATAAGTCCACTTTATATTCCTCATTTCCTTCGACAGCTCTGCCCTATCCATAATTTCCCTTCTTGCTACATTTATCCAACCGCGCATCTCCCTCTTCTTTAACCAAGTCAGCTCATCAAATGTATGTTTGTATACTAGTGGGCCTTGAGATGGCATGTACTGAGGACAATCAACTGTCCATAAGAAATCATGGAATGTGCATGGTTTAAGATTCTCTTCTAAATCACTGAATCTGAGGTCATTTTGTAACTGATCAAGGGCTTTGTTTAGGTGTATACCATCTTTCCTGTATTTTACTAATCGATTTTTCTGGGCATTAACTACAACAGTTCCCCGCCATTGCTCAATTTTTTTACTAAAGCTTCAGTTTAATGAGGCTTCTAAGCGCCGATGGTCACTAGAGCCACATTCCCCCACATGAAAGTGATCGCATTTCAGGTATAGACTGGAGGAAAGAAATATATAATCCGGAGTGGATTCTGATTCCCCTTGTGACCATGTACTTACGGGAGGGATGTCACCCTCAATGGATCCATTGACCATCCTAAAATTCCAATCCCTAAAGAATGACAGCCACTTTTTACCATTGGCGCTCACTATCTTTGGTTTCTGTACCCGCCTCCCGGAACAATTTGAGACACATTGGGAATTCAAGTCTCCTGCCACCAAAATGTGAGCTTGGGTAGGATATCTTAGTCTGCGTCAATATACCCGCAAGTGAATCCAGAAAATCGGTGAGCTTAAGACACAAGGGGTACCAATATAGATTTATAGCTATCATTGGTTTGTTCCCTTCATTGGATGGGTCCCCCAATTTGACCACTAAAATCCCCTCCTGTTTACTTGGTATCAGAATCCCCTAATTAAAGAGCGTGGATTTGCAAGCCGTCAATAGCCTGCCTTTTGGTCTTCCTTTCCCTATGGTAGTTGCTGACTGTGTAATCAATCTGAACCCTTCTAGTTTTGGAGGGTTCACTAACCATGTTTCTTGGAAAAGGATTAAGTTGCTCCCCCCAAATACCTCTGATCTTATTTTTGCATTTCTAAAGGAACTAGAACCCCTTGTGTTCCAGCTCACCAATCTTAGCTTTCCCCAACTAAAGCGGAATCTGTTATTATCTCTGGCAGCATGGACCACAGGGCAGATTGATCTCCACTCTTAGGGTCCTGATCAATGACTTTCTTTCCACTGGGTTGCTCCATTTTTCCCAAATCTCCACCCCTTTTCAGATTTCCTCCTTTAGCCCCTCCTCATTTTGTAACGGCATGGATTTATGAACAACCAAGCCAAGTTTTAAGAGAGGATCGGCTGCTAGGAGAGGACCGTTTGCCCCCACTTTCGACGTAAACCCTACTTCCGCAAGCTGACCTACATGAGGGTCGCACTCACGTGTCCAGGTCTAACAGAGGCATCATCATCATAACTGGAGTTCCTAAATGATTTTAGCATCTTCTTTTTACCTGGGCCAGCAAGGGATTACACATGGTCACTGGTATGATCATCAAGTGAATGGGGTGATGGTGAGGAATGGCTGCCTTTGGTCCTTTCCTCAGTTTCACCATCTCTACCTTCTTCTGGAGAAATTATCTTTACTTCCAACATAGTTGGAGTTTTTTTTCTTTTTCTCTAGTGTTTGCGCTTCCTCTTCTGACTGTCCCTGACCCTCGGCCAATGTTTCCACCAGTCACCTTCTTTCCCCCTTCTTTCCCCCACAAGTCAAATGAGATGAACTTTCTTGTTCACGTCCAAGTCTAGTACTAGTGGATACATCAGGTACACCAAACAGTGACTGTTGCATTCAACATCTTCTTAAAAATGGGGATGTTTAATTACAGACAGCGTCACATTGCTGTTTTTCTTGAAGGTGGACACTTTCTTTCTTGCTCCAGCCTTGTGATTTGGAGCTGTTTTGTGGTTTTGCTTTTTATGGGTAGTTTAGGTCTGGTGTGAGTGCAAATGTATTTGTATGGATTTCTTTATATCAATGTAATTAGTCTAGATGGAATGCGAAGCTCTCCATCTCATGCATTGTTTGAGATTGTTGTGATAGTGGATCAAATGTCTTGGTTATGATAGATTGTTAGTCGGGAGAGGTACTGTTAAAGGAACAGTGAGAGGATCAGATCAAGTTATAATATCTGGCTTGAATTGTGTTTTTAGATGTTAGACCCTTTCTTTGAGTGGCGGATCCTTGGACCCATCAATGACAGTCCATTCCACACAAATTGTCAATACACCCAGTAGAGATAAGGCTTTGCAGGTCTTTTGCTCATTAGGTAAAGTCGCCCATAATAATAAGAGAAGGGGGGTTACATTAAAATATCAGCTATATCATTTGCAAAGACATCAGCAAAAATGGAACATAAAGCTGTATGTCTTGTACAGTTTGACTTCTGCCACTTGGCATCCTCTTGGTGCCAGGGTCCCATGAGAGAGATGGAGAGGAATGAGCTTATAGGGAGAGGCAAGATGTGATTCCTGAGGTGCTGATTTGTGCAGTTTGGAAGCACCCATTATCTGTCTGCTAGTGATTTTTAGCTGAGTTGGGATAGGGCATGTGGAATATGTGCTGCCTCAGGTGGTCACTACCACCCTCCACTGCATTCCACCCTCCTGATGTGCACTTTCCTCTTCGCCTCTATCTTGCATTCTGTTTCCTCCTTCCAATATATTCCCTCCACCTCTCCTCTGCCTTTCTTTCTCTGACATTTCTCTCCAATCCTCTTCCTCTGTCTTGATGTCCCCCTGCCCCTCTTCTCTCTCCTTTGATATTCACCTTCCATCTCTCCTCTCTCTCTCTTTTTGAATCTTGATGTTCCCCCTCTTCTTCTACTCTATCTCCCATGCATGGCTCCATCCCCCCTCTCCTATTTCCTCCATTTCCTCTTTCCTTGCCTACCTACATGTCTGCCATCCAATGTCTAACTCCCACCCTCCTGTTCTGATTAAACATCAATTGGATTTTTGAGTAAGGAATCTGTCACAGCTATGTGGCCATCTGCAGTAGGCTCTCTGATTGGCATGCCTTTAATTTGACTAAAACTCAAAAGGGCAGTTGACCATCTTGTGTCAGGTGGCTTCATATATATCGCCACCCAACCAAAGGATGCCATCTCAGTGTGCACCATTGCTTGGCTTCTCTGTATGTGAGCTCCTCTGTTGTTCTGCATTGTTCTTCAGTGCAGAGGTACTTTGCAGTGTGCTCTGCATACTATGGCTGTGTATATGTGTGGTATATGGCTTATGTTTGATAAGATATGAAGCTTGAGTAGTCCTGCAAGTAGAGGCCCACGAGCCAGAGCTCTGGGACCAGGCATGTTTCCCTCTCAGTAATGCGCACTGCTATACTGCAACTTGTGCTTGTTCCCTAGGGGAAGGTTCTGCATAGGTGTGTGGGTTTAAACACACAGGCTAGCACAGGATGGGGTGGAGGCCATGAAGGACTCCCTGCATACCACCTCTGAGGCCATCAACATAGTGGGGGTGGTGGTCCCCAATCCCCAGAATCTTCAGGTACACATTCCTTAGCCTTCCTGAAGACATTTTGCTACATATAATGGTACAACAAAGGAGCTAAATATCTCAGTGGTGCACATATCACCAGGGTTCAATCAGGGAGAACCATATCACAAGGGTTCAATAGGGAGGCAACCATGTGTAAAATATCACAGCAGGATAATCAGAAGCAAATATCACCTGGGAACAATCAGAAAGTGCATATATCACAAGCATGCAAACAAGAAAAGAAGCAAATCACATGAAGGTCGATCAGGATACTATAATTTCAGTCCAATATCACAATGTTGCAGACAAGGATGAAATATCACAAAGGTGAAATTAGGAAGCACATTTGAATCAGAAGCAAAATATCCATGTGCTGAGGATATCAAAAGGGTGCACGCAAGGAGTAAATATCGCAATGGTGAAACCAAAGAGCAAATATCACAATGGTGCAGTCAATAATCATGTATCATAGTACAAATGAGTAGCAAAATATCACAATGGTGCAAATATCACATGGTAAAATTAAGGAGTAAATATCAGAAGGATTCAATCAAGAAGGCAATATCACAGATATAAGAACATTTTAAAAACATTCAATCAGAAACAAAATATCATAGTAGTCCATATTTCACAACGACTGCACATGGAATGATCATACATTACAAGGGTGCAATGCAAGAGCAAATATAATTGTGGTGCGTTTTTGAGGAAAGGATGCAAATGAAGAATAAACTAGCAGAGTGGTGCAGAGATCAGCAGGGTGTAGTTGGGGAGAAATTATCACCATTGTGCAATAGAGAAGCAGTATGTGAGACAATACCTAATATGATATAAAATTGGGACTTCTGGTACCACCAGAAGAAGATACTAGTGATGTAAGGAAGGCATGGTATCAAAGTAAGACAGACACAAGTGATCACAGTTCAAGGGTGTTAATCAAACTGTAAAAATGGGTGAGATAAACGCCTAATCTAAACCTCAATCTAAGATGGGAGCAAGCTACGACCATCAAATAATAATAATACTGTCCAAGTGGAATCTAGTCAAATAAAAAGGACCTATGCTAAGAAACCTATTGCCAATCCTTACCGCTATGTTACAAAACGGTGTGGGATAATGTTCATAAGAAAAGAAAGAAGTGTTGACAAAAAAGATAAGTCAGGATTCTCCCTTCACCAAGTTTTTAGCACGGGACAAGGTGGGACTCTTGAGCACAGCTCATTCCTGGGATTCTCTATCATGAGGTTCTAGTTCCTCTTCTGGTATCAGGGTCTTTTTTGCTTCTTTGCTTAGGTTGGTCTCGGGAAGATAGCTCAACGGCAACATGCTCGCCTTGGAAGCAGGGTGACACGGTGCAACACTGGTTCGATCCCCAGGTCCACGCTTAGAAACCTCTGGGCATTAAGAGCATTATAAATAACCACTCATATCATATCATATCAAGTCTCTTTTCATGCAAAGTCTCTTGCTTCAGGGGGCCTGATACGCCAAAACAACCAAACAACATAAAGGTTCCTTCGATTACTCTTTACAGTGGGTGATTGTTCTTCACCCTTGGATCCCCTTCAACCGGGCTCCAATCCTTTCTTTTTCAGATAGCCTCCCTCGATCGGGCTTAGACCATCAAATCACTGTGGACATCCTCAGTCGGGTTCATGCTTGTCATCACAATTTTCACAGGTATCTCACTTTTTACCCCAATTCCCAGCCATCCCTCAGTCGTGTTCACATTTGCCACTTTCACACAGTTCACATTGTTTTTTACAATGTGTGATTTGCTTCCCTTAGTGTTCTCCTGGCTTCACTACGTCGGGTTCATACTGCCATTTAGACTAAAGATCCTAACTTTGTAATATTCAAGAGTTGTAATGTCCTTTTAAACAATGGTGCAGCTTTTTCTCTCCATTTTACCGTTTTCCCGAAACACTTGCCAATTTACATCTCACTGGCTCACTTAATTATTTAAAAACAGAAGCTGGTTTCACAAAATCATATGGCATTCCCCTCTTCCGGGCGCAAACGCCTCTTTCATAGTTCCTTTTGTTTCATTCAAACTTTCACAACGTGCCAAAGACTTTCGACCATGTAAAAGGGGTTTGGCTAGACCCTTGTATGACCACTTTGACACTTCACGGGTTCCCAAGCAGTTTCGCTAACAAAAACAGTTCTTAGTTTAATATTTTCTCTTTGTTTCAGGAGAGGGGTACCAGTTAGATTCTGTCGAATGAGCACCCATATGGCGCCAGACCACTCTATTTTTGGTACCAATTTCACTAACAAAAGACCTCTGTCTATTATCTTCTTTCTTCATATACAACGTCGCCACTGCAACCTTGAGTCTAACACAGTCCGGTTAACTATCAGGTTCTTCCGACGCACCGGGTGTGCTGAACTGTTTGCCGGTTCCTTTGCCGCTGGAGTCAACAATGTTACCACAATGGCCACCACGTATCCCCGCCTTGGCTATCAGTGCAGGAGTTCACCATTCACCACTGACATCCGCTACACCATTTGGCAGCTGTGAATCCCACTCTTATGTTTCTTTCATTGAAGGCGCTGTGGGTCTGGGTTGAAAAGGGCAAGGGCAACTCCTTCCTTGACGTCCTTTTAGGTCTTGCTGCCTTTCTCCTCCATTTGAACTGCCGTCCTGCAATGGCTGCATATTTGTGCGTTCGAACTTGTTTGAAGTGTACTTGTGTGCTCTGCCTTTTATCCCGATGGGGAAGGAAAAGGGTAGACAGGTGTGTGTAGTTGTCGGTAATTACCTGACATTGCCGGACCCTTGTGTTGGGACAAGTCAGGTAAACGGCTCAGGTATTGGTCCGTTATTGTTCACGATGTGAGAAAGTGTTTGCGTTGGAAAAGGGAGGGGGGTAGAGTTTCTGAGTATCCTAGCGGACAGGATGGGGAAAAGATGTTATAAGGGAGGGGATACTGCGTCTCACCCGTTGGTGTCCCACTTCCACTCCCTGAGGACCCCTCATCCAGGTGATCCTCCCGCACTAGTTCACCCCCAGGAACAGGATCCAATAGCAAAGGCTGTGTCCTGGCCACCTGGATGACAGATCCCTTGGGACTAGTCAGTGAGACGCCTTCAGGTTTCTCACAGTGTAAGCAGGCACAAAAATGCTATCATTAATAAATAAGTCATAAATAAAAGTGGTAGGCCAAGGCAGAAGATAGGTTTTAAATTTAAAAAATGTTCTATACAGACATGTGATTACTGATGAAAGACTTCATATTTCGTCAGAGATCGTGACCCATGTATGCATTGTGTTCGGGCCACACGCAGCAGTGGCCGCGGTCTGCCCCGCCGGCCCTGATATGTAGCGCCTATCTGGAGTTGTTACAGATTGGCAAGACCCGCAAGGTAAGAAACTCTCTGCCTGTTGAGGGGTTCCCCCCTTTTTTCAGTTCTAATGCAAAACCTGCCCTACACTCATTAGGATGCATGCCCACCCTGAAGGCTCCATGCATCCATTTACGAAACCCTGTTGTGGCGCAGGACTCTAAGCCCCTTTTTTTCTTTTATCTTTCCTCACAGGGTTTTCTGACTTAGGCCTGATGATGGTGGTCTTACAATAAGGTCTCACCGAAACGTGGATCACAGCAAGGGGCCTAGCCTTGATCCGGGTTGGACAGTCAACATAGCTGAAATTTTACCCCCTGCACGCGTAGGCAGACCCGACAGACCCTATGAGGGTTTTCTTACAATCCACTAATTGGACCACTTAGATCTCTCAAACAAGACTCAGCAGTGAAAATTATCAAAGGTTTTCTAACAAGACTTTGAATAAAATCTGTCATAATAGATGTCAAGTAGATTGAAAACCTGTTTGTTTTTGTTTTGAATGACATGATTCAAAGAAAGCCCAGTCATGATTTAAGACAAGAGCAGTGTGACTACATTTATTTGAGTTTGCTTTTGTACATGCAATAATTTATGTTTGCTTTTTCCTAAAAGAAAATAACTTTCCTTTTATTTGATTGATTTGTTTCTTTGTACATGCAACAATTGATGTATGCAATTCCCAAGAAGAAGAACAATATTTCCTTTTCCCCTTTTTCTTTTTGAATTGTTTAAATGTTATTTAAATACATTCTTTGTTAAACATCAGCAATTTTTATCGCTACTAATCTATGAGACTTCCTTTTCCTATTCCCTCTACACTGGGTTTCTGCTCACTCTACATTACTATTTCCTCTCTCTACTTTTCTTATTAAAAGCGATTTTAGGAAAACTGATGCAATCTGACGCTACCTCTCTCCAAAAAAGTTTTCGCACCACTTTACTTGGTCTTATTGGAATGTAAATATATTGCTTATTTTCCACAATTGAATAACAATTATAATAATAACACTTCTTAGACGTCACGACATGTGTGTTGTTGTTTTTTGTTTTTTGCCCAAATCATACATTTAATAAAGTAACCGAGATCTGATTCAGTCAAGATCCACGATAAGAGACTCCACCCATTTAGCATAATTAACAGGGTGGGAGTACCGCTTTTCCTGCAGCATATTATTCCTTGGTGTTCATGGCAGAAGATGGATGTCGAGGATTTCTGGGCCATAAAGGCTGAAGGTACTAACAGTCAACAAACATCTCTTGTGGCCCATCTGGCTATGTCTAAATGTAAAGCCTATCTTGACAATGCTGTCAATAACAATTTCTACCGCAATTTCACAATGACTAAAATAGAAAGTTTAGCAGAAGTGGGAATGAATTGCAATTAGGATTCGCCTGGCAACTGTCACAGTCCTGTTCTATTGGGAATACTGCCCACCAGACACTAACATGTCTGTGGTTCGCCCAGGTGCATATTTGACATGTATTGAAATCTGTGACTAGATATTGTTTTAATTTCTGTTTTTCTTAAAATTGTCAAAAACCAGGTTCATACCAAATTTCAATTTCATGCCAAACATTTAAGAAGGAGGACATTATTATTGTAATCACAAAAGCATGCATTTATTTGCACCATGTTTTGAATAACATCCCTTTACCGTATGCAGGAATAGTCCAAATAAAATGACACATCAGTCTACCTTGGTTTTGCTCTGACCTGTAGCATTTCATAAGCATTCTTCTAATTTCAAGTCCCACATTGAATTGAAAACTGGCATTAAAAGGTTCAAAAACTACTTCTCGATTTTAGGTTAAAAAATATTTATTATGGGATTCCAAAATGGCAGCCGGGTGTGAGCGGACATAGGTTTCCGAAACTCCTCTGATGTGGCCTTGTTCAATAACCCATAACCTATTTTTTAAACAGTGCTGCACAATATGAGAGGAAGTTTGGGTTGTGGAAAACCAAGAATGTATATTCATCATTGAACGCCCTTCCCACTTTGGAGGGACCGGCATCAGGCTCCCGCAAAAGTTGCATGCTCCGATATATACGAGTGCCCGTTGCGAGGAGGAGGTCACCTGACAACTAATGGTTTACCGAATACAGCATTAGGAGACTCTCAGCGCTCATGTAATATGGAAGGAAGCATTCCCCAACATTCATAGGATATTTATAATTGTGGTGTAGTATGCCATAAGGTTAGTGTTTAACCGAAGTTGGTCAAATCTTAGCTAGTTGTCCATTGGTGCACAGTATAGGAGAACTCTTACCCCAGGGACATTGAAGGCCCTGCCAAGGGGGCTACAACAGCAAGGAGGGCAGTTGGTAGATCAGGATATCCCCCTTACAATTGAAAAGTAATAAGGATTTGGCTGGGATGCACCAAGTTGGATGGAGTATCTGCTTTGCCTAGCGAGGATTTTTCTTTGCGAAGGTGCATTTGCCTCCTCCTGTGATTTTTCTATGATATAAGTTCAGGGGATCTTTCTCTCTCTCACTCCTTCCCCCCTAGTAATAGAGGGACACCTTCTCTGGTTACTTTGAGAAAAGTGGGTATATGTGTGCACCCCAGCGACCGGGTTGAGGTTAGACTCCTTTTTGGATCCTAGCCGATGTTGCAGCCTAAATCAAAAGAGGACAATAGGTGACTGATTAAAGCCCAGACCGGATCACCAGGTGAGGGGGACCTTTCACACTGCTGGAGAAAGGAATTACAAGATAAGCAGGATGGCTTGCAAAGGAAAACCCCCATGGACATTTCACATACACCACCTAACTCCGCCATGACGGTGAGTAAAGAAGACATGATTTAATGCCTGAAAGAGTTTCAGGATAAAATGAGAGCCTCCTTCCATGACCAATTCGGGGAAACTAAGGAGGAGATTAAACAATCAACGAGGGAGTTGAAAGTGTAATAGGGACAGCTCAATGAGCGCATTGATACCACAGAAAGACACAAGAAAGACCAAGGTAGTGTTGTAACAGGTTGCGATTTTGGCTCATAATTTAGAAAATCAATATTAAGACCTAGAGAAAAGGTCTTGTAGAATGAATATTCATTTGAGAGGCATCCCTTAATGGATTCTAGACAAAGACCTCAAACAAACAATCCAACACTGTGTTGGTGAATTGATGACAGATGTACCATGCAAAGATATTTGAATAGATTGGGTCCATAGAGTGGAGCCACTAAGAAAGGAGTCGGGAGCTAGACCTACAGATGTCTTAGTGGCACTTACGCCCGTGGGATGAAAAGAAAAAAATCATACGTGCTGCCATTTAGGTGGTCCATATTATTATTGTGGGACGGAGGAAAATGGGTCCTGTGACGAGGTCATTTTGGATAGTTACACTCTGTTACGTGTCTCTTGGGATATTACTGGAGGGCTGTAGATCACCCTTGTGTTTCCTTTTCTCAGAGTACGAAAAGGGTCATAGCTAGGGACTTACTGTCTCTATAATCACTAGGCACTGTGCCTCAAACGAGGAGATTGGGGATGTTAGTGGAGGGGTTTGGGATATGTTTTTGGGGGGTGGAGCTGTTTGGACCATTGAGTGGGACGTGGAAGGTTGGATTACTTTTGTCGTGGGGAGGGAGGTTACAATCAGAGGAAATTATGGTTTCACGCTATGCATACGGCTGAGAAGGGGAATTAATAGATCTATATCAATTATGTAGGACTTTCAAATGCATTAGACATTAAAAGAATTGTATTAGGGGCAATTTCCCTGGCAGGAGACCTCAGCGTGGCTTGGTCCACACAGGAGGATAAGAGTACTAGGCAGCAATGAAGTATGCCAGCCCCTTTGGCCGGATTGTGACAGAAATGTGACCTACTGGCCCCCCAGGTAACATGGAAAGTATTCAAGGTAAAGGAAAGGGGAAAGGGTATATACTTGTTTTCACAAGTTCATAGAACAATTTCTAGAATTGATTATATTTGGGTCTATGCTTCATTGATGGGAAGGGTGATAGATTTGAATTGGGACCTATCTCCCTATCAGATCATGCTCCCATTTCTGCTATGATAGTTACTTGACATAGTGGGGGGTGGCTTATGAAAATTGAGATTTCCGGGTGACATTGATAATGGAAACTATATGTGAAAAGTTTGATGCTTATTTCGCAGAGAATGACTCCCTTGAAATACGTAGAAACACTTTGTGGGTTGCATTCAAGGTTGTTATGAGGGGAAAGCTAATTGCAGCTAAATCCCAGTGGGTAAAACAATGGGGGATATTAGAAAAGATCAATTAAAAGTGACCATGGAAGCCTTAACAAACAAAAAATACTAAATGCCTACAGAAAATTCTTAAACACATAAGAGTTGTTATGAGGGGAAAGCTAATTGCATCTAAATCCCAGTGGGTAAAACAATGGGGGACATTAGAAAAGATCAATTAAAAGTGACCATGGAAGCCTTAACAAACAAAAAATACTAAATGCCTACAGAAAATTCTTAAACACATAAGAGTTGTTATGAGGGGAAAGCTAATTGCATCTAAATCCCAGTGGGTAAAACAATGGGGGACATTAGAAAAGATCAATTAAAAGTGACCATGGAAGCCTTAACAAACAAAAAATACTAAATGCCTACAGAAAATTCTTAAACACATAACAGAATTAGAACTAATTCATACTCGTAGAGCGGAAATATCTTTGCTTTATGCAACAAACACTTAAAATCACCACTAAAAATGGAAAGTTAGCTATGGAAACAGAGGCCATCCTAAACACTTTTACTGACTACTATGAGGTGTTATACAATTTGGATAAGCAGCCACCTGATGCGTTGATTGAATATCCCCTTAGCATACCCCTGTCTAAGATAACATTGGCAGAACGGAAGGAGCTAGAAAATGAAATCTCAGAGGAAGAAGTGGTGGCGACAATAAACTACTTTCCACTTAATAAGGCCCCTGGCCCAGATTACTTTCTATCTTTATTTGATAAAAAATATAAATCCAGGCTGGCTCCATGGTTAACCAAATTGTTTAATTAATTTAGAAATGAGGGGAGAATTACCCCATCCATGGACGAACCCAAGGTTTCTCGAAACCTCAGAAAGATTTGACAAATTGTGGGTCTTATAGACCTATAGCATTAATAAACACAGATGCAAAGTTATACACAAACATACTAGCAAAGGGACTCACCAGTCTTCTACTGAAATTGATTAGACCAGACCAATCTGGCTTCATCCCAGGCCAATAAACCTTTGATAATACATGGAGGGTGCGTCACTTTATAGAAAAAATAAATATCGATCAGGAAAACTCTGGCCATCCCGTTATCTTTAGACACAAAAAAAGTGCTTGACATGGGTCAATGGTCTTTTCTCTTTCACACATTAGAACAAATGGAGTTTGGAGAAACATTTCTCAATATGGTCCAGGCTAGTTATATGTCCCCTCCTCAATTAGACTGTCGATTAACAGATACTTGACCAAGCAAATATGTTTAACGCAGCCCACTATCCCCTTTACTTTTCGCCATTTAGCTAGAGCCATTGCTTGCTAAAGTACGGTCATCGAGAGATATCAAAAGAATTAACTTTGGAGGCAAGGAACACAAAGTAATGGTGTTCGCGGATGACATGTTGGCCGCTCTAACTGAACCAGATTCATTTCTTGTTGCGTTAACACATGACCTAGAGCCATTGGGCGATATTGCAGGAAAAAAGATAAATATGCTCAATTCAGAGATCCTGGGTCTCTCCTTAGCGCAAAACATAATAAATATGATTGAGCAGAAGTCGTCATTTAGATGGGTGAAGGGATGAATTTGATATTTGGGAGTGAATCTCCAAAGTACAGTAGACATATGATGCAATTTATCCGTCCTTATTAAACAATGTCAAAGCTGGCCTTATGAAATGAAACCCGCTCACTGTATTCTGAATGGGTCGAATAGCCACAACTAAAATGACCCTGTTACTGAGAATATTACAATATTTTCAGGCCCTCCCTATTCCAATTCCTAAATCATTAAATAAAATAGTAACAAGGTTTTTTTGATGCAAAAGACACCCCGAATAGCAATCAAAAGATTAATGGCTTCCACCAACTGAGGTTTGGGCCTTCCTAATTTCATTAAGGATTACAAAGCTGCAGAGCTATTTGTGATTTGGGAATGGCTATCAGGAGATACGTCCAAAACCTGGGTAAAAATGGACAGGCCAGTAGCAAAAATGTCTCTCTCGAGTATTGTTTGGACGAATACAGAGGCTAGACCACCGAACATCCAAATTAGCAGTGTCCTTTCTCATTGTTTAAACATATGGGATGCATTACTAGGTCACGTAGCACTTTTGACTAATTCAGCTCCTGTTACTCCTCTATTTGAGAATCCTCAGTTCTCCCCAGGAATAGAACATGATGCATTTCGTCATTGGCAGACGGTGGGATATCTTAGATTAAGGGATATGATGAATGGGTCAGAAAGTAAAGACTTTTGAATATTGTAAGCAGACCTTTGGGGTGGGAGAGGGTGAAAGACTAAGTTATTCAAAACTTAGACACTGGTTTGCAAACCGGAATGTAAAGTAGGCGACTATCAGAGATTTAACTCCATTCGAAAAATGTATTACGACACAAATGAGTGAAAGAAAATTGGTATCATTCTTATATAAAATATTTATGGGAGGGGCCCACTAATCACAATGGTCATATATGAGGAAGTGGGAATTGGCTCTGCAAAGTGACATAGCAAGAGAACATTGGGAATATATCTGGAGTTAAATACTTAAATTGACCCTATCGATACGATTAAGGCCAAGCATGGTGTAAAATCATTATGCAATGGCATTATACACCAGAAAGCTTACATAACATGTTTCCTAATTCATTACCGCAATGTTGGAGAGGGGGACTTGGATACATGCATGGTGGAGCTGCTCGGTTCTCAAACCCTTTTGGGAAGTTATTTCGACACAATTGGGAGATTTATTATTAATTCACAAAGGCAATACGTATTAGAGAATGGCTGTTCGGATTAGTGGTCCCAGAAGTGACTATAATATCTAAAACGCATAGCAAAGCCTTTATGACACTTTTGATGGCAGCTTGGTTGGTAATAGCCCAAAAATGGAAACAAAAAGATCCACCAATATTACTGGCTTAAAATCCCCTGCCATTGTATTGCAATGGAATGGGTTACTTACAGCATACAAGGACACCACAAAGTGTTCAAGAGAGATTGGGACTAACTCTTTCATTTCTTCAAAGTGACTTTAGGATACAATCTTGTTCTCGTTTGTAAACTTGATCTTGTTTGTAAACCTATCTTGGCTGTGTGATGAATATGTTGGACATTACATGTATCTAACACCTCTGATATAACCTGGGGAAGAGGGTGGTGGGGAGGGGTGGGAGAGAAGGGCAGAGTTGTTTTATGTTCGATTATTTTGCAAAACTTCAATAAAAACGATTTTAAAAAAAGAATATTTATTATAAACATATATTTTAGTTTATCTGACTATCTACTGTGAAATTTACAATCAGTGTTTCATTAATCAATTTGTGATTCTCCCCTCATAACATCTGTTAAAGATGGCCAAATATCTTGCTTAATTGAACAACCATGCAATTATTACACTGGGCACCAAACTACTTTCTAGGGCAGCATTACATATCTGCAAAACAATTCTGCTTTTACAATGTGCCTGTACCTATTTTGGGTTGTGGCTTTACACTAAAAAAAATTGGCTTCTAGACAAAATATGGTTTAAAATAGATTTGAGCTAAGTGCTTTTAAGAACCTTAATGGGTTGGTACATTTTTACCAATGCCTGCCGTTTACGTTCTATACAAGCTGAATTAAATAGCTTTCTATTTGGAAAACACATGACATGTCTTTTCTAGGAGTATCTGAACCTTAATCCTCAATGTAACTACTTTTTATAGCTTTTGAACTCCACTTGCTATCTTGTGCAAGCTTACTCAAATCATGCAGTTTCTCACAGTGGCTCTGTATATTAGGAAATCAGTATCCCAGTATGCCTCCCTTCACATGTCATGTACCTTTAATGCTATTACCTTTTTATAGCTTGTGTTTTCACAAAAAGCTAAAAACAAAAATTGCTTTAGCTTTAAGTTTTGATGGATGACCTCTCATCACACGCCATGTGCCTCTATCATTATTTATTTATTTATTTATTTATTTATTTATTTATTTATTTGTTTGTTTGAGTTCATCAAGAAACTTTACAAAGTATAAAATTTGATATAAAACATTAAAACAGATTAAAACATTAAGACAAGAGTATATGCATATACAAACATACTTGAACAAGTGCACATAAACAAAAACACGAATACCAACATGTATTAAGGGATATAGCAAAGCATAGCTTCATGTTCTTCATAATCTGAATCTGAATCCCATATCCCCAAGCCACCATTCGTACTAAAAGAACTAGGAATCAGCTTTTAGATAATAGGGCACGCACCAATAGCATAGGTTAAGAGCCCACCGTCAAACTATCTTCAGCAAACATCTCACCATCGCCCAATTTCTACTGATTATTACATGTGGCTAATCTGCATTAATTACTTTCTCTTTTAAGTTGCCTATACCCTATTTCATTTTGTTATGTTACTTTGCGTGTCTCTCTTTTGGTTTCTCCATACCTGGCTTATTACATATGGCACTCTAGGCATAGCACTATCGACTTCCAAACTTGGTCTAGTGCTAAATGTACCTTTTCCGATTCCGTGTTCAGACAGAAGTTCCATAATTCGTCTGTTTCAATAGAATCATATCTTCCTACGAACAGGCCCAGAATTGTAATATATGTGGAGCCCATCTTGGGACATAATGTCAGGACATGCCGGGGGGGGGGGGGTCATATTTTCTTGTATTCCGCACATTTGGCATATTATATGCTCTATTGGTACTTTTGTCCAGGCCCCTTGTAGGGCTAGTAGCAGGAGTTGGTTCACCCGGAGATGTAAAATAAAGCATTGCAGAGCTGGGGAACTTCATAAGATAGCGCTGCGGTTTGAGGTATGTATATCTCACCTTGTTTACATATTTATATTGTTTTAATTTCACTAAGTGTTCAAAATTACTGGTCCAATCCCACTTCTTGATCTTATTTTTATACAAGGTTCTTAGATATCATAACTCCGACCACTGGCAAAGTAAGGCAACCACCTAATGTTGGTAAAACGTTCCTCATTCAGCTCCACGTACTTGTGCCCAGGCCCACTATCCCAGATCGTTCCCAAGAAATGTAAAAAGGGACATTTTGGATTGGATCGCAAATTAATGTGGAACTATCCTCTCTGTAGAAACAAATGGCTCTTAAAGGACAGGATACCCAGTTCCAATCTAATGTAGGCCATAGGGGTCGTCTGTGGCAGCTGTAATGATGTTTTCCATGTTGGCCTTCTATGACATTTAGCCAGTTGATATCCCTCATAGTAATCGCCTCCAGCCCATACAATATGGCGGCTATGAAGCTCTGTTTGTAAAGTTTAAGCACCCCTTCAATAGGGTACCCCACTGTATGCTTCGCAGACTTATTAATTACCCCTGTCAGTTATCTAGCCTTTGTTTTTTTCCCCTCTATTATAGCACTATAATCCCCCTGATCCCTCAATTGAAGTCCGAGTTAGGGGTAGATATCTAAGTATTCTAATGTGTGATCTTTATCCACCCAAATATTAACCATAGTTATTTTTACTTTCGTCACCAGCATCTTCTTTGTCTTGTCATTGTTTATTTTCAGGTCATTTTGTTTTGCATACTCACACAAATCTTTATATTTGTTTTGGCTCCCCCTACCGTTCGGTCTAAGAGCACCAGGTCATCTGCATGTATTCATACGTACTTATGCTGTATTGTTGGTGTAAAGATGTGTAAAAATGTATCACCATGTTGAGTAACCCTGCCGGACAGCCCCATGTTTGTTATTTCGTCCACAGTCGTTTACGACAGACTGTGTCAAAGGCAGAGCTAAAATCGACCCAGGTCACATACAGCAATGGATTCTCCTTTTTAGAGGCCTATACAAAAAAGGCATCTAAAAGCCTAATATTGTGGGTAGTTTCCAAGCCTCGTCGAAATCCTGGCTGTGTAAAATGCAGCATATTTCTCTCGTCTGCCCATTGTTGCAGCGCTCTTAATGCAAAGTCTGGAAAATGTTTACCAGTTACATCCAATACGGATAGTAATTTATAATTCAATGGGTTCTCCCTGTCTCCCTTTTTATAAACGGGGACTAGGATTGCCTGCTGCCAGGTAACTGGCACTTTTTTATTCCTGCAGACTTTATCGAACAATATTTTTAGTACCTCGGCCCACATCCTTGGTTCAGCCTTTAATACTGCATTTGACAGGCCATTTGTGACAAGGTGCTCACGACCTCTTCAACCTCCCGATGGTCTCATTTATCTCCACTTCAGACAGTGGACTCATCCAATTCCCATCATATTTTGTACAGGCACTTTCTTCTTTGTCACTTACCTATGTGGTCTTCATATGTTCCCTCCATGTCCCTTCCGGGATCGGTTTATCATCGCACTCCTAGTGTCCCCTTTAGCCTTACCTAATATTTGCCAAATGTTTCCCACAATTACACTACAGAGCACACTAAACATGTTTTGCCATTGCACATTTCGGCTTGTCATCCTCCATCTTTTTAACCAGCACTTATACTGAGTCTTGGCCCTTCGTATTTTTGCACTTTTAATCATTTTGGGTATTTTCTCTCTTTTTATGTTCCTTGTTACTCTCCTCAATTCCCTCTTTGCATCTCTTATTTTTATATCGAAACAGAATGGTTTCCCTCTGTAATCATCCCCATGTCACCCTTGATTTTCCCTGCCTCATCATCCAGCCTTGTCAACCTATCTCCAAGTTTTGCTACAATATAATTTCATAGTTTCTGCCCCTATGCCTTCACCAATTGTTGTAGGGCTCTCGAAGCCTTAGCTACCTTTCTTGGCATGCAAAAGGAAGTTTCCTCTAGAGCTAAGCATCTCCCCTCCACCTGGGCCCCCACCTCAGCAACCTGTGATCTGTAGGAGGTTTCCTCCCTTCGTTTCCCCCCTGGGGCATCAGACTGGGTATTGGTGAATTCTGGGAAGCAGGGTTAGGTTGCGAATAGGACTGAGCCCTCAGCATGGGCCGAGATCATCAGTCAGTTGCTGGACCTGTCGTTCCAGTTGCGAGACCTTGTCCGGGTGGTAGGGAGGTCTCAAGTCTTAACTCTGCTGCTCCAGAAAAGGGTAACCATCCCTTCTCCTGGAGTAGCTTGGGTACTGAAAATTACCCCATAATTTTCCATCCTGAATCTCCCTTCTCCCCAGTTCAGGGATCTATTGTCCTGGAACCAGGGAGAGAGAGGAGGACTGCTTTGGAAGTTCTGGCTTGGGGGATATCTGGGGTAAAAGTTCAGGATGGGAGATGAAGTGATACTTCGCTCCTGAGGGAAATTTGGAGGAAAGTTTCACAGGGCAGTACTTCCCTGATTAGTTCTCTCCTTGGGCCAGTGGAGTGTATACATACCACAGGATTGGTTTAGTACCCTGATACCTAGGACATATAGGTGGCAGGGTCACAAGGGTATTGTTCTGGGCCCCTGCCTGACTGCCATTCGATTGGGCCGGGTTGGGGGGTCCCTTCTGCTTTTCATTTTGCTTGTTGGCAGGATGGTTACTTTTAGGCCCGCCATCTCCAGATCCAATGGAGGGGTAGTTTTTGCCTCCACCACCTTTGCAGCAGCAGGGGTGTTAGATGGTTTGGGGGTTTTGGCGGTAATTGAACTCTAAGCAGGCTTCTGGACCTTATAAATCCTGGTGGCCTGTACAATCAACCAATCCAGGATCCAATGCTTGTGAAAGTCATGCACCAACTGAGTCATTATGTATTTGGGGAGAGCATAGAAATATGTAGTTATTAACTCCCAACTATTTCTGTTTACCCGCTGGGGAAGTCTGAGCAAGTGCTTGCTTTAACTCCTGCACACACTCTCTAGGCACCTGGTGTTCCCCACACTGCAAGTTATATGCAGCATTACAGGCCTCTTGTGAGTTCTGGTCGGTGGAAACATGTTTCAATGTGGCCGCCCTACAGGTGGACCATTTATGATGGTCCTGGTCCTCTAGTCCTGCAAATAAAATAGAGTACTCAAGTGAGAACATCCATTTAGCAAATGCTATACAATCCACATAATTTCTGATCTGGAATGATGCCATCATCTGCTCATAAAGTTGAAGAAGCTCTCATAAGAATACTTGGCATTCTTGTGGTATGAGGTTATGGTCTTGATTTGTCTTATTGGATCTTTCACAAAACCCTTGCTCTGTTTTGTTGCCTTTTTCTTCCTCTGCACATGAGTCCATTCACTTTCTGACTCAGATCTGCTCTCTTCCCTGTCTTCTAGGTGCTCCCTATCTCTATGAGACTGGGAATATCTCCCAGAACCACAGGTTCGGGAATCTTCTTGCCTGGACCAAAGTGAACTCTGAGGGCCACTCTTCCTGGAGTTCTTTTCAGGCACAAGCGAGCACCCACTTTCCTCATCCCTCCTACCAGGGAGTCTGGGGAATTCCCCCCATTCCCCAGAATCTACAGAGGTTTTTAGCATGCCCTTCCTAGGCTGAGGGGCTGGTTTTTCTCCTTCAGTGAAGCGGGCAAGGCAGTCTCTTTACAGTCACATTTTCAGCCAATCTGACTCCATGACTTTCTCATCCTGAGTGTTCATGGTCTGAAGAACTTAGAGTATTATTCCTTACGTCCCAGGACACACTGGTCTGGCCATTTTCCCTTCTGCGTGGTAGAGATGAATACTCATCAATATCAGACAGGGACTGGCCTTCTTTATCAGTTGGGCTAGGCCGTGGTAAGTCTAACTGCCTCATGTCTCCCTGTTCTTGATAGGTGGCATGCATGAGGTTGGTTCCCATTTGTGTATGAGAGGTTGTAAATGACTGGCATGAGGCCCGTGCTGGGAAGGGTATCTCACTTTGTTCAGTGGGCCTTGTCTCATATCCTGATTGGTCAGGGTGCCTCAGGGCCTGTTTATAATTTTTGCTTTCCTTAGTTACACCCTCACACCTGTGCCTCTCTTTATGTATTTGCTGTTGGTAGTCAGAGAGCTGGCTTTTTAATTCTCACACTAAGGCCTGAGTAGTGTCAAGCACCCTGCTCTGAGCTACCAACTGATCCTTTGTTTGCTGCACCTTATGCTGAAGTGATTTATTGTCCCTCTGTGAGCCTTGTATGCTGAGTGCATGTTCAAGGTGCTTTTCCTTCAGGAGACTAATCTCTTTCTCTTGCTCATCCATACAATTCACTGCCTTTGATCATTCAGCTTCTATTTATCTCACTCCCTGTAGTAGCTCATTCCTTTCTTCTCTAATTCTGGTCAATTCCTGAGAACCTGACTGTCCCTTTTCTACCGCATTTCCAACTGATTTATCCTCTTTAATAGGACACTGTTATCCTGATTCCTGATTGAAGAGGTCTTTTTCCTGAGCCAGCTGCATCCTCCGTTGCTTCAGAGTACTTACCTGCTGATGTATCTGATCAAAGTCATTTTGGGAATCAACCCCTTTGATAATTAAGGGACACCACTTTTTTAATGCACACGCGAAGGGTGCAATTACCCCTGCTCTTAATGTATATGGAGCCCAGGGTTGGACAGCAACCCTTCATGTGGCAGAACTATGGGGTCACTGCGTTAGTGCACAAATCAGTGTGGTGGATAACCATTTCGTAAAATCACTACTCATGCAAACAAAGGGTGCCCCAATGGCTAGCTTGAGATTGGAATGTGTCATGAGGGCCTTGTGTGACATTGCAGCAAGTAGACCATTAAAATATTGGGTCAGATTGTGGAGTTGCCCGGAATTTGCTAAATACAGGGAGGTAATTGTGAGTCTGCAAAGTGTTCCTGGGGCAAACTCACTGCTGTGTTTGCAGAGCATTCCCAAACTCTTTGAGGCCCTTAACTTGCCAACCTTTTGGACTGAAGCTGCTGAATTAACGATGAGCTCGAAGAAGCTGGCCCAAATTAAGTGTAGTGATGACCAGAATAGGGAAATGTATAGGGATTGTGCCATATTAAAACAGGCATACCATATTTATTGGTGAAAGAAAATGTGGGTTTTGAGCCCTATTTAGACTGGATAACGCCTGAGTATGCCCGAGCCCTCTATTTTCAACTACGCACCCATACACTAAATTTTGCCCTTTTTACAGCCAGGTGGCCTCGCTCTTCAGACCCTGAATGTAAAATTTGTGGAGATCCTGAGGAAACATTAAAGCATTTCCTACTGATGTGCCCCGGGTATCTGGATCTCAGGAAATGCTGCCTTGTGCCGCTTTTCAGGTTAAAGGGTGTAGGGCAAATTGAAACAGCAGTATTTTTTTGTAAAATTACTACTGATATGAATACTATTTTTTTTTGTGCAAAATTTGTACACAGAGCATGGCTAAGAAAAGTGAAATTGGTACTGATGAAAGCCCTTTTTTAAATCGGGCTTGAATATTGAACAAATTGGCTCACATACCGCAGATACAAAATATTAATACAGTGGATATTGATTCCATCATTTTGCCCGAAATTGGAAGTTGAGAAAATTGGGTTATTGTTCAATTCAGATCCGTTTTTTTTGTTGACCTCATATGGGAGTACTCTAATGGAGTATGGGTAATAACTATGACATTGTGATATGCCACTCTTCTATCTTTAAAGACCTTAGCGATAAAAATAGGGACTTGGGGGGGTTTTCTTCGACCAATACTGAATTAGGAAGTAAGCTAATAGAAGTAAGACCTTCTGAGGGAAACTTTCCTATCCCAAACTGAGATGAGGCTTGTAATAATTAATTTACCCTCCTCTCTTGGAATAGTAGGGGCTTTAATTCTCTACTTCATAAGGAAGGTATTCAATTGTTGTTGGAGAGTGATATATTTGCACTTCAAGAAACTTGGGTCACTGGGGAAATTTTACTGGATGGATATAATATATGGAATAAAGTTGCTTCTAAAGGTGAAAAGGGCCGTCCGTTTGGAGGTTTATGCATTGGAGTGAAAAATCATTTTACTTATAGACCATATGAGAGGTATGGGAACTCTCCTTACGTTATGTGTGGGTGTCCAGTTAAAGGCTCAAAAGCAAAAGGGTCGAATACAAAAGGGTCGAGTGCATTCGACTGAAAACCAAAGGATCAAATTTTTTAAAAAAAAATATATATTTTTTTTGCTCTAGTGTAGCTTTAAAGGGTTTTTTTACCCCAAAAACAGGGGTTTGGGGGTGGGACCCCCCCAAAAAATATAAATAAATAAATAAATAAATTTGATCCTTTTTTTCGGTCGAATTGACTCAACCCTTTTGTCATTCAACCCTTTTTTTTCTGAGCCTTTGACCTATAACCTATGTGTGCAGTTATAGATAGGGGACGCCTATCAGGGAAACTCCTTCTCATTAATATTTATTCCCACCCGGGGGGGATAATATTCAGGAGATTGTGGAGATTCTAAATCTAACTATTGAAGGTTGGACATTGGAAGCAACTGATTCTGAAATTTGTATAGTAGGAGATTTTAACGCCCATTGTGACTCCGCCGAAAGGGAGATGGATAGGTGCAAAGAATTGTGGGACGAAACAATTATTACTGTATCATTGGAAACACAGGATTGCCATTTGGTTGGGGGGGGAAATCCCCAAACCTTACAGGGATGCCGCTGGATGAATTTGATGTCTTGTTGGGCGCTAAATATTTGGAACCTAATATAGGGTCAGGCATTAGGGAAACCTAGACTAATGGGAAGATCGGGTACAGGCTAGACTATATGTTTGTGAACAAAAACCTAAGTCACTCTAAGTCACTCTATCATCTCCTTCGAACATGTAGATACCTCTTTGAGTGACCATACACCCCTCAGGGGCAAGTTTATTAATGGCCCAAAAACACAGAGATGGGAAGTAGGTAAGGCGATGAATATCCAATTTTCAGCAGGTGAATAGGATCACTTGGTCTGATAAAAACGTAACTTCCTTCAATGGTCTGTTTAATCGCTTGACCATTGATTGCCATGACATTGCCCTTAATGGCCTTAATTCGATCACTAACTTGCTGGGCATCATACGGAGATCGAACAGTAATATTATTTTGAAGAATATTAAAGGCAAAAATCACTCCCATAAATTTGACCAAGTGATGCAGGGTAGGAAAAAAGTAATGAAGTGTGATATTCGGGAACTTAAGGATTTATGTGATTTAGACGATATAGAGAGAAATAACAGATCTAGTAACATAAAGACACACTATAAAAACTGGTTGAAAGACAATAAATATAATACCAACAATGCCAATTGGAGGTATATATATAAGCTACGTAAACCCACGATTCAAAACAATTCTGGTACCTATATCGCCAATTCCTAATGGATGAAGATAATAGCGAAAACGACATGGGCCAGGAGGTTTGGGAGAAGTATATTACTGATCTCTTATTCAAGAATAGGCACATATCTTCTATCCCTATCTGCATTAACTTAGATGGTACCTATAAATTCCCCTTTGGTTTTTTGGACATCCTTAAAGTGATCTCAAAAATGAAATCTTCGCGGGCCCCGGGCCTGGACGGGTTGGCTAATATTGTTATAAAACATAATCCTAAGAAATGGGCAGTGCTCTTCCTACAGTTATTTACTGGTATATGGGAAACTGGCATTATACCAGATAGTTGGAGGAAAGCCATAGTTATTCCTATTTTTAAAAAAGGGGACAGAAAATTGCCTGACAACTACAGACTACTAGCAATGGCTGATAGTAACTGTAAGATTTTCTGTTCCCTATTAGTAGACAGTTTGAACAATTGGATAGACGATAGGGGGGTCTCCTCTCTGCCCAACAAACAGGTTTTAGAAAAGGATACAGCACCCTGGATAATTTGGCTATGTTGAAATATATTATAGCTGGCCTTAAGGATAAGGGGGAAAAATTATATCTGTGCTTTATAGATTATTCGAAAGCTTTTGACTGTGTCAATAGGGGCCTGTTGTGGGAGAAATTGAGGGGGAAAAAGATCTGCTCTAAAATCCTCCATTTTTTGGAAGAAATGTATAGGGAGACCACGGTGACCATCTGTCTGGGTAGAGGAGGGATGTTATCACCTGAGATCACTACTAATACTGGCCTCAAGCAGGGATGTGTTACATCACCCATACTGTATAACCTGTACGTTTCAGACATTCGTGAGGGTTTTATTGCTTTAAATAACTTTCCACCTATGATGGCGGGGAAAGCAATATGTGGTCTCATGTATGCAGATGATACTATCCTTATGGATAAAACCCCGGTAGGATTGCAAAGAATGTTGAATGGTCTGTTTTCTTACTCTGAGGCAATAACCTTAATATTAATATAAATAAGCCCAAGGTTATGGTATTTGGAGCTACAAAGCAAGAGAAAAAAGTCTTACCTCTAGATGGCATATTCATTCTGTTAAACTGGAGGTTGTCGAGGCCTACCCATACCTGGAGATGCCCATTCTGAGCAACCCCTGCATTAATTTTGTCCAAGAAGCAGTGAACTTAAAAACACTAAAGAAATGGAACGTTATACGGAAATACATGGCTAGTAAAGGAGGCCATTCCATTGAAGGCTTCCTTGAGGTATACACAAGAAACAGTGGAGAGCAAATATTTGAGTAAATTAGATCAACTTGAAGGGAAGCTCTGGAGACCTGTTCTTGGATAACCTAACGCTGTGCCCATCCAAGCAATAAGTTGTGAGTTGGGGCTTATCTCCCTCCTGACTCTGTGGAAAATTGGATGCTGCAAACTTTATTTTAGAACAATATCGGGGGAAGGGGAGGAAGGAAATTTGCTTAACCTTTTAGGAAAAAATAAAATTGAAGGCAAGTTTAAGAATACTTATATGGAAAGTTTACAAAATACAGTGTTACCCTTCCTTGAAGCCCTTGGCTTTAAGAATCTTATGGAGAAAGACAACACTGTGTGCAATTTGAAAAGTCTTAAGGAAAAAGCATGTATATGGGATTTGTGTGAAAACCAATCCTATCTTTATACTAAGTCACGATACTCTGTCTATGCCCTCCAAGGTCTTAAACCTGCCACCCCGAGGCAATACCTGTTAAATACTGGAAACAGGGCCCTAAGAAGATTCATTTTGCAATTACGCTTGAATACCCCCCCCCTGTAACGAAATAACTGGGGCATGGATTAATATCCCTCGAGCAGAAAGATTTTGCAGGCATTGTATAATAGAGGTGGAGACTGTAAGACATATTCTTACTATGTGTACCAATTTAAAGGAATGGTATTACAAAGGGTATGTAAATATAGTTGGGGATCTCCAAATGATTGAATCCGACCAATTTTGGTCAGTTATTTATGACGGAGAGATAAAGGTTTTTACTGGGGCAGCCTTTTATATTTGGAAGCGAGCAATCTGTTAGTAAATTATCTGTTATTGTCTTTTAAATATGGGTCTCTTCCTTCCCCCTCCCTTTACGATATGTGCTCTCAAGATATGTGTTTTTAGACTGGAAATAATTGACTGTTATATGTCTGTCAAATGGTTTTATGACTGAAATGTAATTGTTTTGTAGATATATTCTATTTGTAGTGTATAAGGTTTTAATTAACCAAATTGCACTTTAAACTAATTAAAAAAATAAAAAAAGAAATTGGTGCTGCAGAAGTGACACTATATATGTAACAAGGAATTTACCCTCCCCTTTCAAATAATATCAACCTTGAATGGTCTTTTAACTGCATTAGTATGTTATGACTTGTGTGGCTGTACATACATTTTAAAATCAGTTTTAATTATTTGTTCTAACTGTATTATTGCTTTTATGGTTAATAATGCTGAAGAAAGCTTGTTTGAACACAATTAAATGACTGTTTCCATTTTTCAACTGCTCTATTTGCAATTGAAGGGCCATGTCATCCAAAATGACCCTATTATGAGCAGCCGGGTCATTTAGCTTGTGTTGCAGTGTGCTCAGATTTTCTACAAACTCTTTATGTGCATTTTTCAGTGCAAAAAACTGTGTTTTATGCTCTGCACTCTCTTGCTGCTGGGTTTTTATCTTATTTGTTGAGTTGTTCGATAAGATCCTGGGCCTGGGACAGGTCTCCAACCTGATCCATCCTACTAGTCTCATTATTTTGCCCACGCTCTTCCACTGAAAGCAAACAAACATATAACTGAACAGTTAGGAGAAGCCATTTGTATTCGTTCATCATGAGCAATTGAGGTCACATAAAATGCCTCAAGTGCTTTGTGCAATATTCCATCTTCAAGCTAAATATCATTGTTTACTGAGGTAACCTCCCACACAATTTTTGGTTTGACAGTTTTCAGCATCGTCCTCAACCCATTCTCCTTTAAGAAATTATTTAGCTAGGAGATGCTCCCTGGCTTCACCAATTTGTACAGTAGTCATTTTTGCAATTGGCTTTTTGCACCTTAGTAAAACCTTGTCCCTGCTTGATTTCCTCACACAAATACATTCTTACACAATCTTAATTTTTCATCTATACACCTCCTTGGAACTTAGGGGTGAGTCCTCGCGGCACTTTAACAAAACAAAGATGACTTTCCCTCCACCTTAATGCAATTGCATCAAAATGACTAGTCTGTCACAATGTACTTGTCATGGGTCAGAAATATGCAGCTGAATCCCAGACACAAGCCCCCAATTTGTAACAGTTTATTGAGAAGCCACCCTCAACAGAGGGATTTCCTTGTTTCCCCACTTAAAGTGTGACACAACAAAGGGTTTAACTGATTCTTTTCTTCAGCCCTACTTCAGATGCATATCATGACATTGGATCCCTCCCCCTGAGCTAACAATGATCCAAGAACCAGGCCGGTGTACAGCAAATATATTGGTATTTATGTAATAAAAGGTATAGAAATAAGCACAAAAATATCAAACACCACTTTATCCATGGCATAACACAACCAACTTCTCTCAGCATAAATAAATCACAGGAGTGAGTTGAAAAGAACACATTCACAATTCTGCCCTTTCTGCAAATTTCACTTCAAGAAATAATTTAACTGATCAAAAACTAAAGCAATTATCATGTAGTGTTGTGCGATTTTGATTTTCCTGCAGGCTTAAAGGCTAGCAGTAGGATTTCAAGATTGGTACAAATACATATGGGAATTATGAGTTTGCCCACACTTTTGGTTTTAAATAAACAAAGGGTGATTTAGTAGTTTGTTTTTCAGACCTCCTCTACTCTGGTCTGTGTTGGGGAAGTCGGACAGAAACATTTGAATGATTTGGGGAATTCTGGATTTCAGACCCCCTCCACTGAAAGGCCAGCATTGGGAAAGCTAGATAAAAAGGTTGTCCTGATTTAAGAACAAAGCCACCACTCTTACTTAAAGAAGTTGGGTCAGCAGGACAGAAAGGATTACCCAATTAAATAATAGGTTATACTTGTCAGCCCACACTGGGAAGTGAGCTTTGTTCATTTCAAATTTTGACAAAATTCACACGTAGTGTTCTGCCAAATAGGGAATTAATTAAATTAATATTTCTACTTAAATAGGCTAAGGATTTACACATTTCTGCCCCCCCCTTTCTCAACTAATGTAAAGGGAAAGTATTCAAGGCAAGCAGACTCCCACCTTTTGGTTTCCCAGGGCTCAGTTTTACTTACATAAAAAAACACGGTTTAAAGATCAGGAAAACCAGCTGCATCTCAGGGAACTCTAGAAGGATAGGGCAGGGTGTGGCCACTCCACTCTCAAAGATAGCCTCCTGCTCTCCACCATAGGACCCAGTCAGCTTTGAGGCATTCCTAGATATAGACAGCTCCACCCAGATGCACTCTCAGCAATCCCTTCTGATGTTTCTTTACAGCTGTCAGATGGTAAGTGTCAGCAGCCTTCCTGGTGTTCTGTCTCTTGTCTGTGTGTCTCCCTGGCTCTTCCCTCTAGTGCAGTCCCCCTTATATATCAGCATTAACACCACCAATTATACAATCTTGGGGAAGTACTCTGCAATAATTACAGCAACTAAGATTTAAGAGTTACCCTTCTCTCTCTTCCCAAACCCAGCCTCCAAGTCAGGATTGGTTTAGAGATCTGGAGCAACATATGGCAATTCCCATTTGTGATCCCCATTTGTTCTCTCAAATTTTTGGCAAAAACGAGTTATGCGTCACAACTTCATACTTTTACTAGCAACTGCCATAATATACATATTCTCTGATTCAGTTAATCATGGGGAATTAGATGAGCCGACCACCAGGTCATGTGGCAAAATTCTGCTGTTTCCATAAAAAGCATAACAGTTATGAATATGTAAGTTGTTATCCATACCCCTACTTTTATCTCCACCCACTCACCAACTGTCACATTTGGAACATGTTCCGATCAGCCAGAAACACATCCTAAATAGCCATTACAGTTCCATGAGTCGTAGGTGGGTGTATTTTATATTTCCTGGAAATTACCTAATACATGGTACACAGTTTAAATCAATCTGCCATATGGTTGCTGGGACAAAGGCCTAAAAGATAATAGTACTTTTAAATTAAGTGTGACTCATCAGGTGGGACAAATGGCCCTTCTCCTGCCTTCCGGTCATTTGCTTTCACTGGGTCAGCCTGTACCCAGAGTTTTTTTTATCAGTCTCTTTGTTTTGGAAGCTTGCTCTTTGATGTTGTTGCCCCCATTTTCACACATATTAGTCATGCTGCAGCCAAGGGGAGCTTCTTCTGCAGGCAATGCCTTCAGAGCTAGCTGGTCTGGAGAACACTGAATTTCGACACCTTAGCAGAAAACTTTATTGCAGCTGGTAGTTAGATGGGATATGTGACATTCAGACTGACAGAGGGAGATTTCATTGTAAAGTGTCCCACAGCCAGCAAAAGGGTTTGTTTTGGGCTGAAATGTTTCCATGAAAACAAAGTGCCTTTTCAAATGCCACTGGTGTTTTGTATCTGAAGCATAAAATACCTTGTTTTTTGGACAACCCACACATCATGGGGGTAATTCATAGAATTTTCGCACAAGTGGAGCACGCGGCTGGCGCACAGTGTGCGCGTGCGAATGTCTGCGCCAGCCGCGTGCGCTAAAATCGATTTCTGCGCACAGCGTATTCATGGATTTTAGCCTCCAAAACCAGCCGTGGCACAGAGTGGCGCAGCGGTCCTGCAGCACCGCCAGTTACGCCCCCAAAAACACCCTTGCGCAAGGAAAAGCCATCAAAATCCCCAATCCAGCGCAAAGGGCTGCGCTAACCCTGGACCAGTTTACAGGGCTGCCAAACAGCAAACAGCAATGGGGAAGGTGTATTACTGAGGTTCGCGGTAAGTTTCACACGCGATAGGCCCTGTGCGAGCGGGCAACGTGTATAACTGGGGTTCGCGTGAAGTCTCACACGCGATTGGATCCAGGTTCGTGTATTACGGGGGTTTGTGGGAAGTTTCACATGCGAAAGGGCCTGTGCGAGTGGGGTACGTGTATAACTGGGGTTTGCGGGAAGTCTCACATGCAATTGGATCCGGGTATGTGTATTTCGGGGGTGCACAGGAAGTTTCACACGCGAAAGTGCCTGTGCGAGTGGGGTACATGTATAACTGGGGTTCACAGGCAGTTTCACACGCGATTGGAGCAGTATAACTGGGGTTCGCGGGAAGTTTTCTCACGCGATTGGAGCAGGGTACGTGTATTAAGGGGGTTTGCGGGAAGTTTCACATGCGAAAGGGCCTGTGCGAGTGGGGTACATGTATAACTGGGGTTCACAGGCAGTTTCACACGCGATTGGAGCAGGGTACGTGTATTACGGGGGTTCGCGGGAAGTCTCACATGCGATTGGAGCGGGTACGTGTAATTTGGGGGTGCGCGGGAAGTTTCTCACGCGAAAGTGCCTGTGTGAGTGGAGTACGTGTATAACTGGGGTTCGCAGGAACTTTCACACGCGATTGGAGCAGGGTACGTGTATTACGGGGGTTCGCGGGAAGTTTCACACGTGAAAGAGCCTGTGCGAGTGGGGTACGTGTATCACTGGGGTTTGCGTGAAGTTTCACACGCGAAAGGGCCTGTGCGAGTGGGGTACGTGTATTACTGGAGTTCGCGGGAAGTTTCACATGCGATTGGTCCTGTGCGAGCAGGGTACGTGTATAACTGGGGTGCGCGGGAAGTTTCAGACGCGATTTGAGCAGGGTACGTGTATTCCTGGTGTGCGTGGGAAGTTTCACATGTGATTTTGCTGTCAGAGTGGTGTACTGAATTTCAGCGGTGCGCGGGGAGTCCTACACGTGAATTGGCAGTGTGGGTCCTTCCAGGTGTTCCCTCTACACCCTCCACGGCACTTGCAGGCAGCCCACACCACAGGGGACTACCCTGCAACCCTGGTCATGTCCCGCAGGCAGCCCATCTACCATGGGCCTGCCCCCCAGCCAAGCCACATTTCAGCTTGCACTACTGATCACCAACTCATGTCCCCCTGCACCCCCACCACCCAGCAGTCAGGGGCACCTGCCAGCAGGCCCTCACCCATGTCCCACTCATGTCCCCCTGCACCCCCACCCCCCAGCAGTCAGAGGCACCTGCCAGCAGGCCCCCACTCATGTCCCCCTGCACCCCCAGCCCCCCCAGCCCCCAGCAGTGCAGGGCACCTGCCAGCAGGCTCCCACTCATGTCCCCCTGCACCTCCACCCCCCAGCAGTCAGGAGCACCTGCCAGCAGGCCCCCACTCATGCCCCACTCGTGTCCCCCCTACATGAAATAAAGATGCACAGACATGGCCCACTTCTACACCAAAAAATACCACATCATGCCACCCCATTCTTGAGACGCAATGATTTCCCAATCCACCCCACACTGACAAGCCTATCTCAAGACACAAACCAAAACTCAACTATGTACATCAACACATGTCCATCACACACATACACTGGATGGCATTGCTTGTGCAAACCCACAATTTCACATGCATCAACCCAATGAGCAAATCCCACACATGGAACTAAAATATGAAAATGTATTATGTACATAAATAAATAAATGAAATGAAAGCATACCAAAATATCAAACATGAAATGAAAAGCATGTGAAAAAGATGAGTGAATGAAAATGATAAGCATTGCAAAAAAAATTGAAAGAAAAACAGTCCAAACTCTCCCTCCACCAACGCAAATCCAAAAAAAGGTAAAAAAAAGGATATCCATTGTTTCATGTTCATAATGATAAATAAAAATGCAAAATCAATCCATAGTCCAACTATTTACAATACATTGGAGGTCATTACAACCTTGGTGCTAAATGCACCAACTTTACCACCATGGTGTAAACTATGTTTACACCATGGTGGATGGCGGATTTACCGCCCCATTCCAAGGTGAGTGGGGTGGTAAATCCCCATTTCCCATTTTCCCATCCCCATTCCCATTTTTGCCCCATAGGGCATAATGGGAGTGGGGAAGGCGCTAATTACGCCGCCGTAAATTATGGCGGCGTAATTAGCACCATGGCGGGTTAGCGCCATGGACTTTAACGCCTGCCAAAAGCAGGCGTTAAAGTGGGAATCCGGCGTTAAGGGTTAACGCCGTCGTTAACCCTTAACGCCGGGGTTGTAATAACCTCCCTTGTCCTGAAAAAAAAAACATTACTCCATGTCCATAATGAAAAAAAAATCCAAATGAATCCATGATGTAACTATATACAATCCATTGCCCAAAATAAAAATCCATTAATCCATGTGCTAAAATCCAAAAAATAAATCAATCCATTGTCCAACGATGTAAAGGGTCCATGAGCCGAACTAAACAAATGAAACCTACCTAAGAAACTACCTAAAAACATAAATATATACAAATGTGTGTGGCATTGTCCATTGACCACAAATAAAAGGAAAACGAAAAGGAAACCTAACTCTAAAAACTATTTACAATGGCAACGGTCTAGTCCGACGGCTCACTTTGGATGTCTTGGGCCAGGATATCATCGAACTCCTGCTCAATGTCCTGGAGGCGGTCCTCTTCCATGGCCCTGAGGGTTCGCAGGGACGACAACATGTTCTCCTCCAACGCCCTGCGAATTTCCTGGAGGCACTCGGCCCGCCTCAGGGCCCTCCGCATGGAGTTCTCCGCCCTGACCATTGTGAGCCGTGCCTCTTCAGCCCGCTGCCGCTCCGCATCTATAGCATGGCCTAACTGCTGCCACATGGAAGACACTTCCAGTCCTGGGTCCTCCTGCCCTCTGGCCGATGCCTGCCCCTCCGATGACGAAGGCCCCGAGCCATCATTGCTCCCACCTTGTTGCTGCTGCTGCTGTGACTCTGCCTGTGCCCTGGCTCTTGCTGCCTGCACATCCTCCTCTGGCTGGGGTGCAATTGTTGATGTGGCCACCCCTGCTGGACGTCCGACTCCCAACTGTGGCAGGGATGTGTCCTCCACCAGCCTGGCCGCAGGGTCAGAGGCAGCTCCACAGAGTACCCAGGTGATACATGGGTGGGAAGGTGGCATGGAGTACGACTGGCGCATATGGGGTTCAGTTGAGGAGGGGGTCGGAACAAGGTCCAGCAAACGGAGGAATCCGGCCCTGGTGAGCTGTCCCAGTAGGTCAACGCGGTCAATGAGCCATTCGAGATGACGTGCAGTCTCCTCATGAAAAGACTGCAGGTCACCTCGCATGGCCCGTTGATGCAACGCCACCCCACCCAGGACAGGCTCAACCCGGTCCCGGATAGCCGCGTCCGAAGGGAGAGGAAGGGCAGTTGTTGTAAGCGGATCCCCTCCCTGAAAACGGGTCTGGACGTAGGCATCCCTACTGGTGCGGGATGATGCAGTCACATGATCGGGGACAGGATTACACACAGGCACCTCTACGGTGGCCTGTGCTGCCTCCTGTCCCTGCCCCTGCACTGCACCACTAGCACCAGTGGAATCCCCACCTCCAGACCCCGTGTCTGTCCCTTGCACAGCCTCCTCCTCCACCAAACCCCCCACCAACCTGGATGCCTCCGTGCCATCTTCCTCCGTCGGACCCTGTGGGGTCTCAGCTGCCCCTTCTGCTGCCGAGGAGTCCAACTCTGACCTCTGCCTCTTGGACCTTCCCTCGGCAGCTGCGGCCTGGGATGCGGCACCCGACTCCTCACTCCCCGACAAGATGACAAGCTGGGAGGGGAGCCGGGCCTTGCGTCTCCGGCTGGTGGGATAATCCCTGCCGCTGTGCTCCACAGCACCTTCTCCGCCCTCTTCTTCAGTTGACGCTGCAGACAGGGAGAGATGAAACACAGGTATCAGGGCACTGTACAATGGACTGATACACACATGACAGTTGCACATGAGTGGCATTGTTTAACTATTTAACTACAGACACGGCATCACACTCCACGCCACACATGTCATTTTAACTCACACACATGAACATTTCAACAGCAATATTGCACCAAGCAGCACCATCTATACACATACAACAGCATGAACAGCCAAAGGTGAGCCTGACATCACATGAAACACAAGGAGTGCACTAGACATGCACACACGCCACCACACTTACATGCATGTCTACATCTCCTCCAACTGTTGCAGTGATGAGATCGCCATACATGTCACATCTGCCATTCATCCTTCTACATATCAGTGTCACGTGCATCCATGTTGCATCACAGTTGCACACTTGTCAGATACACATACATGCACATGTACACAGTGCAGATAAATGCATTATGAACCACCATCCATGCCACAACCATGCCAATGTACATACACAGAAATTCAAACATGTGTGCTCCCACACCTGCATTTGCTCAGCATGCTTACCAACACATACAACATCAATGTGTCTCACAACTGAGAGGACTCACATGTGGCAGCCTCACGACCATGTTCATACACATCCCTACATGGCCCTACATAAACACATGTGCAACCTGCACACTACTGGCACACCACAACATGCACAGCGTACTGTCAACATGCATATACACTTATCACTCGACTCCAGACTGGTCTGCCTATCAAGGATCTGGGCGTAGAGCGCTGGGCATGGCCACCAGCTTCAGTGTGAAGGAAGTTGGTGTCCTGGTGGAGCATGTCCAGTATGATGCCATCTTTGGAACATAGCGCGCCAACAAGGAAGGACGGGAGAGGATCTGGGACTCCGTAGTGGTTGCCATCAATGCGGGAGCGAGGGGGCTGGTGCTGCGTCTGCCACAACGGCTATGGCGGAAGGGCTGGGTGAGCCCCCACAGGGGCTTCCAATGGCGGAAGATGGTCTGGAAACATCCAGGTTGGTGGTCTCCACAGAGGAGGAGGAGCCCGCTACTGAGCCGCACATGGGGCCTGAGGGGGGTAGTACCACTGGTGCAAGTGGTGCAGTCCAGGGCCAGGGTCAGGAGGCAGCACAGGTCACCACGGAGGGGCCTGTGAATGTCGCTGTCCCTGACCCTGTGACTGCGCCACCATGCACCAGCAGGGAGGCCCCATCCCAGGCCCATCCTCAGGTAGGGGAGAGTGCCATGTCATCTGCCTCTCCACTACCTGTGGACGAGGGGTCCCACGAACGTATGGGATCCATCCTGGTTGGTGTCGCATTGCGCATGCGTGTCATTCGTGATGACGTGCGTTCTTCCTGGACGGAGAATGCACGCCATCACGGAGAGCAGCGTCGTGACATGGCACTGCTGGGAGGGGCCCTGGTTGGTGGGTTCCTACATGTGTCACGCACTCTGGCGGACCTCTCCTCCTCTGTGGAGACTATGCGCCAGTCGTTCTCCACACCATCTTCCGGACCAGATTCCACCAGGGCCCCCTGTGGACCTGGCCCGACCAACACAGCCAGCTTGGTGGTGCTCACATCCCTGCCACAGTCGGGAGTCAGCGGCCCAGCAGGGGTGGACACCACAACTGGAGACCAGCTGATGGAGGATGTGCAGGCACCATCAGACACGGCACATGGACAGCAGCAGCAGGAGCAGGCTCTAGGTGGGAGCAATGATGGCTCGGAGCCATCAACATCGGAGGGACAGGCATCGGCCAGAGGGCAGGAGGACCCAGGAATTGGAGTGTCTTCCGTGTGGCACCGGTTGAGCCAGCAGATAGGTGCGGAGCGGCGGCGGGAAGAAGAGGCGCGGCTCATCATGGTCAGGGCAGAGTTCTCCATGCGTCGGGCTTCAAGGCGCTGTCCAGTCATTTGGTCGACAGACAAATGGTCGACAGACAAATGGTTGACGCAATTTGGTCGAAAGACAAATGGTCGAATTTTTTTTTTTATTTATATATATATATTTTTCAGGTTTTCGTTTAGGAAGAAAAAGGGTTTTTTAGCAAAAAAAGTGGGTTGGGGGCGACCCCCACCAAAAAAAAAAATGTGAAAGTACAAAAAAAAAAAATTCGACCATTTTTCTTTCGACCAAATTGCGTCGACCAATTGTCCTGTCGACCATTTATTTTCGACCAAATGACCTGTAACCCCTCGAGGCAACTCGCAGGGAGTTGGAACAAGCCATGAGTGCCTCCCTGCGAGACCTCGGGGCCAGGACAGAGGCCCGCCTCCGGCAAATAGACATGGAGTTCGATGATGCCCTGGCCCGGGACACCACAGAGTGAGCCGCTGGACTTGCCCGCCGCCATTGTATATAGTTAGAGAGTGTTAGGTTTCCTTTCGTTTTTTCTTTATTTTGGTTGCGCTTGGACAATGCACCACGTTTTTGTATATAGTTTTTGATTAGGTAGTATTTTTGATAGGTTTCATTTCATCAGTTGGGCTCATGGACCCTGGATTGTTCATCTGTACATAGTTCGCCATTGAATTATTCTTTTTTTTTTTTTTTAACCATGGAGCAATGGTTTTCACTTTCTTTTTTCCCTTGGATTTGCTTTGTTGGGCTGTGACTTTGGACACCATTTCTTTTGGATTTCTTTGGATTATGATTTCTTGTTTTTTATTCTTTTACGGACATGCAGCTTTTCTTTTATTATTCCCATTGTTGTGTGTTGGATTTTAATTACATTCATGTTGTGTTTAATACATTTTTTTCTTCATACTTCGATGTGTGGTATTATCTCATTGGTTTCATGCATGTCATGATATGGGTTTTCACATTCAATTGCACCCATTGTGTGTGTGTGACGGACATGTGTTCATTTACATACTTGCCATTGGGGTTGTATCATGTAATTGCCTTTTCTATGTGGGTGGATGCAATACTTGGTTGGGTCTTTGGGCTGGGGAGGCTGGCCATAAGGGCCATGATTGAGGATCGTCATGACCTGGGGGCAGGGGGACATGAGTGGGACATGAGTGGGGGCCTGCTGGCAGGTGCCCTGTACTGCTGGGGGTGGGGGTGCAGGGTGACATGAGTGGGGGCCTGCTGGCAGGTGCCCTGCACTGCTGGGTGGTGGGGGTGCAGGGGGACATGAGTGGGACATGAGTGGGGGCCTGCTGGCAGGTGCCCTGCACTGCTGGGGGGTGGGGGTGCAGGGGGACATGAGTGGGGGCCTGCTGGCAGGTGCCCTGCACTGCTGGGTGGTGGGGGTGCAGGGGGACATGAGTGGGACATGAGTGGGGGCCTGCTGGCAGGTGCCCTGCACTGCTGGGGTGTGGGGGTGCAGGGGGACATGAGTGGGGGCCTGCTGGCAGGTGCCCTGCACTGCTGGGTGGTGGGGGTGCAGGGGGACATGAGTGGGACATGAGTGGGGGCCTGCTGGCTGGTGCCCTGCACTGCTGGTGGGTGGGGGTGCAGGGGGATATGAGTGGGACATGAGTAGGGGCCTGCTGGCAGGTGCCCTGCACTGCTGGGGAATAGGGGTGCAGGGGGCCATGAGTGGGGGCCTGCTGGCAGGTGCCCCTGACTGCTGGGGGGTGGGGGTGCAAAGGGACATGAGTGGGGGCCTGCTGGCAGGTGCCCATGACTGCAGGGGGGTGGGGGTGCAGGGGGACATGACTGGAGGCCTGCTGGCAGGTGCCCCTGACTGCTGGGGGGTGGGGGTGAAGGGGGGACATGAGTGGGGGCCTGCTGGCAGGTGCCCCTGACTGCTGGGGGTGGGGGTGCAGGGGACATGAGTGGGGGCCTGCTGGCAGGTGCCCCTGACTGCTGGGGGGTGGGGGTGCAGGGGGACATGAGTGAGGGCTTGCTGGCAGGTGCCCCTGACTCCTGGGGGGTGAGGGTGCAGGGGGACATGAGTGGGGGGCTGTTGGCAGGTCCCCTGACTGCTGGGGGGTGGGGGTGCAAAGGGACATGGGTGGGACATGAGTGGGGGCATGCTGGCAGGTGCTCCTGACTGCTGGGGGGTGGGGGTGCAGTGGGACATGAGTGGCGGCCTGCTGGCAGGTGCCCCTGACTGCTGGGGGGTAGGGGTGCGAAGGGAAATGAGTGGTACATGAGTGGGGGCCTGTTGGCAGGTGTCCCTGACTGCTGGGGGGCCGGCGGTGCAGGGGGACATGAGTGGGGGCCTGCTGGCAGGTGCCCCAGACTGCTGGGGGGTGGGGGTGCAAAGGGACATGAGTGGGACATGAGTGGGGGCCTGCTGGCAGGTGCCCCTGACTGCTGGGGGGTGGGGGTGCAGGGGGACATGAGTGGGTGATCAGTAGTGCAAGCTGAATTGTGGCTTGGCTGCTGGGCAGGCCCATGGTAGATGGGCTGCCTGCGGGAGATGACCAGGGGTGCAGGGTAGTCCCCTGTGGTGTGGGCTACCTGCAGGGGCCGTAGAGGGTGTAGAGGGAACACCTGGGAGGACCCACACTGCCAAGTCACGTGCAGGACTCCCCGCGCACCCCCGAAATTCAGTAAACCACTCTGACAGCAAAATCGCGTGTGAAACTTCCTGCCCCCTCCAGGAATACACGTACCCTGCTCAAATCGCGTGTGAAACTTCACGCGAACCCCAGTAATACACGTACTCCACTCGCACAGGCCCTTTCACGTGTGAAACTTCCTGCAAACCCCCGTAATACACGTACCATGCTCCAATCGCATGTGAAACTTCCAGCGAACCCTAGTTATACACGTACCCCACTCGCACAGGCCCTTTCGCGTGTGAAACTTCCCGCGCACCCCCGAAATACACGTACTCGGATTGAATCGCGTGTGAGACTTCCCGCGAACCCCCATAATACACATACCCTGTTCCAATCACATGTGAAACTTCCCGCAAACCCCAGTTATACACGTACCCCACTCGCACATGCCCTTTTGCTTGTAAAACTTCCTGCGAACCCCCGTAATGCACGTACCCTGCTCCAATTGCGTGTGAAACTTCCCGCGAACCCCAGTTATATACGTACCCCACTCGCACAGGCCCTTTCGCGTGTGAAACTTCCCGCGCACCCCCAGAATACACGTACCCGGATCCAATCGCGTGTGAGACTTCCCGTGAATCCCCGTAATACACGTACCCTGCTCCAATCGCGTGTGAAACTTCCTGCAAACCCCAGTTATACACGTACCCCACACGCACAGGCCCTTTCGCGTGTGAAACGTCCCGCACACCCCCGGAATACACGTTCCCGGATCCAATCATGTGTGAGACTTCAAGCGAACCCCAGTTATACACGTATCCCGCTCGCACAGGGCCTATCGTGTGTGAAACGTCACGCGAACCCCAGTAATACACGTTCCCCGCTTGCCGTTTTCTGTTTGGCAGCCCTGTAAACTGGTCCAGGGTTAGCGCTGCCCTTTGCGTTGGATTGGGGATTTTGATGGCTTTTCCTTGCGCGAAGGCATTCTTGGGGGTGTAACTGGCGCTGCTGCAGGGTCGCTGCGCCACTCTGCACCACGTCTGGTTTCGGAGGCTAAAATCCATGAATACACTGTGCGTGGAAATCGATTTTAGCGTACGCGGCTGGCGCAGACATTCGCACGCGCACACTGTGCGCCAGCCGCGTGCGCCACTTGTGCACGAAATTCTATGAATTACCCCCTTAAACTGCTTTTGCTTTAAGACCTGTGCAAGCCGTTTTTATGTAACTGTTTCAAAATCCTGTTTTCCATGTGAAAGGGATCTTTGATTCCTCCTTCTTTTGCAATTAAAATGCTGCTTTTCCTTTGGTAATGACAGGTAGGCCCATTTTCTACATGGCTCTTCAATGTTACTTGAAAAAAAACAAAGGCCAAGCCGTTTTTGTTTCAGTGTTTAAAACCCTGCTGTTCATGTGAAAGGGACTTCTATTTGGGGCCTTTGAATGCACCCCACGTGTCTAAATAATATTTGTCATCTTGCAGTAATGGAATGAAAGTGGCAGTACCTTCCCTCTGGTAATAATGTGCCTACCTGTTCTTTTTCACTGTAGGAACTGTTAGTCATATCGCTTTCTTCAGTCTGCACTATCATATTGTATATAGGTAGCTGAGTCAACCATTGTTAGCATCTTGTGAAAAACCAGACAGACGATCCTCATTTTCCACAGCTTCTCTGGTGAATTAGGAGTCCACATTTTTAAGGCTCCGTTCATAAGACAATTGGTAGAACTACGGAAAGTGCCTGGAATCTAATTGCACTGTGCAGTGAGCATAACACATTTAAAATGAATTGAGATTTAACATTGTGCTTCTTGCTAGAGTCCACCTTCTAAGCGTGGGACTGGGTACCAAACCTATGCTGCTCCACATTGTCTTGATTCAAAAACAAGCATGTTGCTCTTAAGATATCCTTGCAGCACAATATTCTTGTTGTAAGTGATGGTAACACAATGATATGCGTACTACAGAATATGGTGTCCTCTTCAAAATGTGTATAAATGTTAATCAAAACAACTTTGAAAAACGTATCCATGCGAGAAAGCTACTGGGAGAGGATTGGGAATGTTATTACAGGCGATTAGGTTTGCCTTAATTAGTTGAACATTACTTCTGAATGAAATGGTTTTTTTTTTTTAATTTGATGTTATATGGCTAGAACAATGTACCCTTAAATAAAGACCAAAAAGTTTTTAAAAAGCATAATGATTTTCACAAATTAATATAAAAGTGATTTCATTTAATAGCAGGACATTCAAAAGTGTGTTCACAATACCTCTAATTTGAGGACAAAATAGCAGCAAAGATGGTCATAAAGGTCTCCCAATAAATTAAACTGATGGTAACATAGTTCATATCTTTCCATAAATCATAAACCGTATTGGTGAAAATAATCGATCTGCTAGAGATCATGTAAAAACAAAATGTATCAGAGTCAATAATGTTCATAACATCACCTTGTCTCCAATGAAATTCATGGTAAATTCTAGTCATTATAAGGCATTCAGTCAAAACATGTCAGTTGGGTCAGTGGCTCAGTGAACTAATGCGTTCACTACAGCGACCTGTGTTTGATCTCATGGTCACAGATTTGAATCCCGGCAGGTCCACGCACCGCTTCATCCTTCCGAGGTCGATACATGAGTACCATTAATTTGGGTAACAATTAGCACCAAGATGCCCTTTTGGGGGTGAACATGCGCATTAGAAATATGTCTGTTATATTACTCTAAAGCATTATAGCATGAACAGCATTTTTTAACCTTCTCAGGGATTTTTCTCCAAGGTCCCGTGATCATCAAGGAAGACATTATGTTAAGCGGTCATAGTAGAATAAATCTTCACAGTTTTCTGTTGATGGTGACAGTTACGTAATTGCACAGCATAGGATAAAGGAATCTTTGTTGAGATATTTCTCTTACGTTGCTAAGCTTAGTTAAATGATTAATGTTTTCAATATGATCCCATTTCTAGGCCTTATCAGTAATCCCCCTTTTGGCTCTCCAGTAATGCACTTCCAGCCCGCCATCCCAATCAATCTCTTTGTGAAAGTTTAGACAAGGGTTGACAAATTCTTGCATAAGTCAAGACTCTTGGAATTTATTGGCTTTAATATAATTTCCAAAAATGGTTAATCGACAATGCTCACTGTCAGTCGGCATTTTAATTATCAAGAGACTGCACTTATTCTTCTACAAAGTCAATAAGGAAATAAGTCCTAACTCTAAACGGATTGCCTCAATAGATGTTCCCTTCTGTAAACCAAGGGCAGAACACCATGAACACCATACATTACCTTCCAATACCTTAAGCCAGCCAATATATTTTGCCATGTAAATTTCAATTCCATATAGGACACTTTGGATGAAGCAAGTTTTGTATAACTTTGTAATATCCAGAATCGAAAGGCCACCATCTTTTAGCATAAATCTCTTGATACTGTGAGATTGATTTTTTACTTTTGTTGCTATGTAATTTTGTTAGTGGCTTACGATTATTATCCTGTGTGAATAAAACTCCAAGCTATCCAATGATCTCAATAACGTTGAGTTTAATTCCCTTGATCCTCTACATTTTTCTATTGCTACTTCTACCCTTGCCACAACACTTGGTTTTTGTCTGATTTACCTCAAGGTAATTAAATGTAGAAAAATCAGGCAAGGCTTTTAATGACCTATAGCAGTGTGGTCTAGGATGACAATATCGTCCACATATCCAAGCCAGCAGAAAGACATGTTTTTAACTTTCTGGGGAAAACTTTGAACATCCCTGAGAGCACTGTCTAGATCGGCAGTGTAGAGGTTAAAAGGCAGACGTGCCGATACACACCCCTGCTTTAAACCGCTGTTGTTACCAATTAGATCTGATAGTTCACCCCTTGGCCTTTAAGTGCATACGAACCCAAGCATCACTGTAGAACTGTCTGATCCAGTCTAACCGATTCATTTAGCATCTGAAGCACTTCGTGAGAGTACTGGACCTCTGCACTGGCATGTGGCATCCAAGAAAGAGCCACAGTTTCAGGTAAAGCATGCAATGCTTCACCTAACCGAATGATATGCAACACAGCTGAAACTCCATATGATCATGGCCGCCGCACAGCGACTCGCTTTGTCTAGGACTGGGGCATTCTGTGTCCCGCCTTGCGTGGCTGCTCATTGGCCCGCTCACAACTACTTCTGTGACTTTGCAGGGCATCGGCAGGTGAAGCTGCCCCCCACAAAGGACCTGCACTAGGACTGTGGCCTTCCCTGTTGGGACCCTGTCAGGGCCAAGAAGGCCACAGAGAGCTTTCTACGTCATTATAAATGTACATCATGTCTGCGCTACCAGTAAGTGGAGCACACTCAGTGTCATCCGCTCTAGTTCACTTACTTTACAGGCCGTGAAATGCCTGATCTCAATCACCTTACTCTACCTGATTATGACTTTAGCTTTGTGATACACTTCTTGCCTGCCTGTAACCATCCTGGTTTATCTTGTCAGCCTCGTGCTGCACTTAACACTTGCCTGATAATGTCTTGTCAGCCATGCGCTGCATATATAACCTGCCTGCAACTTAACTGATAATGACTTTTCGGCTTCGTGCTGCACATGTTTCTTGCCTGTATCACCATATCTACTGTAACGAGTGCCTAGATGCTTCAAGGCTTTGTGCGCTGCTATAAATACAAAAAATAAAAATGAATCCATAAATAAAACAACCAAATATCTGGAAATTCCCAATTCACAGGTATTTGCCACAGCATCTCTCTGTTGACCATATCAAAAGCTGCACTGAAGTCTACAAAGGCTACATAAAATACAAGCCCTCACGGTGGCAGGATTAATTAATAAAGTATTGGAGAGTACAGGTGTCATGGGAGGCATCATAATCTGGTCAGAAGCCCGTTTGGTAGTAGGGTAGTCGTTTTTTTTCTTCCACCCATCGCCGGATACCTTTTAGTAGTAAATTACAAAAGACTTTGCTTGGGGCGCCGAACATTGCTTATAGACTCTAGTTTTTTGGGTCATTAAGTTGATCATTTTTGTGGATGGGAATAACATGAGATATTTTCCAATATAGCAGAATGTTTCTGGCAGCAATGCTCCTATCAAAAAGCGTCTTTAGTATATCAGGCCAAAGTGAGGAATGGCTTTTTATTACCTTGATAGATAAGCCATCCAGGCCGGAAACGCCCAAGGGCCGCCAAAGTGTAAGAATGGCTCCATTTTATTCATTGAGTATTTATAATGCGCCTATACAGCAATTGGTGCTTCAAGACACAGCAAGACTAAAGGGGGGGGTGGGCAAGGAAGAAGAAAAACAAAATGGTCCTTCTAGGCCTTGTGATATTTGAATCGTACAAGTACAGTAACAAGAAATGCAGGGAGTGGGGAGGAGGGGAAAGTGCCGGTCAGAGCGGAATGCACTAATGCTAAGGAGGGAAAGGAAGTGCAGGTCGGAGTGGCGGGAGCACAATTGCTAAGGGGGAAGGAGGCAGGGAGGCAATAGGGACCCTCGCTAGGCGAGTGCAAGGGGAGGCCAGTGCCAGGGGAATGCAGAGAGTGGAGGCGAAGAAGGACCACTTGCTAGGTGCGAAGGAAGGTGCTGGATGGGCTCAATAGGGGTGCAGTCCCAGCCAGGCTAGTGCATGGGGAGAGAGCCCGGTAGGGCAAGTGCAGGAAGGGGTGGCGGGTCAGGGGATATGATATGCTATGATATTTTATTTGTATCGTGCCCATACACAAGTGTTTCAGAGCACGACGAGGCAAGGGAGGGAAACAAGGGAGGACAAAACAACGATCTTACTAGGCCCAGTGGCATTGAGAAAGTGCAAGTGCTGGGGAGAGGGGAAGGGGGAAAGTGCGAGGGGGGGGAGTGGAAAGTGCTGAACACGTGAAGAACAACAAAAGGTAGTGGGTCCAGCAGGTGTTAAGTGCAAGAATAAGGTGTAGACAACGGGTGTCTAATAAGTGCAGGAAGGGGACTGTAGGGTAACAGATACAGACCCAAGTGCAATGGATGCCAGGAGGCAGTGTGGGTGTGTGGCTGGGTGGGCAGGGATCTGGGCCCGAAATCAGAGGGTAACCAGGTGCCCAGTGCCGAAGCAGACAGGTCAGCAGGGGAGCGGAAGAGCAAAGGCAGAAGCAAAGAAGAAGGTCTTGAGGTGCTTCCGGAACCGAAGATGGTTCTCAAGTTTCAGAGAGGCAGGGAGAGTGTTCCACGGGGGTGCCCCAGCTGAGGAAAGATATCTACCCCCAACTCGTTGCTTGGAGAAGTGACTGACCCTGCGGGAGTTGGAGGTGGAGGAGCGAATATCTCAAGTAGGAATGTATTTACGGAGGGAGAGTTGAAGGTATTGTGGACCCAGGCCCCAGAAAGCATTGTGGACAATGCAAAGGGTCTTAAATGTAATCCTTGCAGCCACTGTGAGCCAATGAAGAGATTTCAGGGCTAAGAGATACTGTGAGACTAATATGATATGATATGATATGGCATTTATAATGCGCCTATACACAAGGGGAGACTAAGTGCAGGGGTAGACTGGTCAATGAGGGCCTGGTGCCCTGTATGAATCTGAAGGAACCAGGCAGCCAGTCAATTGAGGCAGAGGGAGACATTAGCAGGGGAGAGAGAGATGGAAGGAGGAAGAGAAAAGGAGGGTCTTGAGAAGCTTCCAGAACTTAAGGCGATCTGGCTCAAGTCTGAGAGGGGCAGGGAGGCCATTGCAGAGGGAGGTACCTGCGGAGGTGAGAGATGTACCCTCCACTCTTTGCTTGGAAAAGCATCTGATCTACATAGAGTTGGAGCTAGAAGACCAAAGAGCTCTAGCAGGGAGTTATTTAGGGAGAGAGAGTTGGATGTAGCAGGGTCCCAAGCTCCAAAAAGCCTTGTGGATGATGCAGAGGGTGTTGAACATGATCGTCGTAGAAACCACTAGCTAGTGGAGAGATTCTAGGACTGTGGAGATGCAGTCCCTGGGCTTGAGGCCAAGGATAAGTCTTGCAGTCCTATTCTGGATTAGTTGAAGGAGGTGAATGGGAGGATTTAGGCAGATTGAGGAAGAGGCTGTTGTAGTCATCAAGCCTAGAGAGGACCAGAGCTCTGGAGACATTGTGTTTCTGGGGGAAGGTGAGGAAAGGAAGAATGCCTCTGAGAAGCTAGAAGTGGGCCTTCTTGGCAAGGTCTGTGATGTGAGGAGAGAAGGACACAGAGGAGTCGAAGATGACACCAATGTTTTTACCTCAGAAGAGAGTGAGGGGAGTGGGCCCATGGACAGCAGCCAGTGAGAAGGAGTGAAGGAGGGAGCTGAGGTCCCAATGAGAAGGATCTCGATCTTACTCGCATTAAGGCAGAGAACATTAGTAGCACACCATGCCTGAATAGCAGTCAGACAGTCAGGAATGCGGCAGGTAGTAGAGGAGGCAGTGGATGGAAGCTTGAAGGAGAGCTGTGTGTCATCCGCATAACACTGGAAGTGCGGAGAGAAGAAGTGATCAAATGGGTAAGAGGGACAAGGTAGATGTTGAAGAACCACAGCAAGAGGATAGAGCCCTGACGGATGCCACAAGTGGAGAATGTGATGGAAGAGAGAAAAGGGCCCAGTTGAACCTGGGATTGTCAGTCAGAGAAGAAGGAGGTCAACCAGTCCAGTGCCAAGCTCATGATACCAAGGGTGTCATGAAGCCGATATATAATGGTGGCATGATTGACCATATCAAAGGCAGAGGAGAGTTAAAGAAGGATGAGAACTGAAAGAGAGTTGGAATCGAGATTTGAGAGCAAGTCTTCACGGGTGTTCAGAAGAGCAGTTTCCATGCCTCTGGCTGCTCTGAAGCCAGACCGGTGGTCGTGGAGACAGCCAACAGATTCAGTGTGGTGGATTAGCTTGGGAGATGACCAGCTTCTCCAAGAGTTTGCCCAGGAAAGGGGTACTGTAGATAGGGCGGTAGTTAGCCGGACAGGAGGGGTTGGCAGAAGGCATTTTGAGGAGAGGGTACACATAGGAGTGGTTGAGGAGTGGCAGGAAGGAGCAAGTGGCAAAGGAGTGATTGCAGAAATCAGCCAGGGCTGGAGCAAGGGAGGCAATGTTGTCCTTGATAGTCCTGGAGGAGTAGAGGAGCACTTGTTTGGAAGAGACTTTCACAGAAAGGTGCAATGGGTGAGAAAGAGGAGTGCAAGAGGGCCTAAGTGTGCCTCTTTACAAATGACAGTATTGCTCTCATTGCAATAGGTTTTTAATAATGTGTTATTCCTACAGGACTGCAACTATTGGATTGAGCCCATGTTTTGCGCCTTAATCTTGACATTTCTTTTTACATAGGCCAACGTTTTTTGGAGTCATTTTTCCAGAGAATATGATTCAATAACTGCCATTGCGCAATGAAAATGGAAATCTTGTGTTGGCGTAGACAGTTTTTATACCTAGTTTTGCTGTTTTTGATCAGATTAGATCTTTCACTCGTGTTCACGTTTGCATTACCTATGGTGGCCCCCATCTTACACTTCAGATTCCGATTGTGTTTGGTTGCATGGTAATCATGAATCACATGTTTACGAGAAGAATCAGACGTAGAAAAATTCTGGGAGGCATTGCAAGTCAAACCCAAAATTTGAGTAAAACGGTTGACAATCATGTTACCATCCAGCTGAGAACAATAGTTGGACAGCCTAAAATCATTCCTGAGAAATTCATTATATTGATTAATATTCTTATCATGCCACATGATTCTATTTCCCTGCTTACTGATGGAGTAATGGTCAATTTGTTACCTTTGTGTATCTTTACTTTGAGCTGCGTGTAAGCGTAATCACTCCAGGAGCTGGGGAACCACAGTTGAGTAAAGAATCTTATCTGTCAGCTCAGGGCTGAGAAAAATATTGTCCACATTACTGTGTGATGTAGAGTTCTTTCCAGGTGTAAATCCCAGTTTCAGACCTATTATATATATTGTCATCAAGACTCAGCCCCAAATTATTTAGAGATCCAACCGTTGAGCGCCCCTAGCAATGAGATTCCTTCGATAGTTGGAAGGTTTTTGATGTGCTGATTGGCTATAAGAGTCACCTGCCATGTTATGGGCAATATCACAATTCAGGACACTGCACAACATGATGGTAACCTTAGGGTAGCTCCAACTCCATTTCGAGCAAATATCCATAAAATATAACATACTAGTTTTAGTTCTTTTCTCACCAGGGGGTCGTACACATTAATCACAAGTGTCCTTTCCACATCATCAGTGGAATGAAACAGTGTGTCTCCATTAATTAAATAGTCAAGGGAGAAGCTGCCACCCACCGTATTCTGTAAGTGTGAAATTAATTTTGCTCCAATCGTCAGGCGTCCTTTTGGTCGGCCCTTAGGGTCCTTGAACACGCTTTATGAGTGATACAAGAAAATCAATTCATGACTAAATTGGCATCTTGCCACCTTTCTTGTAATGCGAAAAGTTCAAATTTAGCTAGGTAGTCAGACCCCTCGTTTCCTATTGCTAAAATGCGTGCGTCCCCTGGTGTTACATACAAGTAATTTGAACAAATGGCAAGGGGCTTAGGTACGTTGTTTTTGATTGGACATTAACGCTGCTGGTAACCACGCCCAAGAGTAACAGGGGAGTGTTAACTGGGAATTAGATTAAATCTTTCCATCAAAGACAACATGTGATCATTGCTACTACATAAAATTCTGAGATTTTCATAACCAGAAGATGTTCTATCAGTAACCTATGTCCCATGTTGGCAAAATAGCCCATTTTCTTTAAAAGCCAGAGTGGTATGCCATAATCAACGCAACAGAATGTAGAGAATAAAAATAAATACAGGCTCGGTCAATGTTAGGAGACTTCTCTGGTAGTACAAGCACATCAGTGTCTTGTGAGGTTAAAACTCTGAGCTGCAGCATGGAATGAATCAGCTTCAGGATGGCGCTGCGAGTTAGATCATTATGTTCAGGATCGATGGCAGGCAAAGTCAGAGTGTTGGAATCATCATCTTATTTATTTATTTATTTGCATTTGTAAAGCGCACAAACTGCAGTCGGGCATCGTGGCGCTGTTAAGAATACTTGCTTGGTTACATAAGTGCATATGGTCAAAGTTGGTAGCATAAAACAAGAGCGCCAGCCCCATCTTGAAGGGTGGGATCAACAGGAAATGTGTATTGTCAAAATCGTTGGCATAAGACATGAGAGCCTGCCCCTTTTTGAAGGGTGGCAGCAGCAAGTAATGCATAGGGTCCATATAGGTGGAGTGTAACATGATAGCCACCCCTTCTAGAAAGGAGGCAACAACAGTTAAAATAAAGGACAAAATCGGAAAAAGGCATTTGGTTAGAGTCGGTGGCATAAAACAAGAGGGCCAACCCATCCTGAAGGGTGGCAACAGCAGGTAATGCATAGGTCAGAGTTGGTGGTGTAGGACATGAGAGCTAGCCCCGTATAGAGGGTGGATAGCAACAGGTCATGCCTAAAGGTTAATATTGGAGGCAAGGGACATGAGTGCCAACCCCTTCTAGATCAGTGGCGACAACAGGTTGTGCAGCGGACGGAGTAGGTGGCAAGGTATGCGTGTCAGCCACTGGGTACGGGCCGCAGTAGCATGCAATACCTTATATTCCGAGGTAGGTGGCATGGGTAAAAGGCAACCGACCCTTTGAAGAGCAGGGTGGTGAGGCAGGGGGGCACACATACAACAGGTGACCAGAGGGGCAGGGGGGGACACATATATACAGCAGGGGGGCAGGGGGAACACATGCACACAGAAGGGGGGCAGGGGGGAACACATACATGCAGCGTGCGACCAGGGGGGCAGGGGGAACACATACATACAGCAGGGGGGCAGGGGGAACATATACATACAGCAGGGAGGCAGGGGGGACACATACATACAACAGGGGGGCAGGGGGGACACATACATACAGCAGGATGGTAGGGGGGAACACATCCATACAGCAGGGGGGCAGGGGGGACACATACATACAGCAGGGGGGCAGGGGGAACACATACATACAGCAGGGGGCAGGGGGAACACATACATACAGCGTGCGACCAGGGGGGCTGGGGGAACACATACATTCAGCAGGGGGGCGAGGGGGAACACATACATACAGCGTGCGACCAGGGGGGCAGGGGGGAACACATACATACAGCAGGGGGGAGAGGGGGAACACATACATACAGCAGGGAGGCAGGGGGGAACAAATACATACAGCGTGCGACCAGGGGGGCAGGGGGAACACATACATACAGCAGGGGGGTAGAGGGGGAACACATACATACAGCAGAGGGCAGGGGGGACACATACATACAGCAGGAGGGTAGGGGGGAACACATCCATACAGCAGGGGGGCAGGGGGGACACATACATACAGCAGGGGGGCAGGGGGAACACATACATACAGCAGGGGGGCAGGGGTAACACATACATACAGCAGGGGGGAGGGGGAACACATTCATACAGCAGGGGGGCAGGGGGAACACATTCATACAGCAGGGGGCAGGGGGAACACATACATACAGCAGGGGGGAGAGGGGGAACACATACATACAGCAGGAGGGTAGGGGGGAACACATACATACAGCGTGCGACCAGGGGGGCAGGGGGAACACATACATACAGCAGGGGGGCAGGGGGGGACACATACATACAGCGGGCGACCAGGGGGGCAGGGGGGAACACATACATACAGCAGGGGGAGAGGGGGAACACATACATACAGCATGGGGGCAGGGGGGAACAAATACATGCAGCGTGCGACCAGGGGGGCAGGGGGAACACATACATACAGCAGGGGGGCAGGGGGAACACATACATACAGCAGGGGGCAGGGGGGGCACATACATACAGCAGGGGGGTAGGGGGGAACCCATCCATACAGCAGGGGGGCAGGGGGGACACATACATACAGCAGGGGGGCAGGGGGAACACATACATACAGCAGGGGGCAGGGGGAACACATACATACAGCGTGCGACCAGGGAGGCAGGGGAAAAACATACATACAGCAGGGGGGGCAGGGGGAACACATTCATACAGCAGGGGGGTAGGGGGAACACATACATACAGCAGGGGGCAGGGGGAACACATACATACAGCAGGGGGGAGAGGGGGAACACATACATACAGCAGGAGGGCAGGGGGAACACATACATACAGCGTGCGACCAGGGGGGCAGGGGGATCACATACATACAGCAGGGGGGGCAGGGGGAACACATACATACAGCGTGCGACCAGGGGGGCAGGGGGATCACATACATACAGCAGGGGGGCAGGGGGAACACATACATACAGCGTGCTACCAGGGGGGCAGGGGGAACACATACATACAGCAGGGGGGCAGGGGGAACACATACATACAGCGTACGACCAGGGGGTCAGGGGGAACACATACATACAGCAGGGGGCGGGGGGAACACATACATACAGCGTGCGACCAGGGTGCAAGGGGGGAACACATGCATGCAGCGTGCAACCAGGGGGGCAGGGGGGAACACATACATACAGCAGGGGGGCAGGGGGAACACATACATACAGCAGGGGGCAGGTGGGACACATACATACAGCAGGGGGGCAGGGGGAACACATCCGTACAGCAGGGGGGCAGGGGGGACACATACATACAGCGTGCCACCAGGGGGGCAGGGGGAACATATACATACAGCAGGGGGGCAGGGGGAACACATACATACAGCGTGCGACCAGGGGGGCAGGGGGAACACATACATACAGCAGGGGGGCAGGGGGAACACATACATACAGCAGGGGGGCAGGGGGGACACATACATACAGCGTGCGACCAGGGGGGCAGGGGGAACACATACATACAGCAGGGGGGCAGGGGGAACACATACATACAGCAGGGGGGCAGGGGGGACACATACATACAGCAGGGGGGCGGGGGGGAACACATATATAAAGCAGGGGGCAGGGGGGACACATACATACAGCAGGGGGGCAGGGGGGAACACATACATACAGCGGGCGACCAGGGGGGCAGGGGGGAACACATACATACAGCAGGGGGGATAGGGGGAACACATACATACAGCAGGGGGCAGGGGGGAACACATATATACAGCGTGCGACCAGGGGGGCAGGGGCAACATATACATACAGCAGGGGGGCAGGGGGAACACATACATACAGCGTGCGACCAGGGGGGCAGGGGGAACACATACATACAGCAGGGGGCATGGGGAACACATACATACAGCAGGGGGGTAGGGGGAACACATACATACAGCAGGGAGGCAGGGGGGACACATACATACAACAGGGGGGAATGGGGGGACACATACATACAGCCAGCGACCAGGGGGGCAGGGGGGAACACATACATACAGCAGGGGGGAGGGGGAACACATACATACAGCAGGGGGGCAGGGGGGAACAAATGCATACAGCGTGCGACCAGGGGGGCAGGGGGAACACATACATACAGCAGGGGGGTAGAGGGGGAACACAGACATACAGCAGGGGGCAGGGGACACACATACATGCAGCAGGGGGGTAGGGGGGAACACAACCATACAGCAGGGGGGCACGGGGGACACATACATACAGCAGGGGGGCAGGGGGAACACATACATACAGCAGGGGGCAGGGGGGACACATACATACAGCAGGGGGGTAGGGTGGAACACATCCATACAGCAGGGGGGCAGGGGGGACACATACATACAGCAGGGGGGCAGGGGGAACACATGCATACAGCAGGGGGCAGGGGGAACACATAGATACAGCAGGGGGGCCAGGGGGACAGGGGGAACACATAGATACAGCAGGGGGGCAGGGGGAACACATACATACAGCATGCTACCAGGGGGGCAGGGGGAACACATACATACAGCAGGGGGGCAGGGGGAACACATACATACAGCGTGCGACCAGGGGGACAGGGGGAACACATAGATACAGCAGGGGGGCAGGGGGAACACATACATACAGCATGCTACCAGGGGGGCAGGGGGAACACATACATACAGCAGGGGGGCAGGGGGAACACATACATACAGCGTGCGACCAGGGGGGCAGGGGGAACACATACATACAGCGTGCGACCAGGGGGGCAGGGGGAACACATACATACAGCGTGCGACCAGGGGGGAAGGGAGGAACACATACATGCAGTGTGCAAGCGGGGGGGGGCAGGGGGGAACACATACATACAGCAGGGGGCAGGGGGACACATATATACAGCAGGGGGGTAGGGGGGACACATACATACAGCAGGGGGCAGGGGGGAACACATCCATACAGCAGGGGGACAGGGGCGAACACATCCATACAGCAGGGGGACAGGGGGGACACATACATACAGCAGGGGGGCAGGGGGGATCTTCGTGCTGGTGACTCTGTAGGTGACTTTATTGGTGAGATTAGATGTGTTCGATTTACTTTCTCTGTTAATATCCACACGTGGCACAGGTTTATGCATGACATCCTTGTGGTGGATTGCAGCAGTAGATGTGGCAGGGCTCTGTGTCCTGCTTCAATTACGTTTGACTTTGCAGCCCCTTCCATGCTGATGTTTTCGTCGAGTTCACTCATATATATCACAGTTTTACTTGGTGTGACAACGGTCATTATCACATGACTTTTACTCGCACTAGTATAAATTGGCGGAGTAATACAATGGCCTAGCGTGCTAGCTTGATTTGCGGGTTTCTTTGCATATTTCTTTCTACGTTTTTTACTAGGTTTCTTCCAGCTCAACACAAACGTATCATGAGTCTGAATGACAACAGTATGAGCTCGAGCTCTGGCGTGGGCCTCGGGTATGGAAGCAACTGGCTCAGTTGAAGCTGTTAGGCTTTCATCTCTTTTTGAATTGTTTTGCGGCCTCATGCTTTCTTTGTAGCCCTTCGTTGTTGGGCCAGAGCATTGTCACTGATCTTACTCGCTTGATTCAGTGAGGTTGTGAGAGTCCTTAGAGAGAATGGGCGCTGATGACACAGTGTCATTAACTCTGTGATGAACCATTATGGGTGATACGCACCTCACCCGCATACGTGATGATTGCAGGTTGTTCGCGGCAACTAGAGATTCAATGTGCAGAAGTGCAGCAGTTCTTGTTTTCTGAGTTTCTAGAGTAACAGCGCAAGCAGCCCGTCTGGCCTTCATGAAAATCAATAACTGATCAGAGTTTAATATAGTGGGCCTAACGGCCAGGCTTGAGGTAGTCTCATTACTATTGATATTGGACTCAGTGGCTAAAAACCAATTAGGAGATGTTGATAGATTTTCCGTAGCAGACAGATTCCATGCAGTGTCAGACTGCTGTTTGTATTAGTGCTAGTTTCACCATTTCCTTCGTTTTGTGGGACAAAGCACATGCGTAGCAAGGAATTATTGTCAATCAGCAATGAGGTAGGGTCAGGTGTGCACAAGGAATTGTCCGTGATCATTAGTGCCTCTGCGTTGATCTCGATTCAGTCGTGGTCATGTTATTGGTCAGGACAGAAATAGATTTCTCTGGTTCGGCCCGGAAAAAGGAAGTATCTTCCCCATCTTTTGCCGCACTTCGTTTATTTGCATTCTGGCAGTCCAACCTAAGGGCTTCAATAAGGCAGGAGGTTTGGATTTCAGCGAGTGTGCTTAACGCTTTGTCCCACCCCCAGCACTTCCTATGTTCTGAGGCATGGCAGAAACGGCACAGTAGCAATGTGTAGTGTGAGCAAGACCTGCCTCAGAAACTGAGATTGCTCAAATCCCGGACGATGAAAGGCTGGTTGAAAGCTTCAATCCGAGAGGTTGATGGGGCAGACGTTAGACGCAGTCGCAGACCTGCAGACTTCACACTTCCACCACACTTACAATGTGCCCGGCACGCATAACACGGCACTTAAAAAAATACAGCCGCTCCAAAAGGCAGTGCTTCTTCAGCACTGTAGCACCGGAGCAAAACTACAGAGATCACGGTCAGCCCCGTAATCGCAGCAAGGTGATCAGCAGTCCTCCGCTGACTGCCCGCTTCCACCAAATGCAATTCTTTCTCATATTCAATGCAATCACACCCCTAATGCTGGGCAAAGGCAATGTGGTAGATGATGCTCACCAGGCAGATACTGAGAGGCCATTATTGAGTAAAACCTGGTCCCTGGTAAATTTACTACAAATGGAACTTTGATTTGGTATCTCATAAAAATACTAAAACCCTGATTCATGGAACTGTGCAAAGCTTATTTTTTCAGTACCGAGTCAGTGCAAAGTCATTTTTGCAGTACAAAGTGACTTTGCACTGACATTACACTGCAAAAATACACTTTGCACAGTTCTATGAATCGGGGTTTATGTCGGCAGTGCAAAGTCACTTTTCAGCAGTGCAAAGTCACTTTTCACCGTGCAAAAAATTCCATGAATCAGGCCCTTAATCTTTCTGGAGCACGCAGGGACATAGAATGAGGCGGGAATGGATGATGGTGTAATGGGCAATTATATAACATGAACTACACTAATATACTAAGGTGTGGGAGCCCCATTACTAAGGACAAACTTATTTCAAATACATTGCACTATGGGATGCATCTCAGTGAGGTAAACCCTGTGGAACAGATTATTTGAACCATGCTCATCCTCTCCCACACTTGTGTAAATTCTGTATTCATATTTATTTGAAAATATGTGCCTCAATACCATTTATTTGCGAGTTAACAAAATGAAAAGATGGCTACTAATTAGAAAATGTAGAAATGAGCAAGCGGAGAACTGTGTAACTCCAGCCACTGATTTGCAGTAGTTTTCAATCAGTTGATCTGTGTGTTAGGTGGGCATGAAATATCCCTACACCTCTTCAATGAAAACACTTGTTAGCAGAATGCAGCGCTTCTGTTTGGAGTGCTCCTATCACTATTAATTCCCAACCTGGAAATGTACAATGGCTCATTGAAGGCGAGGGGGGTGATAGTGGAACGCAACAATGCATTCGCTGTGGTCTTTAATGCTGCCACTGCTGAAGGGGAAATCCCTGCGCGAGGCTCCTCTTTGTAGAACACATAATAGGATTCTCGTTTTCCCACATCCTGCTCATTGAGTCGTATGATTTTTAATGTATAATGTGACATCAGAAGGAGCGATCTTGCATAATAGATGATCGCTGCGGCACATTTTATAAGAGAGCTATTTTTAATGCCACTCTGTTTTGCGAGTCACTCTTGTTTCAGATATAAGCAATGTGCGCACGATGAGAAACATCTCATCCTTTTTCTATTGACGAGGCACTGCTTTGGCTTTCTAGAGGGCAATATCGAAACTTAAAACTGTGTGTTAGCCAAGGTACTGCATTAGCCAAACACCTTCTTCACACTCCTTTGCCTGGGAAGAGAATTAATAATGGAACAGGAATCTGTATGTCATTTAAAACATATGGGGACAGATATCACATCCATAATATCTTTCATCAAATGAGTGCATCCGATTTATGAACATTCATGGATGAGTCGTAGCCAATCAAGCCACAGATTCCCATTACATGTGAGCATACCAAGGACAGAAAGAACCCGAGACCATGCCAGATAACTATACTCATCGGGTTGAAAAACCTCAATATAGTAAACTAGCAGGTGTACCTGTGCTTCGCACAGTAATTCCTACTTCAGTCCTAGTTTGAAGTTTATTCAATGAACAAATATAGATGATGATGTTAAATGGCTGTTTGCGTTACCCGAATAACAATGTGTGGAGGTGACCATGCGTTGTTCCTTATGGCGAGTTATGATTTGTCCTGGCTGGCTCTTCTGACTACTACCGTGTTTGACAATTGTATTGTATGGAGAGTTATGGGGAGTTTCATTTGTACCGGACAGCCCCCTTTGCCTACTGCCATAATTGATATACTATTATCCCTAAAGCAATGCTTCTTTGTAGAAAGTAATGCTAGTCTTTCCTGTAGGTGCTAGTGTGAACAAATTGCCTTTGTTTCTGACTCTGGAGCAAGCCAAATAAAGCTGAGCATGAGAAAAGCATGAATCACGTAAATCGATTCCAGCTACTCTGAATTGGATCATTGAGATTACGCACCAACATTATTGGTGTCCTGATCTACAGTAGAGGCAGCAGCGACCTCAACATAAGTGCTGTACATGTAGGGCTGAAGCGTGTAAGCTTGAAGTGCCGTACCCGTATGTGCACGGCTGAAGTATGTAAGCTCTGTACTGTTGAGATGGCATACATTCATCAACTTCCATGGGAAATGAAGTTTCTGTAATAATCATGAGAGATTTGCCTTAATGTGATGGACAACGTCATTGCAGACACTATTGAAGAGACATGCACCGTTTCCTGTCACCCGCATTACTACAAAAGCACTGTTTTGTGTCACCCACATGACTTCAAACGTGAGTGCTGCTAATGCCAGATAGAATGCTGATAGTGTGGAAAGTTTAGGAACAATGAACTGGTGAAGTTTTCATGAACTGCTGAACTTCAGGAACAATTAACGTAGACAGTGCTCTAGATATGATTTGGAAGTGTGAGTATTTTACTCAATATTTTTTAAAGTTGGGAGTAAAATAATTTTGTAGAGAGTAAAAATGTAAGTTCCATTTCCAATGGGAGTATTTTATAAGTGTGCATAAAGTGTAAAATGGAAATATTTTTGTCATGATTTCTTTGCGCCTAGTTATTCATGCACATAAAAAGATACAGGTCTCCTTCTTCCCATTAGGCAGTAATAATAGTAGCTTCTTCCTGTGGTAGTACATGCACTACTGGTCCAAACATATCCATGGAGCTTTGCGGGTGAAAGCATTTTTTTGTTGGGCGTATTTTTACTTCCCATTAAAAATTTTGGGGAGTATTTGCCTATTTTTAGGGAGTACAAGTGGCCGATACACCCCTTATCTGTAGGGCTGAATGTAGAACTACGGCAGAACTATGGTGCAAAGAGCCATATGACAGGGGTAAGCATTGGAGACAGCTTACAAATAAAAATCCGATAAAGGTCAGGGAAACCTACCCACATGCCAAATTTCAGGTTTGTTGCATGTTGGGAAGTATGTTGAACATTTCGAACAGATACGCACACAAATCCACAAATGTCCCTTATATATATATATATATATATATATATATATATATATATATATATATATATATATATATGTATATATATATATATATATATATATATATATATATATATATAGATATATATATACATATATATATATATATGTATATATATATATATATATATCTCCACAGTCCTCCGCACCGTTTTGAGCCGCACTCCCAGAGTGGTGTACCAAAATTGGAGCCAATCCTTACGTTCTCCCAGAAAACTCACTGTAGCCAAATGTAGGTTAAAATTCTTCTTTAATGATACAAAAATTAAAAATCCATGTGGAAACCTCCAGCCCTCGCCCAGTAGCACAGAGGAAAAACATCGACAATGACGCGTTTCGCTACACCTCGTAACTTGGTCATATATTACATGGACGCGGTAGCGTCCATGTAGTTATGATTAAGTTGGTGTTTCCATAGGAAGAGCACTTTTTGGGTGGCTTATAACTTCGCTCTCTCTGGACGAATCCTCACCAAACTTTGCAGAAAATATGTATGGCCCACTCTGAATATATCTGCAAAGTTTGGAGAGGTTTGGTCCAGGGGGCTCAAAGTTATAGGGGGGGCTCCCAAAACTTTTGTTTTTTCCTATAGACATAATGGGAAAAAACTTTGCGCACGGCTACAGCCCGAACCGTTGGACGGATTTACAACAAACTTGCAGCAGGAGCCGCGGCTTGGTCCAGAAAGCGTGCTTTTGCAAATTTGGTGTAAATCCGTCCAGCAGTTTTTAAAAAAAATGACCAAATTTAAAGGCAAAAAAATTAGTGATATCTGTGTTCGCTTCGCGGACAGACTTCCCTGTTCGCTCCACGGACAGCACCCCGATTGGCCCATGGGCTTGCATCATGTCTGCGGACATGTGACGTGTTCGCTGATTGGGCGGTGTGGTGCGTGATGCGCATCAGATTTTCTGTCGCGCCCGCCATCTTGTATTCGCCGCCGACCTCGGACAGCGCGGTGAAACTTGAATTAAAAATTGTATTTAGTGGCGTGTGTTGGTGTGTAAGAGTGTTTGGGGAGGGTGGGGGAGTATGAGATAGGTTCAATGTTGTATTTTTTTATGTGCTAGACGCTTTTGTTGTGTTCGATTTGTCTGCG